>NW_012120543.1:302739-309113 GCF_000951035.1 Colobus angolensis palliatus
GGCTAGCCCTTTAAAATGATTCTTGATTTCCATATTTGTAAAATGAGAGTTTAACAGTTTATGTGTCTCTCCTTACTTTGTGTGGAGGATTCACTTATACCAAAGATGAAAGAAAACCCAAAACAGACTTCTGGAATTTTGTAGCCCTGTTGGTTCTTTATTTGTAGGGGCTGTATGAACAGCATGAAGTGAAACAAATAAATAACAAATGCTTATTTTCTCCACTAAATAGTTATTTAAATGCTATTTTTTTTTCTGGGGCAGTAGGGATAAAAGCTTTGAAGAGTTCATTCATGAGGAGTAGGACTTGAGAAGATTACTTCCAAGTTCCTGAGGGGCTCCGATCCTGGGCGGAAGGGTATGAACATGAAGCCTCCTTATGTCTATCTTAGCCTCCTGCCTTTATCACCCAATAGTGAGGCCCTGCTTGCCTTTGCTGTTCTCTTGGTTTCCAAGGCACCCTGGGCAAGTTATACCACCCTGCTACCCTGGAAACGGATCACTGTTTTCACGTTTGGACTCTCCTATCTAGTGTCACTGGTAGGGGTGCGATCCAGGCGGACGTCATAATCTCCATGGTTCCGTCTACCCTCTCTGATGATCTCCCCTCTCCTGCTGGCTACAATGGTACTTCCCAGGACCAGGTTGGGCAGGCAGAGGGGCTTCACTAGCAGACACAGTGGCGAGGCAGCCAGCCAGTCAAGGACGAGGAGGAGGTGAGGGACTAGGGTTCCAAGGGCTGTGGGGGGATACCCTGTTGCCTGAGTCCAGGCCGCCAGAGCCCCTTCAGGAAGGTCTGGAGCAGTAGCTAAGGAGTTAGAAGGTATTCCAGGACCAGTGAAAGGTAGCCAGAGCCGAGAAAGATTCCTTTCCTAGCTTGGTCAGTAATGTGCAGTGTGCCCCGCTTCTGGCGAGTTATTGTCCACCTCTGGGCCTTGTTTTCCTCTTCTGCTTGCCCAACACTAAACTTCTTGATTTCAGTAAAGGAAGTGCCGCTAATTCCCCTTCCCCTCAAGGCCTGTTTGAAGACCCTAGTTGTTCCTTTGAGAATCTTTGAGCCCTAGTCCTTAATCCTTTCAACTGAGGACAGAGGGTTCAGTCACCAGGACACCCAATTGTAGTTGAAGAGCGCTCTTTCTTTTTGTCCCTGGGTGAGAGTCAGGTCTTACACAGTTTGCCTCTTCTTTTCTCTCCAATTCCAGATAACATCAAGATGCCGAAGACTGAGGGAACTGTGTTCCATAATGATCCCAGTGTAGCAGAGAATGGGGCCCCTGAGCCTAAAACACCAGGGCAGAGCCAGAAAAGCAAGAGTTTCTGTTTACATGACCAGTGTCCTGGTAGGTCTAGAATCATGTCATCACTTCTATGGACAGCAATTAGGCTAAAGGAATAGACAGCCTGTGATTTAAGGGCCTTTAAGGGATATAGAAGGGTCTTGCAACCCTGCATTTTCCTTACTAATCCTTCTGTTAGTCCTCTTTTGGATTATTCTTTGTCTTGTTTTTCTGCCCCCTCTAATTTTTACATGCAGGACTTGGGCCCCTAATGGGTAAGTAAAATTAAAAGATTTTGGTTTTAGAGAAAGAGACCAACAAAGCAAATTACTTGTGTTTTACAATAGTCGATAGTGATTTAGTCAGTTCAAAGCATGGGAAATAAATAGCATTCTTGTATTTTGATTTTGTGAAGTGTAAATGGTAGCTCTAGGACAGATCAGAAGTGATCCAAATTATCTGTTGCTTCAATTGTGTTCTGTCCTTTTCCAGGGGTGCTTTGTTAGCATAAAAGTTACCACTGCTCTGGGGTAAAATTATTTAGATCTTTAATAATAGCATTTTTATGTGAACTTTGGGACTTTAAGTCTTTTTCACACCTTATGTTAGGCATTTGAAGCTTTGGCTTGACTAGTCCAACCTCACAGGAACTCAAATTGCAGTTCTTTTACAATAATCTCCAGTGAATTTAACCAAAGATTAATCTGCAGACCTCTCCAGATGTAGCAGTTTGATCTAACCTCTTGAAGACTGAAACGGGAAAAAGTATGAAGTTGAATCACATGTGTGTCTCTGGTGGCCACTTGGGGCCACTGCTAGTAAGCAGAATGGCACAATTCAGACTTCATAATACCTCTCAAATAAATGATGTCTTAATGAATTAATTAGATGGTGTATTTTAATATATGTAGCTTTTTCGTTAGGATAAAAAGGAAATATCAGTTGATGAGGCTAACTTTTCAACAAAAGTCTAATCAACTGTTTTTTAATGAAAAATAAATGGGCATACATAGACCATCTTCTTGGAGTGAGTTTTAGGATTCTTATATGTGAGTTTTATTATATCTTGAGGTTAAATAGTTCTCTCTCACCAAGTTATGAAACTACATTGAAATTGAGTTACAAAATCATTTTATTGCATATATTATTTTACATATCAAGTAATAATTATAACTACTGTATATACTTTGTTTCACTACCGAAAGTACTCTGTATAACGAATTCAGAACATTGGTTCCCAAATTCCAATGCCGGGCTGTGACATAGTTCTTACCAATATTGAATGAAATAAAACAATAAAGATGTTGTAGTGAGTTTTCAAAATAATGTTAAATTGATTCAATTTAAAAGTATTCTTAATGCTGACTGTGTTTTCTTTATACTTTCTGAGGTGTTAAAATATGTTTTCTTTTTATGAAGTGATTATTTTGATGATGATGGTAGGGTAGTTTCGTTGTTTGTTTGTTTGCTTTCATGTCCATATGTGGAAAAATAAAAATTGTTCAAATCATTATCTGTCACTCGTGTTGTTTTGAAATGTTGTCTGTTGAATCCCCAGATTTGGAAACTACTTTTTTAGAAGCAGGATTCAGCTTTAGACCCATCTAGTAAGATTTGTGTGGTATCTATAAGGAGATTTTAGCCTTCATCTTGTGTGTAGCCCCTGAGGTAGGAAGAGAACAGTGGGAACACAGTTACTTTTAGATACACGTTAATTTTACAAATCACAACTTATCCATTGTTTGCTGTGTTTTACTTATGGTTTTACATTTCAAGTGGAAGGTTTTGAAATCTGTTTTATGTTTTTCAAAAACTAATTTCTTCCTCCCATGCCTGACTTCTCTGAGATGTTCAGTGTTACTGAAGAGCAAGGATTTCAGAAAACTTCTAATAGTAAAATGTTTGAATGAGTCTGTGTAAGATCCGTTTGGTGAATCTAAACTTGGGAGCCTTACTTGGCAGAGTGAATCTCTAAATAAAATAAAGATTCTTCTTGTGTGGGTTCCCTGTTGATGATGGTTATGCTTTTTTTTTTTTTTTTTTCCCAGAGAGCAGACCTGACGTCTTTTCTGTCACAGATCTGATAGAGACAGTTAATGAAGTTTCCAAGCTGAGCATCGCACATGAAATCATAGTAAACCAAGATTTCTGTGTGGACGAGACCATTTTACCTCCAAACAGGTACAGATTATTCAGAGTTTTTTTTTCCATTTTACTCTTCCTGGGGCGTAGGTACATAGCACAAATGACTTTTGGTCAGGTTTGAAGCATCTTATTAATAAATTTAATGGACGAGTATGTCTTATATAGTACCAACAAACCAGTGTAATTATTACTTTAAAAGGGTCAAAGCAGCAAATTATATTTAAACAGGTAATAATCCACTGCAGTTACAGATTGAACATCCCAAATCTGAAATCCATGATGCTCTTAAATCCAAAACATTTTGAGTGCCAACATGATGCTCAAAGGAAATGCTCATTGCAGTATACTACAAGTATGCTGCAAATATTCCAAAATGCAAAAAATCCGTAATCTGGCTAGGTGTAGTGTCTCACAACTGTTAAGTTCCAACACTTTAGGAGACTGAGGCAGGTGGATTGCCTGAGCCCAGGAAGTCAAGGCCAGCCTGGGCAACATGGCGAAACCTTTTCTATGCAAAAAATACAAAAATCAGCCGGGCATGGTGGTGCATGCCTGTAGTCCCAGCTACTCAGGAGGCTGAGGTGGGAGGATACCTTGAGCCTGGGAAGCAGAGGTTGCAGTGAACTGAGATCGCGATCATGCCACTGCAGTCCAGTCTGGGCGACAGAGTGAGATCCTGTCTCAAAATAATAATAATAATAATAATAATCCATAATCCAAAATACTCGTGTCCCAAGCATCTCGGAAAAGGGGTATTCATTCTGTATTGTCAGAATGTTCATTTCAGGATCTTAGTTAATAATGAAACATAGAGTGATTTTTCAGATCTTTTGAGACAGACTTGGAAGAAGTAACTCCTAGCCCTTCATCTTTTAATTGTCTACAGATTAAAGAGATGCAGATGAGTAGATTTTCTAATAGTGGTTTTGTTCAGTCTTCATGGGTAGGAAATTTCAGGGGACATTTCTGCTTCATAATCAGTGTAATGAAGATTCTGCAAATCGAGATTAGATCCCTGTCGATAAATAGTGTGCTTCTACAATTAGGCTTTATGTTGATTTCTCTTAATTATATTGATATTGCAACATATGATTAAGAATCATTCAGCATTTATGGATTGAATGCTTCTAGTGTTTATTAAGAGTTAAATGGGTTGATTTCTTTGTCCGAATCTGTATTTTATGGTATTTCTGATTTCCCACCTTAAATGCTTCTGTTATTTTGCCACTTTTGGGATTCTGTTACATAAAGCACCCCTTGCTTTGTCAGTGGTTCTCTTGATCTTCATACTTCTTAGATTTGCCTTTGCCTGTTGCCAAGGATGGCTTACCTGAAGGAAGTTTTTACCAAAACACGGGTCTTGTAGCATCTCCCTCATTGCCTCTATAGTCCCTGGGGCCTGAGTTAGATTCATTTTTCTCCTGATAGGTGTGTAGAAAAAAGTGAAACTAAGAGAATGAAGGTCCGTTAAAGTGACTAGGGATCTCAGGGGGTGGGTAGATGAAGCAGGATGAATGACATTATTTAGGGCTTGAATTTCACTGTGTATTCAAATTAACAGGCTTTTTCAAATGTAGTAATACAAAATGTATACTGGATAAGAGGTTGAAATAGAGTTTGGGGTTATCCATTAACTACAGATAGTTGACAATTAGTTTTCCCTTTGGACTTATAAAATTATACTAAGCACAGTTTTTTTTTTAGGGGAAATCTCATTATCAGACATTTATTCAACAAACATTTATTGAGTACTTATTAGGTGGAAGGCAGGATGTTGAAAGCTGAAGACATATAGTTGAGTGAGTCATTATCTTTGCCATCAAAAGGCGTCTGTAGGGAAGATAGTCAAATAGCTACTGTGCAGAGTGATAAGTTACCTCATATCTAGTGTGTGGAGTTCTATGCAGTGCTCAGCTGCCTGGGGAAGGTTGGTGAAGACTTTCTTAATAAGGTAACACTTGAATTGAGTTTTTTCAGGTGGTTTAGGGGAGAAGGGACTCTCCTGGAAGAGGAAATGTCATTTCAGACGCATAGAGGGATGGAAGACAATTATATATTAATTATAAGTGGACTGTTATTGTTAGAGCACAGGATGTAGGAGGAGAAAGAAAGTTAAGGTAGGAGAAGTGGCAGAATAGGATCGTGAAGGGTCTTAAAGGCCACATACACTGCTAGAGACAGGCAGCTTCTGAAAAACTTTAAATGAGTATGCTATTATGATCAGATTTCTATCTTGGAAAACTCATTGATTTTATCAAAAATATGTATCATTGTTGGGGTAAGGTTTTGTAGGTAGAAGGTGACCATTTAATAGACCATAGCAATAGTTTGGGAAAGAGATGACAGTGGGTGGGGACTGATTCCAGAGATATGTATGAAGCAAAATCTCTGGAATTTGGTGACTGAGTGGATAAAAGACATGAGGGGAAAGGAATTACGAAGGGCTGCAGTACATACCAGATAGATAAGAGTTGAACTTTCACAGGTTAGATTGTTGTGTTGGAGGAGAAACTTTGAATTTTTATTTCATATATTTATTAATCACTTGTGTTTTTGTAAACAGAAAGCATACATTACTATTATATCTGTATGTGTACATATACACATACATATATGTATGTGTATGTATAGATATATGTATAGGTACATATGCACATACACATATGTATATGTACATATGCACATACACACATGTGTAGATATACACATACACTTATATGTATATATACACATATACACATATCCATATGTGTGTATGTATGGAGTGTGTATATGTATATATACACATGGGTGTGTGTATATGTATATATACATGTATGTGCATGTGTATGTGTATATCTACACATGTGTGCATGTGCATATGTACATATACATATGTGTATGTGCATATGTACATATACATATATCTATACATACACATATATGTACATATATCTATATGTACACACATAT
>NW_012120543.1:309958-319917 GCF_000951035.1 Colobus angolensis palliatus
CAGGAGGTATAACTGTCCTTAGTTTTGCCATCAACTAATTCTATGGCCTTGGGTCACTGGCCACAGTACCATTATTCATAAGTTGACGTAGGACTATTTGTTTTTAAGGCTTTTTCCAACTCTCAGATACTCTGCTTTTATGGCTCCTTGCTTGGATTCCACCCTTCCACACTAGATTTCCTTTAATAGTGTAAATGTTCTGTTTCTCCCTATGGCAGGGGCATCTTCCATGTTCTGGGCCTAATGAAAATGGGCATGGTGAACTATACCATCCAGAGCTTTCGACCCTACCTGCAGGAGCATTCCATCCAGTATGAACAAGCTAAATTCCAGGAACTCCTTGATAAACAGCCCAGTATGTTTAAAATTTAAGGGCAGGAGAGGGGAAATTTGACCTCAGGTCTGCCTTCTTATAGCAATAGAGGCTATTTTCTATTTCTTGAAAAGAAAGATTCTTCCTTGGGCAAGGGGTAGGAAGAAGGAGTGTTTCTCTAAGATAGAAAGATCTACAAAATCACTTCTTTATAGACCAGGACTATGTCTCAAAGCTGTCCTCTTTAAGCCTTGGAATTTTAAGATGCATATTTCCTTCTCGTCATAGGTATCCTCGATTATACCACAAAATGGCTAACCAAAGCAGCCACAGACATCACTACACCATGTCCGAGTTCTCCTGACTCACCTAGCTCCTCTCGCAGCGTGGCGTGTTCACTTCCAAACGGGGCAGGTAACAACTCAGAGCCCCCGAGTCCAACAATGGTGCTACACCAAGACTACCTGAACCTCCTCCTCTGGGATCCTGAGAACGAAGAATTCCCTGAGGTAGGGATGTGTGTTGGGGCATTGCCTTGTTCTATGCTATTCAGTGCCTCCATTCAAACCCTCCTCTTCTGATGGGCTGTCCTTTGCTCCCTCACCAGACTCTGCTGATGGACAGAACCCGGCTCCAGGAAATGGCGTTCCAGTTGCACCAGTTAACTGTCCTGTCCTCAGTCTTGCTAGTGGCCAGAAGCTTCTCTGGTGAAATTTTTTTCAGCTCACCTGAATTTGTGGATAGACTGAAATGCATCACCAAGGCCCTAACTGAGGAATTTATCTCCAGGTAAGATTCGTAGATCTCTGTTAGAGGGAAAAATGTGTGGTATTTGGGATACAGGTAATATCAATACTATTATTGCTTATTCTTCATCACAAACCACACAAAGGCCCTTGGAAACGATCTGCAAAGATTTTGGTATCTTTGATAAGTTGTATTGAGGTTTGGGATACAGAAAATAAAACTTATTTTCCAAAGAGGAGAGTGTGGAAGCCAGTTTGCTGCAAATATTCCTTATGTGCTTGCTAAAAATGCGTCATTATATACTTGATTGAATGACAGTGGATTTGTGCTATGTGTATCCAGAAGTTGATCAGTTGGTCAGTGATAGTGACCATTCACTGCATGTGGGGGCAGGGATATTATGCCAAAGTAAAAGGAGGAGTTGGAAGTCCAGGCTTCTTAATTTATTTGCAATTTAATTGGTGGAGTAGGAGAAAAACCGTGAAAAATATCCAATAGAGTCTTAAAACAATATTTAAATACAGTTGATGGGACTGGAGAATGCTGAGTAGATCCAAGGATGGAACCGAGCCCTTGCCCAATTTACTTTGTTTTCATCGAAGTGGCGTATGGTGCTGTATGTTTGGATCAAGTGGTACCTCGTGGGTAACAATGAGTGTATGTCATCTGCCCGGTGGCTAATGCTGTCTTCTGGTGGCAGAGAGCCGGAATTCTTCCTGGAATAGGCCTGGTTTGTGGTATGAGGCTCTCCGGACTTTGTCCCTCTGCCAAGCCCACTCTGCATTCTATCCCTCATTATCTAGGCCTGAAGAGACTATGCTGAGTGTGAGTGAACAGGTGTCTCAGGAAATCCATCAAGGCCTTGAGGACATGGGCCTCACTACTCTGAGCAGTGAAAACACAGCATCTCTTCTAGGCCAACTCCAGAACATCACCAAGAAAGAAAACTGCATTCGGAGCATTGTTGGTAAGAATCCCCATGGTCGTCGTGCAGAAAAGTGGCAAGAATGTGGGCGGGTGGGGGGAGGTGGGTAGACCTTACCCTGAAAGTGAGTTACCTAACCATTTAAAAATGAAAAGGCATGATCATTTGGAAAGTTGTTCGCTTTAGTTTCCTTGTCTATAATGTGCACGGTTCAAATAGATCTTTTTCAATTTGGAGAATGCATGTATGGTTTGGAGGCGGCTCTGCCCCCAAGATATGTCATTCACAGGTGTTGGATACTGTCACAGTAACCCTACGAAGTCATTCCTGGTATTTTCTTTTTTCTCTTCTTTTCTTTTCTTTTTCTTTTTTCTTTTTTTTTTTTTTGAGACAAAATCTCACTCTGTTGCCCAAGTTGGAGTGAAGTGGCACGATCTAGGCTCACTGTAACCTCAACCTTCCGAGTTCAAGCGATTCTACTGCCTCAGCCTCCCGAGTAGCTGGGACTACAGGCAGGTGCCACCATGCCTGGCTGATTTTTTTGTATTTTTAGTAGAGATGGGGTTTCACCATGTTGGCCCGGTTGGTCTCGAACTCCTGACCTCGTGATACGCCTGCCTCACACTCCCAAAGTGCTGGGATTACATATGTGAGCCACCGCACCCAGCCCGTTCCAGGGCATATTCTAGATGTCGGTCAAGATATATGGAGAAACCCTTTCTCTATCCTATGCTTTAAGCTACCATTTGGGCCCCTACGCCTCTCCATGGAAGTGATGCTGAGTTAGGCTGTAGGGTATGTTCCATGCTGGAATGGAAGCAGTGCACTTGGCCAGTTTGCTTTGAACTTTAGCGTCTGATCATAGCCTGGATTGGGTGTATGGGCCTGAACGTGGTGCGCTGGTTGCAACATGTGTTGTTACTTTCAGGTACCGGGTCTACAGTCCCCTTATTAAGTTAAATGTGCACTAGGATCTCATGTCCAGCTACATAATCTTATGAACCCCCCAGAAATTTACTACCTCAGCATCTTTTGATCATGCACTGTCCTTTGGGAGCTTGATGGCATTCCACTCCCCCAAACAAACAAAAATCGCATGTATAGAGTTTACCTGAATGAGCGGAGAGGTCAGTGAATAACTCGGTTAACACAAAACTTTGGTGAGCAGATAGAGCAAAGGCATTGTGAATTTCTTCTGCACCTTGTTTGTTCCTCTTTTCACTGTTTACCCCTGCTCCCAGATCAGCGGATCCGTTTGTTTCTCAAATGCTGTTTGCTTCATGGCATGCAGGAGTCTCTGCTACACTTTCCTGGAGGCCTCATTCTCATTGAAAGGGAGTTGGCAGAACTGGGCTGGAAGTTTCTCAATCCGATGCATCATAATCAGCAGGTATTTGGCCCATACTATGCTGAGATCCTAAAAAACATCATCCATCCAGCTCAAGCACAAGAAACAGATGTGGAGCATAACTGATAGTGCTGGACCCCAGCCATAGCAACAGGGATCCAGGAGAGAGAGGTCAGCATGTTTCTGGGAGGACATCACCTGTGGTTAGTCGAACACTCAGCCCTCTTCCTTGCTACAACCAGGACACAGGGATGCAGGGGTCAAGCATGTAAACACCAAATGGCCCAATCCCCTTCACTAATAAACTTCTGAGCTGCAAGAAAATTTCAGTTCCTCCTGTGTTCTAGCCAAAGTCAGGTTCTGCACCCTCATCCCCTAACTAGCTGAGTGAGAATCCAGTGGGCCCTCCGTTTTCCCTTCACTGGCTGATCATTCTTCAGTATGCTTGCCTGAGCTGGAATCTGGGCATCAGGTGCTGGTAAGGGAAAATCCTGGGACTGTATAGAATAATGCCCCCTCAAAACTGGGAAGGAGCTAAGAGACCAAAGAATGACCCGGACAAGTTCAACTTGATAAGTAGATGAATTTATTGGGACTTACGTATGGGGCATTCCTGGGTGGCAGCAGGACAGCTCTGGGGATCTGCCCTGACACTCCTCTGCAAGCTGATTTTATGCTAATTTTCTGGCTCTTTGCCTTCCATATGCAATGAGACTCTTTTCCTTGGTATGTTTCCCAGTACGCCCTGGGATGTTTTGGTTCTCACGGACACCTTGGCTCCTAAGCTGGGCACCATGCATGGCCTTGGATCACCACCTGGCCTTCAGGGTTCAGGCAGCAGACATACAGCCTTAAGTAGTCTGGTGGGGGAGGGGGGAACTATTTCACCCGCAGTCACTAGCATTATTTTCTCCAGTGAAAACTCATTTCCTTGAGGGCTTTGAAAACTCTGTGAGATTCTCCAGAGAATGAATATAAGGGCATCTGGAAGTCAGAAATTCACTGAATTGCAGATGAAGAGAAGTCATAGAACTCCATTTCTAGCACCACATTTCCTTATAATTTTCAAGGATACAGCAATAGTAAGAGTTCCCAGCTCCTGTTCTAATGTCCGGTTTTAAGCAGTATGAAAACTGGGGATTGGTTGAAAGTTGATATTGTGAATATCAACTTTGTGCCAACAAGCATTCAGCAAAGGACAGGTCTCAGCTTCCATGGGATTTCTGTTTCTTTCAAGTGATTCTAGGGGTCAGGCTTGGAGTCTCTGATAATGACAGTAAACCGAAGCAATTAGGTCAGTGAGTGTCATATCAAGTTCACCCCTGAACCTATTTCTATAGCTGAATTAATCTTATCTTTCCACATCTCTAGGCTTAGAACATCTCATTCTTCTTGACAGAATCGATGTGTGTATTCAAGCATGGGGCCGCTGCCATGCTTTTTCCCACTCCTAGTCTGGGACTCCAACTGCCAAGTTACGAATATGAGCTGACTTGGCAACACAAATGATAAATGTTCTTGGTCCACAAGGACTTGGGCTTGTTTTTAAAGACTGCAGAGCTTCATCCCATCATTCCCAGGCCAACTGCAGCAGACAAGCAGCAATCTAGAAAATTAGGTAAAAAATTAGGTTTGGATTTGGACTAGGTTTGGATTTAGAAGGGACAGGGAGAAATAGAAAGTTACCTATGGGATAGACCCAAACTGGGTGAAAAAAAAATCATATCCTCATTATTTCGGTGGATGGAAGGAGCTGAGTACAATTTACTCAGCCCAAGAAAAGTAACAGATGAGACTGGAGTTCCGTTATTCCCAGGGGAACCACCTGATTGATTTCCCTAGAGGGTGGATACCAGATGGGTGACATAGCTGGGTAAACAGAGTGCTACTTTTACTTTGGCTGGAGATAAGGCACACAGAAAAGCTGTGGAATGGATCACTCAAGTGTTCTAATCTTGTGACTAGATAATCTCAGGACAGAGACCATGGCAGATGAATGTTTTATAATTAATAAATAGGCAGTGAGCCCGGCCTAGTTAAATTTTCTAATCTGATTAGACAATACTAGTACAATTTTTAAAAAAATATTAATTTCGGGAGCCAGATTATCTCACAGACAAGTGTGTTCTGAAGTGATCCCTGTGAAGGTGACTGAGTAGTTGATGGATGCTGACTTTTGGCTGCAATGAAACTTTGCTTTATACTTTATAATTAAAATGTGACTTATTTTGATTTCTTGGAGATTTTGAGTTTATTGGTTCTCTTGTGCTTCCACATGGAGGAAATGGGAATCCTGATCCTAAACAAGGAAAGATAGCTCCACTCAATTCTGTTCACCATTTAGGGATGGATGGATGCACAGTTAGATAGGTGGAACATGCACGTGGTTAAAAATGACATGCAGTACAGAGAAAATTTGGTTTCTTTCCCACCCCTGTATGTCATTTGTCCTACTTAGAGGAAACTATTTCCAGGTTTTTGTGTATACTTCTAAAGATATTCTGTGCATATGCAAGTATATATTATAATTATAACTAATATTTGTGAGTGTGTATGCGCCAGGCACTCTTTTAAGCACTCTACATATATTATTTCAATTATTCCTTAACAATTTATCTCCAATCTACTTTTCCAATTTTAGAACAATGTGGTACAGAAAGCTCTAATTGAGGTTGAGAACCTGTGTTTGTTTGTTTATATATATATATTTTTAATCTGGTCTTCTTTGAGTGAGTAAGGGAGAATCATTTCACTTTCTTGGGCTTTTACTTTGTCTTCATCTATAAAATTCAATACTTGACTAAATTACTGATTTTGTTGTTCAATTCTATAGAGTTATTTGTCGAAAAAGGAAATCTTTCCAGAAAGACCACGAATAAGAGAGATCAAAGCTAGGCAGCTTGAGTTGAAGTAGAGCTGGAAGAAGGAGTTTTGAGGACTGTTTCAAAACCACTGGACTAGATGATCTCTAGAGGTTCCTGTATCATTTTCTTCTTTTCTTATGGCTGTTGTAACAAACTGCCCCCCTGAACTTTGTGGCTTAAAATAACATGCATTTATTCTCTTACCATCCTGAGTGTCAGAAGACCAAAATCAGTTTCAGTGGGTCAAAATCAGGAAGTCAGCAGGACCAGGCTCCCTCTGGAAGCTCTAACGGGGAATCCATTGCCTTGCCATTTTTAGCTTCTGAAGCTGTAATCTTTATTCTTTGGCAAGGCAATGGATTCTTCCCTGGAGCTTCCAGAGCTCCCATTCCTTTATCATCCAAGCCAGCATCATAGCGTCTTGTGTCAGTCATCACATTGCGTCCTTCTATGTGAAATGTCCCTCTCCTTCCCTCTTAATAAGGAAATGTTCTTACATTTAGTGCCAGGCAGGATAATCTCCCCACCTCAAGATCCTTAATCACATTTGTAAAGTCCCTTTTGCCATATAAGGTGACAGTCAAGGGTTCCAGAGACTACAACATGGATATCTTTGGAGGCCATTATTTAGCTTACCACAGCCTACCCTCTAACTTCCCAAAATTCATGTTCATTCTACATGCAAAATATATTTGCCTCACCTCAATATCCCCAAAAGTCTTGACTCCAACTAGAGTTGAAAATCTCATCTGTAAATCATCTAAACCAGGTATGAGACAGACTCTGGGCATGATCCTTCTTGAGGCAAAATTTCTTTCCATCAGTGACCCTGCGAGCTAGAAAAAAGGTTACCTCTTTTTGATTACAGTGGTGACACGGACATAGGATAATAGTTATAGACATTCCCCCTCCCAACGGGAAAAAAATGAAAGCAAGCAAAAAGTTACGAGCTCCAAGCCAACTTGAAATCCAATCGGGTAAACTCGTTTAGGTTTCAAGGCAAGGCCTGGGAATATTCCTCCGTGGCTAGAGGCTCTGCCCTCTATGCCTGAGGTTCCACCCTTTAAGTGAACAGAGCCAGGCTCTGTCCTCGGAGTCATCTTTTTTTGTTTTTGTTTTGAAGAGTAATGCATGTTTGCAGCAGAATACTTTTATCTGCCTGTTTCTTGCCTGTAGAATTTTGGAAGTCCAACAGCCTTCTTTTATTTCATCCTCTCTCTGTCACTTTCAGTTCAAGTTGGCAGTGTTTCTGCTGGCATGGCATTCTTTGGAAACCTCATGGGTCTACTCTATGTGTTGAGGATTCTCTCCACTGGACAAGAGGTTACTTGACAGATCTTTCCTGGATAATCTTATCTCTATTCCTGGATTCTGCTGAGAAGACCGAGGGGATCCATGAGTCACATGCATGATTTCATTGAGCCCTGTGAATATTCTGATCTTTTCATCCTTTCAATGCTTTAGCAAAAGATTCTCCAGCCATATCCTTGGCTTTCTTCTTACTGCATGTTTTCCTGAGAGTAAATCTCCCAATTTTAGCATTTTGTGCAGTCTGAATAGGCTGAGAATTTCCCACATCTTAAAGTCTTGGTTCCTTTTTGCTTAACAGCTCTCATCCCTCAATTTCTCCTTTTATTCTTCTATTATGCTATAAGCACCACTAAGAAACCAGGCCACAGCTTCAACGTGTTACTGGGAAATCTACTCAAATAAATATTCGGGTTCATCCCTTTTAAGTTCTGCTTTCCACACAAATGTAAGGCACAATTGAGCTGAGCTTTCTGCCCCTATGTGACAAGAATACCCTGTCTCCCAGTTTCCAAAAACATGTTTCTTCTTTCTGAGCCCTCAACAGCAGTGCCTTTTATCATCCATATTTCTACCAACAGTCTGTGATAATTTAGGTATTCTCTAAGACAATATAGGCTTTCTTTCCTGCACGAGTCACTCCCTTGTGCTACATTCTTTATTGAGATATAATTCACACAACAGAAGTTTCCTATTTTAAAAGATACAATTCAGTTTTTTTTTCAGTTTGCTCACTGTGTTGTGTGCGATCATTCCCATAACCTATTTTGATAACATTTCCATCATCCTAAAGAGAAATCCTGTACCTATTAGCAGATCCCTGCCCTAACCCCCAGTAGTTACTAATCTACATTATCAGGGGCTCCTCTGTGAGCGGTATTCCTTGTGGCCTCACATTGGCTTAGCCCTGGGATAAGTCCAGCAAGGGAGGGGAGCAAAGCAATGCACTGTGGCCAGAGTGGTGGCTGCCCCCCCAAGGCAAAGACCTTGGCAGCAGAGAAAGTAGTTAAGAAGGAAGTTTTTTTTTTTTTTTTTTTTGGAGGGGTAAACTCTCTAGAAGTGTGGGAAGACCCTCTCTGCATGCAGTCCCACATAAAGACCTCAAATCCCAAGGCTAGAGAGGAGGTAGAGAGCCTTGGGGACTGGAATCTATGTATTTCCAATTTCCTCATGCCAACTTGAAGCTTAAAGACTGGTTTGGAAGATTTTGTTTCAGTTTCCCAGCTGCAAAATCTTCCATCGGCCTGGACTTCTGGGCCTTTAGGGCTAGCTGATCGGCCACCTTAAATGCCCGCCCCAAAGTCAGGATGGTCTCCTGTGTCCAGATCCTGGAGGAAACAGATTACAACCGAAATAATTTGGGGGTTTAGGGGCTATTTCTTCTCTTTCTGATGCCTGTCCTGTGTCACCACGCACCTACGCAGAGCGCTGGCGCAGGCATAATCTGGACCAGAGAGATTATTATACTGGTAATGTGAGCTACAGTTACACAATCTGTAACTAAGTTGCCCCATTTAGTCTTCAAAAGAAGCCCCTGAGATTGGTTGCACTATATCCCAGTTTTTACAGCTGAGGAACTAGGCACAGTGAAAGTTGTACAAGATCATACAGCTAGTGAGTGTCTGAGCCCAGAATCAAACGGAGGCAGTCTGTTACCAGAGCCTCTACTCCTAAACACCCCACTGCCACCAGGCAGGTGGTAAGATTTGGGACACACATAAGATTCCAATGACACTGGGAGTGCCAAGAGTTGTCTGGGATCCAGAGCCACACATCTTTTGGGAAACACCATTTTCTCTGACACTTAACAGCAACATCCACCCTAGTACTGAGAGGGCAGCAGGGAGCTCTGCAAAAGGTGGATTAGCCCGCTGGGGCTGCCATAATAAAGTATACAAACTGGGTGGCTTAAACAACAAACATGTATTTTCTCACAGTTGTGGAGGCTAGACATCTGAAATCAAGGTGTCAGCGATGGTGGTTCCTTCTGAGAGCTAAGAGGGAAGGATCTGTTCCAGGCCTCTCTTCTTGACTTAGAGATGGCTGTGTTCTCCCTATGTCTGTTCACATTATTTTCACTTTGTGCATGTCTTGTACAAATTTCCCCCCTTTTATAAGGACGCCAGGATGACCTCATCTTAAAGTCTGTTGCCCGGGAGAGCATAGGCGCCCCAAAGAAGAAAATTGGGAGAATGTCACATAAAGTATTAGACCGAAGGTTTGGTAAAGAGGGCCTCCATGTCGACAAAGGAGGAAGGCTGGGCAAAATGCAGACCTTGCCTGACCTAGGAGAACCTGTCACTGAAGTGTTGGGCAAGCCCCTTCCTTCCTCTGTGCTTTAATGTCACCAATTGTTATGTACAGAATTGTGGTCCCCCAAAAATCACACTTTGAAAGTTTGACCCCCAGTGCCTCACCATGTGATTGTATTTGAAGGCAGGACCTTTAACGAGG
>NW_012120543.1:319967-321997 GCF_000951035.1 Colobus angolensis palliatus
TACAGAATTGTGGTCCCCCAAAAATCACACTTTGAAAGTTTGACCCCCAGTGCCTCACCATGTGATTGTATTTGAAGGCAGGACCTTTAACGAGGTAGTTCTGTTAAAACGAGGCCACTGGTGTGTGCTTTCATCCAATCTAACAGGTGTCCTTGTAAAATGAGGCGGTTAGGACATGTAGTATTAGAGGTACTAGGGATGCACTCACACAGAGGGACTACCATGTGAAGAGGCAGCAAAACGGCAGCCATCTGCAAATGAAGGTGGGAGACCTCAGAAGAAACCAAACCTACCAATACCTTGATCTTGGACTTCTGGTTTCTGGAACTGTGAAATAATTAGTTTCTGTTGTTTAAGCCACCTAGTCTGTGCTATTTTGTTACGGTACCCCTAGCAAACTAATACACCGCTGAATACAGAGGAATTAGACTGAGTGATAGCGAAGACTTCATGTACACACCAAGCAATTGCTAAGTACGAACAAGGTACTGGCAGAGCGCTGTTGATGAGTCCAGCCTACAGATCTCCTGATCTCCTGCTCAACAGTGACATTCTCCTGGGGGGCAAGCAGTGTCCTGGCATTCCCTGACTACTGGTTTCCCTCAGGGCGTGCCTATATCACCTCCCTCCTCAACCCCTAGAAAGTGCGCCCTCTCACCACTACATCACCAGCTTTCCTTCATGCAGGTTAGGGTGTTAAAACACCCAGACACCGCTTCTCCCCACTTTATTTTATTTTGGTGTGGGTGAGGAACGGTGATCCAGGTTTGAGGTTACTGCTCTTGGATATGGCCATTGAAGGGGTGAAGGGTTTACATCCAACCACTTGCTTTCTTTAGCAGGGGGGTTACAGGAGGGGTGGGATCTCAAGAAGTGCTGCATGGAGGAGAATGCTGAGATCATTAAGGGAATGATGCCATTAAAGTCTCATGAGCAGACAACTAGGACTAATGGAATCCATATTTGCAAAGATCAGCAGCAATTATGCACCAGGGCTGAGGGCAGGTGTTATAAGCAGGGACTCCAAGGGTAAGGATATCAGTTCAGAGGCAAGTTCTGGGACAGACTCTTAGGAGTGCAGAGTAATAACAAGAGCCAGAGGTATTCTGAGGGAAGGCACACAAGTTAGTTGGAGATGAGCGATGGAAAAGGGCCTGAAGGCTACTCTCCTCGGGAGTTTCTGCAGCTGCTTCTGGGCTCATTCTCCACAGAGGCTCCCTGTGAGAAGCACCCCTTGTTGGAGGTGTTTAGGAACTTGATGCCTTCCTACATGATGGGCAGGAAGAGAAGCAACATATGGGGAATAATGCCTCCTCTCAGAGCTAAGCCCTCATGAACTCCATAATCCAGGCCTCCCTGCCACCATATCCCTAAGCAGAGTGCTCCAGGGCCCGGGGACACGAGCAGAGCAGCTGTAGCTGGACCCTCCTGGCTGTGGCTGCCCTTTGCTGCCCTCCATCCTAATCAGCCCTTACTTATACCTCACACTCCTCACCATACCACAGATAATCTACCTGCAGCTTGGTACAGGCATCTGCAGTGGACGCTGTCCCCCACAGATTGTTTTGACCAGCGTGGAGCCCAGATACTGTGGAAACAAGGAGTGATGAGGCTTAAGAAACTCTGCATCACCACCCCTGGGTGGCTAGCCAATTCAGGACCATGCCTCTGGCAGTGTTCTCTGGCCAAAAGATCACCAGGAGCACACCTGGAGCCAAACAAACGCGGGCTTTTGACTCGTTGCAGAGAGGGAGAATGTGAACCAGGGAGACCCATGGGGGATCTCCCAATAAGAGGGTGTTAGGGATGACTTATTTTAGGATTTGGGCTTGTGTTTATTGACTTTTGTCGGGGGCTTAAGGAAGTCAAGAGTTGGTCTGGATTGGATTGCTCTTAGGAAGTGGGGATAAATCTAGAAAAATGAGGAGAAATGACAGGGTGCAACTTGAGAGACTGGCCATGGCCCGCCGCACTCGCTCTCGCTCATCCCCTCTTCTGGAGGCTTTAGCTGCCATGTTGTGAGGACATTC
>NW_012120543.1:322047-324429 GCF_000951035.1 Colobus angolensis palliatus
AGGGTGCAACTTGAGAGACTGGCCATGGCCCGCCGCACTCGCTCTCGCTCATCCCCTCTTCTGGAGGCTTTAGCTGCCATGTTGTGAGGACATTCAAGCAGCTTTTGGCATGGCCTACGTGGCAAAGAACATAGGTTACATATTTCGAAGTCAGAGCAAGTCTGAACAGTGTTTGTTAGTTGTTTGTTTCAATTCCCTAAATACTCAGACAGATCTTTGCCTGAAAGGTTTAATTATAACTCCGTCAGCTAAACAGGTCTATAGAGCAACAATCGTCTTCAGTTTTTCACAATTAAACGGCACCTGCATCTTCAGGCAGAAGAGCCAGTGGCTCATTTTCCAGAATTCAAGGTAGAGCATTTGGAAATGTTAACAGCTTTAACAAACCTCATCATCTAAAGTGCCAGGCCCTAGTCTAAAGTGCCAGCACTAGTCTAATTTCCCAGCCCACTCTTCTCTCCTGAGCCCCCAAACTCTTATTTACAGCTCTGTGTGGCGCAGGGTGAGTGGTAGTACCCACCACCCCATGCAGGCTGTGATCTGTGAAATGTATGACAACTAGGGCCCTCCAACACATATCTGGACCCCTATGAATACACCTCCACTTTCGCTGAGCATGAACTCCCTTGTCTCTCATGTCTGCCTGTCCATCTGTGACTTTGTGTGTCTGCAGCGGAGGCACAGGCTAAGTATCTTCGTGCAGTGACAGGAGCTTTAGTTTCAGCGAGTGCAGAGCAGGGTCAGTTTGCATGCAAGGAGATAAAGCTGTGGCCATCACTGACTAAAAACTCCACTGGGCCCTAAGTATGGAGTAAACTGCAAATTCAGAAAAGTCACCAGGGAAGGGGTTTGTGAGGCTAGAGGCTCTGGTGTAAAGGAATACACAAGTATGGAGCCGTGTCTGCATGTCTGAGGATGAGCTTCTCTATGGGGCCTTCCACACAGAATTTCTCATCAGCACACTGGGAAAATTTTTAACCCCTAACCCTTAGCAGCAGGGTCAATGGGGAGCAGGGATATTGACCATAAGGAGAAATTCAAAAGGGGCCCCATGTTATGCTGGGACCTCATCAGCTCCCTGGGGCTCTCTCTGCACCAAGGGCATAAACATTTTAAATTTCATGCAAATAGTATGAACATCTTAAATTTCAATGGATTCTGCCAAGTGAAACTTAAAATTTTGACATGAAAACCCACGGTACATAAGAAGAGCCTGTTTCCTGACACCCTTCCCATCGGGAAAAAAAAAAGTCTATTCGATGTCCCAGGCTTCGCACTTCTGAAAATCTTTCTTTTCATTTAGTGCATTATCTCAAGTTTTGCATTACAACTTCTGTAGTTACTGTAACTGGGAACATTTTCATGGCATTTTATTTGGCATATTTGTTGCTCTTCATGATAATTCTAGGTTGACATCATTTTCTTATACCTCTATAAAGTTATTTCTGTATCAAGGATGTTAATGTCTCATCTGAGATATATTTGCCAAGTTGTCTTCCCAATTATTTCATATATCTTCTACTTTTTTTGCAAGTAGTTTATTTTTTAATTATAATAGATTTTTATGATTAAAGAAGTAATATGGGTTTAGTGTTTAAAAAGTTAATGAAGAAAACCTGGAGGTGTTAGAACTTCAGCCTCTGGATTGATCAGTTAAAGAGCAGCCCCAGCAGGCAAGTTATTAATCAGCTCTAACTTTTCCCCTCCTTGTAGGTAGGACAGTGGTAATACCTATTGTGAAAGGTTTCACGAGGATTGAAGGAGATCACGTAACAAGTTCTATCCACAAAAAAGCAGATTGGTGACTTTATATATGTCTCTTGGCTCTTCCACAAGCCCAAACTTGGGCTTGTCCCTGCACACTACAGCTTCTCGGGAACCAGCCACGTGGTGATTATTGCTGTAAGTAGGGTATTGATCATGACTTTTCTTTTCCTATGTATAATTCATTTATTTCCAGACTGCAGAAAATATTTCACTATCTCAATAAAAATCACATTTCTGCCATCTTTGCTGTGACCCCAACCCTGTAATAGCCACTAGCTCCCTCAGCCGAGTGTGTAAGGGAGGGGAGGCACAAACTGAGTGCCTTAGTGCAGTGACAGGGGCTTTAGTTTCAGCGAGTGCAGAGGAGGGTCACTATGATAGTCATGTGTGTCACAATAAAGAAGAGAATTGCTGAGTAAGGAGATTTCATCATGATTGCGTTTTACTTTCTTTCAGCATTTGTGAATAAAAAAAAATTTTAGTAAGTATTGTTGTATTTTTCCAAATAATTTTCACTGAAGAAAACTTAGAAATTGGAGGTCACTGACCACTGATGTCAAGAAAGCTACATGGGGTGTGGTGTATGCGTATACACACACACACACACACACACAC
>NW_012120543.1:325575-326677 GCF_000951035.1 Colobus angolensis palliatus
GGGGGGGGGGTTGCGGTGTGGATGGATGTCTTTTTAAATTTTGCCTTAATTTATCTAAATAAATTTTTAATATAACTAAAAGCTTTTCCAGGGTCACAGGTCTAGTTTTAAGTACCCTGGTGTCTATGTCATGCCCACAAGGTACAGAAACATCCCCCTCACTTGACAGCGAAGATGATGGTGGAGATGAAATCCTGCCCCTTAGTTCTAGAGGCTTGGATATAGGGACACATGGATTGGTGGTGTGTGGAGTTCAGGCAGAAGCACAGGAAAATGACCTCCAGGGAGGGAAGGAAATTAACATTTACAGAATTACTTTAAACCAGAGACATTATACATGGTATCACTTTTAAGCCAAACACGCATTCAATTATCCCCATTGTTCACAAATATAGAATTAGGTCTAAAGCTTTTTTCCATTGTGTTCTGAAGCCTTCAAGCCTTTGAAGGCTGGAATCTCCAGTGCTTGAGTAGTTGATACAACACAATTGCTCAGTTTTATGTTTTCCACCATTTTTTTGCACCGCCAGAACTGTGAAAAGCCATGAGTAAATATTTGTGAACAATATTACAGACTTTGATCCTAATATGCTTGACCACAAAGGACTTTTGCTAATCAGTAGAGAATGGGGCAAAAGATGTCAACAGATACTTTGCCTAAAAAGCAAAATGATTTTCCAGTAAACCTATGGACACATGTCAGACTGTCCCTGAATCAAACTGAGGGTCGGGCTGCTTTTTCTTGAGTCCCAATAACAAGATGCCGATGAACTAGGAGAGAAGGGAGTTTTTATTTCTGTGACCGGTTACAGGGAGAAGGCCTGGAAATTATCGCCAGACCAACTCAGAATTACAAAGTTTTCCAGAGCTTATATACCTTATAAGCTATATGTCTATGTGTAAGTGTGCATTCATCGAAAGACGTGATTAGCTTCTCCTAATCTATGACTAAGATCTGAGTCCTGAAGACCTTCTTCTGGAGCCTCAGTACATTTACTTAATCTAAATGGGTCCCTGTGCTGGGGTGATTACCCTTATCTTGTCTCCTGGAGTCCCCAATAAAGCTTGTTTGTGGAGACCTGGGGAGTTTCTTCAGACCCCC
>NW_012120543.1:326727-327759 GCF_000951035.1 Colobus angolensis palliatus
ACACACACACACACACACACACACGTGTGTGTGTGTGTGTGCGTGGTGGGACATAAATACTCTGTGTGTGTGTTATCTTTTCATATCCAGAAATATATTTACACAACGTTTTTGTGATGAAATTAGTATCCCAGAATCTATCACAAAATTACAAAAATTGTATGTCAGTTACTCTGGATGATTTCCAAATTAATACATTTGCTCTAAAAGTAAATGAAATGGAAAAATACGTCCTTAATAGATAAATTTTCTTGTATCTTCCTTTCACCCTGTTAAATTTAATAAGCAGGTATTCATTGGCCTGAGTCTGTTTTCCTACTTTGACTTCCTAGGTAACAAACTGCAACCTAACTTAGTTTGTAAACAAATTGAAAACCGAACTAGGAGTATAACGAACAACAGAATCTTAGCCAATCACAGGAGGCTCAGCTTCAGACCATCACAGGCTGCCAACTGATTAGACGATGTCCAAATACAGCAGACGCCTAGCTGTAACCAATCAAGTTATTTCTGTACTTTGCTTCTATGTTCTGTCTGTAAATACTGCTCGAGTTGGGGAGCAGAACTCACGGAACCACTTCTGGCACTGACTGATCCCTGATGTGTAAATTGTTCTTTGCTCAAACTTTGTTAAACGTAATTTGCCTGAAGCTTTTCTTTTAACAATCATTTTGCACAACAAGATGTCTGCTCTTGGTAATTTAGGTTTTATTTTCTAGATATATTTCCATGTGTATGATATTGTAAAGCTAGTTTTTTAGGGGCATATATACTCTTCAAAGTCTGGTTCAGTATATATGCACACACTAATCTTTAATTTGCCTTTATATTTATATATCTCATTGCTTTTTTTACTTTTATCTTTACATTTGATCGTGATGTATACTTCTTCTCTGAATTATTTCACTGTAGAGTTTGAACAATACTTTTTCAGGTAGTCAGATGTATTTATATACCAAGCATTTGCTTACAAAATATGCTCCAAATATTTTTTTCAATGATTCACATTTTTATATGTGACTTTCGGGGGGG
>NW_012120543.1:328839-330556 GCF_000951035.1 Colobus angolensis palliatus
GGTTCAGAGCCCTCATGAATGGATTAATGCCGTTACTGTGAGAGTGTGTTAGTTACCATGACAGTGGGCTCCTGATAAAAGGCTAAGTCCGAACCCCATTTTCTCTTTGTCTCACACACCCTATCACCATGTGACACCTTCAATGTCCTCTGCCAGATACTGGTGCCATGCTCTTGAGACTTCCCAGCCACCAGAACAGTGAGCCAAATAAAATTGTCTTCTTTATAAATTGCCTAGCCTGTGTATTCTGATTATAGCAGTAGAAAACAGACTATGACAGGTAGGTAGACATCTTACCCAAAGAGAAACACATCTGAAAAATATACACCAATCTTTTTACATTGAATATGTATGCGTCACAGTGATGGGATCATATAGATGGGAGATGTAGAATGATTTCATCTTCCTAATATATACATTTGTAATGTTTAGTATTTTTAATTAGGAAAATTTCTTGAGAGAAACACTTGAGAATACATAATAGCAAATTAACAAAAAAAACACATATATTTTTGTTTTAAGAAGTGTTCATGCTATTTTTTTTTTTAAAGAAAGATTATAACTCTTGAATTAGGAGTTACCCCTACCTGTGCAGGTGTGTGATTTGTATATTACAATTCCATCATTTAGAATGTTAAAACTCTCACGTGTGGACTTATTTTCTGCCCTCTCAGGGGTTGGGTGTCCTCTCTTGGGGCATAGAGACACAAGAAGGGATTGCTCTTAAGGGATGGACAATTATAGAAATTTCTGGCTGATGCACTGCATATCAGTCCCCTTTATCACTCCCTTCCCCTTGCAAACTGATCTGTCCTGAGACTTTTGGGGTTATAATCTGACTCTGACAAACAGATAGCATCTGTGTACATTCAGTTCTTTAAAAGGAAAAGGTGTGATTCTTTTTTTCTACTCTCATTCCGGTGGCCACTAAATGAAATGAAAATCTGATGTCCAAATAAGTAATGAAGCCAATTTGTCTCTAATATGCCTGTCTCTAATATGCCTTCTCTGTCTCTAATATGCCTTCTCTGAGATGGACTGAATTTTTTTTTTCTGTCATTCAGCTATTTTCAGATATTTTTGTAACTTTGTCCTTCCTTAAGAATATGTGATAAGCAAGAGTTTATTAAAACTATGTATGGTGAAATCACGCCCATCCAATAGAGCTCAGTTCTAATGCTGGCAATTTCATGTAGCATCTGACTGAACCCTGACAAGCTTCTGCAACTCGTTAAGTTTCAGCAACCTAAGACAGGCCAAGAGGCTGGTAATTCTGCCTATCAGAATCCTGTTATGAGGAGCACATGGAGGAAGAAAATGTAATGTAATGCAGCAAGCACAGAACCTGGCATGCAGCAGGCCCTCAGAGTTCCCCCATGTCCGTAGCTACAAGTACCTGGGTTCCAGGTCTCCTGACTATAGTTAGCTTGCTCTGCAGGGGTGACTCAATTGGAAACAGCTCCCTGGGTGTTGGTAGCAAACTCAGGGGGTACTAAGAACAGGAAGTAGAGTCTTTTCTGGCTCCTAGGGCTCTCCTCACTATGCCCTTCAGGAAAGGACTTATTTTGAAAACTCCACCTTGGGGGGCGGAGCAAGATGGCCGAATAGGAACAGCTCCAGTCTCCAACTCCCAGCGCGAAGGACACAGAAGACCGGTGATTTCTGCATTTTCAACTGAGGTACTGGGGTCATCTCACTAGTGAGTGCCGGACAATCG
>NW_012120543.1:334710-336024 GCF_000951035.1 Colobus angolensis palliatus
AAAGTATAATAAAAAAAAAAAAAGGAACACTCCACCTTGCTCATGTGACCCTGACAAAATGGTCTGAGGCCTACTCTTGCCTTGTTTGACAGATCCCCTCAATTTTCTCTGAACCCCAGCTCCAGATCTCACAGATTCTCCTCACAAACACCATGTGAAGACAGTGGTGACAGGTCACTTCCCACATGCCACACCATGGGTGAATTGGTCAGTGCCAAATCTTGGCCTCAGGATCTCACAGGGCATGAAGGGTTCTGGGCCCCCTCTCCCACTCCAACCCACAGGACACCCAGGAGACTCACTTTCAGTTAGAGGTGGTAGGTGGCAAGGGCCCAGGCTGAGTGTTTTCCATTGTCCTGAGGATGAGGGCAAAGTGAACCCTGAGATACCTGTCTTAGTCCATTTTGTGCTGTTATAAGAGAACACCCAACACTGTACAGTATGTTAGTCTGTTCTCACACTGCTATAAAAATACTGCCTGAGACTGGGTAAATTATAAACAGAAAAGGTTCAATTGACTCACAGTTCTGCATAGCTGGGGAGGCCTCAGGAAACTTACAATCATGGGAGAAGGCGAAGGGGAAGCAAGGCATGTCTTACGTGGTGGCAGGTGAGAGAGAGAGCAAGAAGTGCCGCACTTTAAAACCATCAGCTCTCGCGAGAACTCCTTCACTGTCATGAGAACAGCATGGGGAAAACCGCCCCCATGATCCAGTCACCTCCCACCAGGTCCCTCCCTCCACACGTGAGGATTGCAATTCAAGATGAGACTTGGGTGGTGACACAGAGCCAAACCGTATCACTGGGTGATTTATAAAGAACAGCAATTTATATCTTACAGTTTTGGAGGCTGGGAAGTCCAAGGTGGGGGTCTTGCATCTGATGAGAGCCTTCTTTCTGTGTCATCCAATGGCAGAGGGTGGGAGGGCTAGAGTGCACAAGTGATAGAAAGCAAGAGATGAAACCCATAGACTCAAGCCCTTTTATAATTGGTATTAATCCATTCATGAAGGTACAACCCTCATGACCTAAACACCTCCCATTAGGTGTTGCACTGGGGATTAAGTTTCCAACACATGCTCTCTTGGGGACACATTCAAACCAACCATTGCATTCTGTCCCTGGCCCCCCAAATTTATGTCCTTCTCACATGCAAAATACATTAATTCCATCCCAGTAGCCCCAAAGTCTTAACTCACTCCAGCACCCAAAGTCCAGAGTCTCATCTAAATTAGAGATGGGTGAGACTCAAGGCAGGATCCAGGCTGAGGCAAATTTCCTCTAGCTGTGAGTCTGTGAAATCAAAACAAGTTG
>NW_012120543.1:336074-343086 GCF_000951035.1 Colobus angolensis palliatus
CTATTCCCAAAATACAATGGTGGGACAGGCGTAGGATAGACATTCTCATTCCAAGAGGGAGAGATAGGCCAGAGAAAAGGCATAATTGATCCTAAGAAAGTCTAAAACCCGTCAGAACAAACAACATTAAATTTTGAGGCTTGAGAATAATGTTCAAGTTCTGCCTTCTGGGCACACTGAGGCAGGGATTGGGCCCCCAGATTCTCAGGCAGCCATGCCTCTATGGCTTTGCTAGGCTCAGTCCACCCAGCAGCTCTCACAGGTTGGAGTCTTATTCCTCCAGCTCTCCCAGGGTATCATTAAATGCCAGTAGCGCTGAAATTCTGGGATCTTAGTAGCAATCCAGCTCCCACGCCTCTACTAGACATTACCCAAATTGGGACTCTCTGCAACTGACTTGTTCCCACAGCCCCACCAGGTACTGGCCTGGGGGGGACTCTCTCTGGCAGCTCTGCCCTTGTGGCAGGTCTCTACATGGGTCCTCAGGCTGTCTGCAGCATTCTGTGAAATCTAGGTGGAGGCCATCACAGACCCATAGCTCGTCAACACTGTGCACCTGCAGAATTAGCACCATTTGGTTGCCGCCAAGGTCCACTGCTTGAGCCTTCCAGACCGGCAGCCTGTTCAGCAGGCAGCCTCCCCTTGAACTATTGCTGGGACAGCCGAGGAGTGCTGCACGAAGGTGCGGGGAGCAGACACTTAAAGCAGCACGGGGCAGCAGATGTTGAGGTCCCGTGGGCGTCTCTCTGGAAACTTTGCCTTCGCATTGTGCCCTGGACATGTGACTGGAGGAGCAGCCTGGAAAACTCTGAAATCTCGTCAGGGCCTTTCTTCAGTGGTCTTTGTCTTACTG
The DNA here is from genome assembly GCF_000951035.1 of Colobus angolensis palliatus. Taxonomy (NCBI): domain Eukaryota; kingdom Metazoa; phylum Chordata; class Mammalia; order Primates; family Cercopithecidae; genus Colobus; species Colobus angolensis. Next base: position 336,928 of record NW_012120543.1, read on the forward strand.
AACAGCACCCGTTTCCCTTCTATCCATGGTAATCTCATTAGCAAAGTGGTCACTTGGCCATGTCTTTAGTTTGCACTCCTAAACACGCTTTTTCATTCTTTACATGGCTAGGGTGAAATTTTTCAACATATATACCTTCTTCCTATCTTTTAATTTACAAATTCCATCTTTAAAGCATTTCTCTCTCCTCTCATTTTTGCCTGAGTGGTCGAACAAAGTCACACAGTACCTTGAATGTTTTGCTGTTTAGTTATTTTTACTGCCGGATATCCTAGTTCATTAGTCTGAAGTTTTTAAAATTTTTTTCATTTTTACATTTTTGTGGGTACATAGTAGGTGTATATATTTATGGGGTACATGAGATATGTTGGAACAGGCATGCAATGTGTACTAATCACATCACATCCCCTCAAGCATTTGTCATGTGTGTTACAAACAATCTATACCTTCTCAGGTACTTTAAAATGTACAATTCAACTATTATTGACTTTAGACAAAATGCTGTGATATCCCACCTTATTCATTCTTTCTATATTTTTTTGTATCCATTAACCATCCCCACCTACCCGCTGCCTCCACACTACCCTTCCCAGCCTCTGGTAACCATCCTTCTACTCTCTATGTCCACGAGATCAATTGTTTTGATTTTCAGGTCCTACAAATAAGTGAGAACATGCGACGTTTGTCTATCTGTGCCTGGCTTATTTCACTCAACATAAAGATCTCCAATTCCATCCACGTTGTTGCAGATGACTGGATCTCATTCTTTTTACAACCGAATAGTACTCCATTGGGTATATGTAGCACATTTTCTTTATCCACTCATCTGTTGATGGACACTTAGATTGCTTCCACATGTTGCTATTGTAAACAGCGCTGCAACAAACAGGAGTGCATATATCTCTTCCATATACTGATTTCCTTTCTTTTGGGTATGTACTCAGCAGTTGGATTGGTGGATCATATGGTAGCTCAATTTTTAGTTTTTTGAGGAACCTGCAAAGTGTTCTCCACAGTCGTTGTACTAATTTGATTCCCACCCTCATCAGCATTTGTTATTGCCTGTCTTTTGGATATAAGCCATTTTAACTGGGGTGAGACGATATCTCATTGTGGGTGTGATTTGCATTGCTCTGAAGATCAGTGATACTGAGCACCTCTTCATCTGCCTGTTTGCCATTTGCACGTCTTCTTTCGAGAAATGTGTATTCAAATCTTTTGCGCATTCTCTAACCGGATTATTAGATTTTTCTCCAATACAGTTGTTTGAGCTCCTTATATATTATACTGGTAATTAATCCCTTGTCAGATGGGTAGTTTGCAAATATTCTTTCCCTTTTTGTGGGTTGTGTCTTCGCTTTGGTGGTTGTTTCCTTTGCTGTGCAGAAGCTTTTTAACTAGTCGTGTGTGATCCCATTTGTCCATTTTTGCTCTGGGTGCCAGTGCTTCTCGGGTATTACTCCAGAAATTTTTGCCCAGAACAGTATTCTGGAGCATTTCCCCGGTGTTTTCTTGCAGTAGTTTCATAGGCTGACGTCTCAGATTTACGTCTTTAATCCATTCTGATTTGATTTTGATATAAGATGAGAGATAATGGTCAGGTTTCATTCTTCTCTATAGGGATACCCAGTTTTCCCAGCACCAGCACCATTTATTGAAGAGACTGTCCTTTTCCCAATGTATGTTCTTGGCACCTCTGTCAAAAATGAGTTCACTGTAGGTGTGTGGATTTGTTCCTGGGTTGCCTATTCTGTCCCACTGGTCTATGGGTCTGTTTTAATGTCAGTACCTTGCTGATTTGGGTACTATAGCTCTGTAGTATAATTTGAAGTCAGGTAATGTGATTCCTCCAGGGTTGTTCTTTTTTGCTCAGGATAGCTTTGACTATTCTGGGTCCTTTGTGGTACTATATACAATTTCGGATTGCTTTTCCTATTTCTGTAAAGAATGTCACTGGTGCTTTTGTAGGGATTGCATCGAATCTGTGGATTGCTTTGGGTATTATGGACATTTAAACAACATTGATTCTTCCAATCCAATCCATGAACGTGGAATAACTTTCCATTATTGTGTCCTCTTCAATTTCTTTCATGAATGTCTTATAGTTTTCATTGTGGAGATCTTTCACTTCTTCTGTTAATTCCGAGGTATTTAATTTTATTTGTGTCTATCGTAAGTGAGATTAATTTTGATTTCTTTTTCAGGGTGTTCGCTATTGGCATATATAAATGCTAGTGAGTTTTGCAGGTTGATTTTGTATCCTGCAACTTTACTGAATTGGTTGATCAGTTCTAATAGTTTTTCTGGTAGAGACTTAAGGTTTTTCTAAATATAAGATCATATCATCAGCAAACAAAGATAATTTGGCTTCTTCCTTTCCAGTGTGGATGCTCTTTACTTCTTTCTCTTATCTGATTACTCTAGCAAAGACTTCTCGTACAATGTTGAATAACAGTGGTGAATGTGGGCATCCTTGTCATGTTTCAGATCTTAGAGGAAAGGCTTTCACTTTTTCCCCATTCAGTATGATACTAGCTGTCAGTCTGTTGTATATGGCTTTTATTATGTTGAGGTATGTTCCTTCCATACCCAGTTTGTTGAGGAATTTTATCGGGAAGGAATGCTGAATTTTATCAAATGCTTTTTCAGCATCAGTCGAAATAATCATATGGTTTTTATCTTTCATTCTGTTGATGTGATGTGTCACATTGATTGAGTTGCGTATGTTGAACCATCCTCGCATCCCAGGGATAAATCCCACTTGGTCATGATGAAAGATCTTTCTGATGTATTGTTGAGTTGGGTTTGCTAGTGTTTAATTGAGGATTTTTGCATTGATATTCATCAGAGATATTGGCCTGTATTAAGAAGTCACTGTAAGAAGATGCCTGAGAGTGGATACTTGGTCAGTGTAATGATTTTAATACGTGCCTTTTCTATTCTTCAGAAAATAGTCTCCTTTCATATTTACTTTAGAATGTCATGACCCCCAACCTACGGAATTAATTAAACAAAGAAACACTTCCAATACACTATTTCACATTCAGAAGGTTTCACAGTCTTTCAGTGTCGAACCTTCTGAGCAAAGCCAGGACAACAGGCTCTAAGCTGACAAAAAAGTTTACCAGTATCTTCCATAAAGATGTCCTTTTCTTTCATATAGATTCCATCCGCCAGTCAGGCCAGACCTTTCAGACTCTGACTTGTAAAAGAAATCTTGTGTAAGGAAAACTTACCAGTTTGCAACTAGTGTTTGGTCACTGCTGAGAGAAACAAATATTAAAAAATAAATAAGTAAATAAATATGTCTCAGAGAGTTAAATAGGCATACTTGGAAACACGACAGGCTAGAAAATGAATTTAATATGGCAGATTTTATTGGGAATGCATCATGAGTCATAGGAGTTCAGAAATGAGGAAGTGCAGGGAGAAGAAAAAGATCACAAAGGCAAGTTTATGACTACATCTACCAATCGAGAAACCGCTTGCTCTCCAACTAATAGAAGATCAAGAGACGGTCAGATCTTGGTAGGCCCACAAGAGACGTCAAAATAAAATTCTCAAAAATAAACATCCTAGAGACCTCCAGTTCCGGCCAAGCTGGAGTTTGCCCTTTCCTCCCAGAAGGTCCCTCTACATCAGAACACCCTGAATGTAACAGCAAACCAGCAAAGGGAACTCTGAAACGTGGAAAGGGGAAAGCAGACTGACTCGCACTCTCAGGACTCGAGCAAGAACACAGGCAGCGCATTCCCTTGGTTTTTCTAATTCCACCCAATATCCCAGACAGGGTACTGCAGAAGCCCACAGTCCAGAACCACCAACAATGGCAGACACAAAGCTCCAAGAAAAGCCTATTTCCTCTGCCGAAAGACCAGAAAAAGCGTGATCTAAAGACTGAAAAACTTTCGTGACAGATTCCCCTCCCCTACACTAGACAAACAGCAGTGGAAAAACCTTACCTCCCCCACCCCCCGAGGTTTCAGGGAACAAGAAGGAAACTTGTCTTCTATCCTGCCTCTCTGAAGCAGATGGTGATGATCCAATTTACCTGTCAGGGTAGTGTCAGTGGTGTCCAGCAGCAAGATGAGCCTTCACCTTCACCTGACATCAATAACACTGAACAAGGCAGTCCAAGTTGGGACTAGTAAGCATTCCATTTATCCCCATCTCTGGTGTCAGTGATACCCAGTGGAAAATTGAACCTTTACACTCATCCAAACTCAATGAAGTGGTGTGAGGTGGGGCTAATCGACACTCTGCTTTCCCCCTCAGGCATTCTCTGCAAGCTAGGTCCTATGGAGAGCTGTGCCTCCACGTCCACCCATCATCAAGATGGAATCAGGTGCTGGGAGGCAGGGTTTGTTGGCAGTCTCCTTTCCCCCTTCTTCCCCTGATGTTCTCAGAGACCAGTGGGGACCTAGGCTTCTGTCCCACCACACTGCAGCAACAATACGTTGAGTCAGCCATCCAGTTCCCCTTTCCCTGAAGCCTAGCAAAGAACTGTGTCTATACTCCCCCACCCCACCTCTGAGGTAACAAAGTGTTGTGAATTGGTGCCCCCTTTTTTATTGGAAATGTTCTCAGGGGGGCTAGGGTAAAAATTCAGCTCCCACCCCAGCCATCTGTGAAGAGGCAAGGTGAACCAGCAATCTAGCTTGTTAGGATGGTATCAGAACAGGAATCTCCACCTATCACCTTACGATATGATGGGACCACCATCATATATGTGGCCTGTCACTGAACAAAAATTCATTATGCGGTGCATGACTGAATATGGACTATCTTAATGAAATGTCATCACAGCCTTATGAGGTTGAATTTATTACTATTCCCAGTTTAAAGATGTATAATAAAAGTTTGGAAGAGTTTACCTGGCCAAGGTTACTTAGCTACAAAGTGGTAATGCCGTGGATTGAATCCTAAGATATCTGATGCCCATTACCCCATCTACTGAAAGATGACACTGTACTGCGAAAATTAAAACAGATATAGCTGAACTGCTTCTTTACCTGTAATTAGAGTAAAAGAAAACAACAAAGCAAAACATAAAAACAACACAGTGACATGCTAACTGTCATGAAGAAAAGTACCACATGTCTGATAAGGTGATCAGAGATGTACACTAAGTAAGGAAGGTAGCTATATTGATATCTAAGGCCAGGCTGTTACAGAAAAACACATAACGGTATGGGAGTATGCTTGCTGAGCTAGTTTTAGAGCAACAAAAAGGAGGCTAGTGTGGCTGGAGAAAAATCCATTTATTCATTCAAAGCATCCACTGAAGCAGGCAGTGATACAGGCACTTAGGATACATTAATGAGCAATAGGCAAAGATATTCGCCCTTCTGGAATTTGTGTTTTTCCACCATGGGAGATAGACAATAAAAACCAAAAACAGCATATGAGTAAAATATATTGTATTCCAGAAGATGACTGTGGGGGTGGGGGGGGGGAATCAAATAGGGAAGAAGTGGAATCAGGAGTGTGGCCTGAGGGTTGGTTGGACATTCAAACAAATATTGGCTGCCTTGCAATTGATAGTATCATTAGATGAGTGGAAGTTTTCTCCTTTGTGCCGCCTTTGCCAGGCATCAATGTAAATGCTCTATTGGCTTCACTGCAGAGAACAACACATTTTTCCTATCTTGGGTCCGGACTCAGTTCCTTCTTTAGTATATCAGAGAACCAGAGACACTAATATCTGACAGCCTTTTGCCATCAAGTGGCCACGGGTTTTTAAAGTAAACATCTCCTGCTACACGTCCACTAAATTTGAGCTTTTAACTGCCTGTGTTGAGACATGGCCTGGTAGAAACCTTCGCTGGGGCCGGGCGCGGTGGCTCACGCCTGTAATCCCAGCACTCTGGGAGGCCGAGTCGGGCGGATTACGAGGTCAAGAGAGCGAGACCATCCTGGCTAACATGGTAAAACCCCGTCTCCACTGAGAATAGAAAAACTAGCTGGGCATGGTGGCAGGCGCCTGTAATACCAGCTACTCAGGAGGCTGATGTAGCAGAATCGCTTGAACCCGGGAGGCAGAGGTTGCATTAGATGGGATCCCGCCAATGCACTCCAGCCTGGGCAACAGAGAGAGAATCCACCTCAAAAGAGGACAGGCGAGGGGAGAGGAAGGGAGGGGAGGGGAGGGCAGGGGAG
>NW_012120543.1:343189-344692 GCF_000951035.1 Colobus angolensis palliatus
AGGCTTATAATCGGAACACCCCTCCCTTTCCACCTCACACACTCCCACCCCCTTGTCCCACAATCCTTCCCGCCCCTCCCACTTTCCCGCCCTTGCTTTCTCCCCCATCTCCTTCCCTGCTCCCCCTCCCGCCAGCTCCAGGAGAGGGAGGGACAGGAACCTGGCTCCGCCTCCCAGTATGGAGCTGATTGGCCAAAGGATGTCACCTGACCAAGCTGAGCCAATTGAAGTCCGCTCCCCGCTGCTTCGAGAAGGAACCCGTAAGACGCTGGGCCCCACTCACCAGATTGCGTCTTGTTTGTGGCAAGATTCTGAGAGGAAGCGTAGCTCCCAGGTTGGTTCCAAGTCTTCTTCCAGTTAGGTAAATTACAACAATATCTTTTCTATAAATTTTCTTTTCTTTTCTTTTTGAGACGGAGTTTGGCTCTCGTTGCCCAGGTTGGAGCGTGATGTCGCGATCTCGGCTCACCACAACCTCCACCTTCCGGGTTCAAGCGATTCTCCTGCCTCAGCCTCCCAAGTACCTGGGATTGCAGGCACGCGCCATTATGCCAGACTAATTTTTGTATTTTTAGTAGAGAGGGGGTTTCTTCATATTGGTTAGGATGGTCTCCAACTCCCGACCCCAGGTGATCCGCCCACCTCGGCCTCCCAAAGTGCTGGGATTACAGGCGTGAGCCACCACGCCCGGCCCTTCTATAAATTTTCTATAAATTAGGCCTATTTTGGCCTACATTACCTAGGGTCAAGGTTTAGGGATTAATAGGAAAGGCAAATCCAGCTGGATTTCTCCGTGGTCCACTCTCCACTCTACTCTCTATGTATCCCTTATCCTCACGTGTGATTAGCTTCAATTGTATGGCTAATCACTCCATGCTCTCTCTTTACAATTCCTCAGGCAGGTTTTGTCTTCTTCAAAAAGTTGTATTTCTCTTTTGCATCTTAGTTTTGTTTACGGTTAATTTTGATATAGTGGGCTTTAAATTGTAAATATTGGATTGTGTAGATATTTTTCTTTCTATTGTATTTCATGCCTTTTATGCTTAAAAATGCTTTCCTCATCCGAGGAGTAAATACATATTCACCTATGTGTTGAAGATGACTGGCCTTTCATCTCTTATAATCTTTTTAACGAATGATGTGGTATGAGCATGTATCCCTCTTTGTATGCATCCTTCTAGCTATGTTTCAGTTGGTTATTGTTAAGCAGCGTGGTTTATAGGTTGCCAGCCCTTTAGCCACTGATTTTGTCTTTTAAAATTCTTTACTCTGAAATAATTTTAGACTTACAGAAAAGTTACAAAAATGATTATACGGAGAGCCCTTGCCTGGATTTCCGTAATGTTAACATCTTATACAACCATAGAAAAATTACCAAAACTAATTACTACAGTACGTTGATGTACTAATTAACATTACTACATCGATGCTAATTACCAAAAGTTAACACTGATGTTATTACATTTATATAACGTTGTATAATTGTAATTATATATGCATATA
>NW_012120543.1:344742-347614 GCF_000951035.1 Colobus angolensis palliatus
ATATATGCATATACATATATGTATACATATAATTATATATGTATATAAATGTATAATTATATACATTTATATAACATTACATATTATATAACGTTGATGTTATAACTATTAGCTAATCTACAGATTTTATGTGATTTTCACCGGTTATCTCACTGATGTCCTTTTTCTATTCTAGGATCTTATCCAGGACACTTCATTGCATTTGGTCCTCATTTCTCCTTAGAATCCTCCAGTCTGACATTTCCTCTATCTTTATTGATCTTTCACAGCCCTGACACTTTCGGAGATACCAGTCAGGTGTTTTGTGGAATGTCTCTCAATTTGTGTTTGTCTCATGTTTTCTTATGATTAGATTGAAGTTGTGCATTTGTAGCAAGCACACCTGTTTCGTTCTCCTCCCTTTCCCAGTGGTGAGGGAGGGATTCCCACCCTAGTGTTATGGGGGTGACTGAACACATGGTACCCTATACTGGACAGACGGAATCCACAGCAATTTATTAGTAACATTTACTCACAGCCGGAGAGAGGAGGGCACCTCACGCCAGGTAGAGCCACACGGTGTCACACTCTGGAAGAGAGTGTACAAGCAGGGGCTTTCAGGGGGAAGTCTTTGTAGTAACCAGAGGATGAAGTGACCGTTGGTTCAGGGGAGGACGATTGGCTTGTTTAAATAATTCTGCAGGCTGGTGGGGACCTGAAACATGCCACCCAGAGATAAGCAGGCAATGTGTCTGTTCAACACGATAATAAGGAGGGTACTTTGGCTAGGAGGCCTTTCTCCCTGGGAACCCAATAGGGAAGATAACCTGTGGTGAGGCCTTTCAGGGTCCTCCTGTTCTTCCCCAGATGTCAAGGCATCCATCTAATTGGGCCTCTAATTTTAGGTCTTAGGCCACATTACCGCAAATATGATTTTGTTCCCTTCTGTGTGGATCATATCGGGTACATGACATCCATAAGTTGTGTTACTGGTGGTGTTCACCTTGATCACTTGGTTAAAGTGGTGGGAGTTATGTTGCCCCAGTGTAATGCTACTATTTTCTTCTTTGTTAGTAATAAATATAGTATGAAAAGTTCTTTAAGAAGAAACACAATAGATCTTCTTATATTCCTGTTTCTTTGCAGACTTTGACCCACTACTGTTAAAATCTGTCTAGGGATCTTGCCTACAGCAAATATTACCTAATGGTGATTTTCTGTTGTCCTAATTTCTGCTACATTTTTTAACTGGAATTCTTCTGTAAGGAAGAGCTATCTTTACTCCCTCATTTATTTATTTCTTCAATTTATTTATCTCAGTATGGGCTCTTGAATAATTATGTTATACATGCCGGGCTTAATACCTAGGTGATGGGTTGATGGGTGCAGCAAACCACCAGGGCGCAGGTTTACCTGTGTAATGAACCTGCACATCCTGCACTTGTATCCCGGAACTTGAAATAAAATAAAATAAAAATTTAATCTAATTATGTCATTATTTTGTTCCTTGAACTGTTCTAGCCTTGGCCATTGGGAGCTCATTTTGGTTGGTTCTGTGGTCTTTTGATATGACCCTATCCTTTTTTGGTACCTTTTCCTGGCACTATAAGATGTTCAGATTCATCATGTGCGTGCCCCCCTCGCCTCACACGCACACCCCTTATAGCCCTGGATTAAAACAACTTCTACAAGGAGCCCTGGTTCCCTTTCTTGGGGAATGACATTTACCAACCAGTATCTCGGTGTGCGTTCATTATTAATGGCGTTTCATTGCCGCTAAGGCTCTCTCTCTATGGAAAGGGGTAGGAAATAATGTATGTATATACCCATGCCTATAGACACATGTACATTTATTTTGGTATCTATCTGTATGTATAGCTATTAAAAGCCAGGAGCTTGTATTGGTACTTTCAATTCCAGTCATTCTAGACTTACTGGTCGATTCGTTCTCCGACCTGGCTTTCATTATCAAATAGTTTATATACCTGTTTATTTCTGGTCAGTAGATACATAAAGTAGCATCTGAATTGCTAACAAATGCCCCTGTTGCAAACATATTAATAACTTATATTTTTGTACAGTTGTTTTTGTCTTTGGCCTTAGAGGATATAGTCAAAATACTGCTATCCAAAGTTATATATCTTAGATCTTTTCTTCCTCTCTCCTTCAGGGTGGTTAAGATACTCATTTGTAATATTGTTAGTTGAACCTGTTTCTGTTTGATTTGGGGTACCCTCACCCCAATATCCTGGTTGATTTTAATTTTTTATTTATATTTTGGGTATGTGCAACATTACTATGATCCAAAGAGTCAGGGGTATACAAAAACCTGTACTTGGGGAAGTGTCACTCCTTCGTCATCCCTTCTACCCTGTTCCCATTCCCCATTTCTTTCCACTTCTTTCCCTGGCCCTCCCTGTAGGGTAATCAATCCCTTCGGTTTCCGGTTTAAATTTTCCTGTAATGATTTTGCCCAAATGAGCAAATACATACACGTTTTCTTATGCTCTCTTCTTACACAAAGGATAGCATACTCTACATGTTCCTTTGCACTTTGTCTTTCCTACTTAACAGCATTCTTGGAAATCACTCCGTATTGTTTCACAGAGATCTTCATCGTTCCTTTTTACAGCTGCATTGTACTCCATTGTGTGGCTGTACCACACATAGTTTATTCAACCACTCGCCTACGTTTGGGCATTTGGTTTTTAATATAGAAACCAGGTCTCGCTCTATAATCCAGGCTGACTGAAGTGCAGTGGCACAATCATAGCTCATGGTAACCTCAAACTCCTGGGCTCAAGCAATTCACAACTGTCTCAGCCTCCCAAGTGGCTAAGACTACAGGTGTGTGCCACCATGCCTGGCTGATTAAAGACTTCTTTTTTTTTTT
>NW_012120543.1:347691-350309 GCF_000951035.1 Colobus angolensis palliatus
ATATGTCCCCCATATTTTTATTGCTGTTGTGGTCCTTCATCCCTCAATGTTTAAGAGTTCTCTATATATTTGGAATATTATCCAGTTGTCTGCGATATATAATGCAAGTACTTTATACCAATTCGTCAGTTGCTCTTTGATTTATTTATGATGCATTTGCATCACTTTCGTTTATCCTTATGTGGTCAAATCGATAGATTATTGTCTTCTTTCATTGCCTCCGGAATTTGAATCTTAGTTAGAAAGCCTTTCCCTACACTGGGGTTCTGCCGTGTTTTCTTTTCCTTTCTTTTCTTTGGTTGATATGGAGTCTCGCTCTGTAGTCCAGGCTGGAGTACAGTGGCGCGATCTTGGCTCACTGCAACCTCTGCCTTCCAGGTTCAAGCAATTCTCCTGTCTCAGCCTCCCGAGTAGCTGGGATTACAGGCGCCCGCCACCTTGCCCGGCTAACTTTTGTATTTTTAGTAGAGACGGGGTTTCACCATGTTGGCCAGGCTGGTCTCAAACTCCTGACCTCAGGCGATCCACCCGCCTCAGCCTCCCAAAGTGCTGGGATTACAGGCGTGAGCCACCCCCCTTCCCCGACCACTGCCACGTTCTCTTCAAGAACTAACATGGTTTCATTTGTTATGTTTAGATCCCTAACCCATTTGCAGTTTATTCTTGTGCACGCTGTGTTATGTGGATCTACCTTTATTTTTCCAGACGTCTCAGTTGTTCCAGGACCGTTTATTAAATGTCCATCTTTGCCCTAGAGAGTTTATGTGCCATCTTTATCATGTACTAACTTTCATACGATTTGGTTGTATTTCTGAGTATTCTATTCTAGTCCACTGGGCTGTTAGTCTATTCTTGCACTAGTGCCACAATGTTGTAATTACAGAGGCTTTATAGTGTGCTTTTCTGGCTGGTATCATAAGTCCCCTCTCATAGATTTTCTTTTTCACATGTTTCCTGGCTATGCTTGCATGTTTTCAAAAAGTATATTAACTTTATTATCAATTTGCCTAAATGCATAAAAATGTGTGTTGGCATTTTTGAGACTGAATTAAATTTATACGCCAGTTGAGGAAGAACTGACATCTTTTTAATGGCGAATTATTCCATCTAGGACAGTGATTTAGTCTGTTTGGACTGCTATTACAGAATACCGTAGACTAGGTTGTTTATAAACAACAGGAATTTATTTCTTGCGGTTCTGGAGACTGACAAGTTCAAGATAAAGATGCTGGCTGATTTGGTGTCTGCTGAGGGCCCTCTTCCTCATCGATGGTGCTTTCTAATTGTATCCTCAACATGGTGGAAGGGACAAGGCAGCTCTCTGGAGCCTCTTTTGTGAGAGAACTAATCCCATTCATAAGGGCTCCACCCTCATGACCTAGTCACCTCTCAAAAGGCCCCACCTCCTAATGGTATCACCTTGCGGGTAAAGATCCCAAGATAGGAATTTTGGGGGTACACAAACATTCAGACCGTCTCAGACAGCGTATGTATTTCCATTTGCTCAAGTCTCCTGTGGTGTCATTCAGGCATATTTTACAATTTTTCTTGTATACATGTTGTTACCAAGTTTATTCCTAAACTTTAATCCTTGTTGCTAGTGTATATGGGGCCTTGTCTGTGAATGTGTCCTCCAGCTGCTTATTTCTTGTGTGTGTATTAAAAGACTGCTGATTATTTTGTATGTTAATTTTATACTTTGCTACCTTACTGACTTCTTTTACTGGTTCAGTTGATTTATCATTGTTTCTATAGGGTTTTTCAGGTATGCTACAATATCGTCTGCACATAGAGATGGCTTTACTTTTCTTTGTAAAAAGTAAGTTTTATTGTGTATGTCTAAGGTATACAACATGGTGTTATGGGACACATATAGATAGTAAAATAGTTACTATAGTGGAACAAGTTAATATACCCATTATGTCACTTAGTTACCCATTTTTTGGTTTTGGTAGCAGGAGGCGCTAAAATCTATTCATGTAGCAGAAATCCCACATCGTATCTAAAATCTATTCATTTAGCAGAAATCCCACATCGTATTTAATAGTACAATTGTATAAACTGGATTCCAGCATGTTGTGCACGAGATCTCTAGTCTCTTTCATCCTATATATCTGCTGCTTTGTATCCTCTGACCTACATCTCCCCCTTTCCTCCTCCCATCCCCTCCGTCCCACCCCGACCCTGATAACCACTGCTTTATTCTGTGTCTCTGTATATTTGAGTTTTATTTTACTTTTATTTTTAAGATTCCACACATAGGTGAGATCATGCAATATTTCTCTTTCTGTATCTGGATTATTTCACTATTATTTCATTGTTATGGCATAATGTCCTCCAGATTCATCCATGTTTTGGCAAATGGCAAGATCTCCTTTTTAAAGTGTATATATACAACACAGTTTCTGTATCCGTCCGTCCCTTGATGGACACCTAGGTTGTTTCCATATCTTGGCTATTGTGATTAATGCTGCAGTGAACATGGGAGTCCAGATACTTTTCAAAGATCAGCTACTTTTAAAAGGTGGTTATTTTATTTCCTTTGAGTAGATACCCAAAAAAGGAGTTGTTGGGTCGTATGATAGTTCTGGGTTTCACTACCATATATATATATATAT
>NW_012120543.1:350359-353178 GCF_000951035.1 Colobus angolensis palliatus
GTTCTGGGTTTCACTACCATATATATATATATATATATATTTTTTTTTTCGTAAAATAGAAAAATCTAGAACTACCATTTTATTTCTAAAACAGAAAAAGGAATCTATTAGGTACCTCCATACTGTTTTCCATAATGGTTGTCCCTATCTACATTCCCATCAACAGTGTACAAGGGTTCCCTTTTCTCCACAGACTCGGCAGTGTTTGCCATCTCTTGACTTTTTGATAATAGCTATCCTAATGGTTGTATGGTGTTGCCTCATAGTAGCTTTTATCTGCATTTTCCTGATGATTAATGATGTTGAGCACTTTTTCATATACCTGTTAGTCATTATGTATGTCTTCTTTGGAGAAATGTCTATTCAGGTCCTTTGCCCGTTGATTAAATTTGATTGTTTTTCTGCTGTGGAGTTGTGTGATTTCCTTACAAAATTTGGATATTAACCCCTTGTTCATATATGTGGTTTGCAGGTATATTGTTTCCCAATGTGTAAGTTGCCATTTCATTTTCTTGATCATTTCCTTTGCTGTGCTTTTTGGTTCTTCTTATTCATTCCTAGGAAAATGATCGATTTCTCTAGTCAATTGACTAATACTTGTAATACAAGATTGAATAGGTGTGAGGTAGTAGGCATGCTTTCCTTGTTCCTGATCCCAGGGGAAAACTTTGAGTGTCCCTCCGCAACCCCATTAAGTAAGTTGCTAGCATTAGGACTTAGGTATATATGTTTTATCATGTTAAGAAAGCATCCCGTGGTCCCTATTTTCTTAAGGCTTTTCTGTTTTTTAACAGAAAGAGGTATTGAATTTTTCCAAAGGTTTTTCAACATCTGTGGTGATAACCATATGATATTTGTCTTTAGGTGTATTAATATGGTGGATGATATCAAGGTACTTTCTAATATTGAACCAATCTGTATTGATGGGATAAATCCCACTTTGCCAAAGTATATTATGATTTTTTAAATGTGTTGTTGGATGTTGTTTGCTAATATTTTATCTAGCATTTTTGCATCTACACTTATCTATCCATGTCACACTTGCTTCGTAAAGGGAGTTATGAAAATTTCCTTTATAATGCTGTGGAATAATTTATAGAGCATTGGCACTCTGGTACTATCTGATCTTTGACGGTTTAGTAGAATTCACCTGTAGTAGCATCTGAGCCAGGTGCTACTTGGGAGTTATTCCTTAATAACTTTTTCTATTTTTTTTTTTCTGTGAAAATTGGCCAATTTAAGCCTTCCAGCATTAGAGTAAAAATCTTGATAATCTGTATTTTCCTAGGAAATTATTTATTTCATGTGTATTTTTAATTTCTTTATATACAGGTTTGAAAAGTCACCTAATCTTTTCTGTTTAAATGATTACCATTTGTCATTTATTATTTTGCATATTTGTGTTCTCTCCCTTTCTTCCTTCATCAGTCTAGCTAGTGAGTTTGTCCAATTAAAAAAATAGGATTTTGATTTAATAAATATACGCACATTGTTTTTCTACTGTGTATCTTATTAATGTCTGCTTCTTTATTTATTCATTCATTCATTCATTCATTCATTCATTTTAGTGACCGAGTCTCCCTGGATCACTCAGTCTGGAGTGCAGCGTTGTGATCATAGCTCACTGCAGCGTTGAGCTCTTGGGCTCAAGCAATCTTCCCACCTCCGCCTCCTCAGTAAGTAGGACTACAGGCATGTTCCATCATGCCTAGCTAATGAATTATTATTATTATTATTATTATTATTATTATTACTGTAGAGGCAGGGTCTCTCTATGTTGCCCAAGCTGGTCTCAAACTCCTGGCCTCAAGAGATCCTCCCGTCTCAGCCTCTCAAAGTGGTTGGATTATAGGTGTGAGCCACTAAACCCGGCAATTTCTGTTTTTATGTTATTTCTTTATTTGTGTTTATTTTGGTTTCCCGGGTTGTTCTTTTATTAGATTTTTGAGGCAATGCTTCACTTTATTTAATTTTATTCGTTCATTTTCACTGATGAGAGTATTTAGTGCTCTGAATCTGCTTCCAATCAGTGCTTTAAATATCTTCTACAGATTCTCATATGTAAGCTCTCATTGTCACTCTTCTTAAATATTTCTGTAACTTCAGTTTGTATCTCCTCTTTATCTCAACGTTTGCTTAATAGAAGGCTTAACATTTTTTCCAGGTAGAAGATCCTTTCTGCTTTCAGTTTGTGTTAGTAAGTTCTACTTTTGTTGCATCGTGATTGCAGAGGGTTGGTTGTAATATTTCTACTTTATGGAAATTAGTGAGGTCTTCAATGTGAGGTAATTATGATCACGTTTTGTTAACGTGCCATCAGCTTTTGACAAGGTGGTATATTCTTTATTTCCAAGGTATAGATTTATGTGTGTGTATGTATGCCTGTGTGTATACAAACACACAATGTATCTTATTAATTGTGTTGTTTACATTTTCGGTATGCGTCTCTTTATTGTACCACTGGAGTTGCCTTGTACTGAGACTTGCCACGTATTAAATCTCCTATTATTACTGTGCTTCCATGTCTCCATACCTTTTGGCATTACAAAGGTGGTTGCTAGGTTATTTGGTGTATAAATATTCCTAAGTATTATATCTTCACTGTGAATTTTCAATTTTAACGTTGGCATGTAAACTTTGTCGTTAAAAAAAATTATTTTTAGCACCTGCTTTCTTATTGAACATTTTACTATCTGGTCCACTAGTTTGTTTTTAACCCCCAATCTCCTTTTAACACTCGTCTACTGTCTTATGAAAAAAAAAAAGTTTCTCTTCTTTTTCTTTTTTCTATCTCTCTCACTTCTCTTATTTTACTTGCA
>NW_012120543.1:354482-356673 GCF_000951035.1 Colobus angolensis palliatus
CTCTGTCTCCCAGGCTGGAGTGCAGGGGTGTGATCTCGGCTCACTGCACCTTCTGCCTCCTGGGCTCCAACGATCCTCCCACCTCAGCCTCGCGGGTAGCTTGGACCACAGGCGCACAACACCACACTCAGCCGCTGTTTTAAGTTTTCATAGAGACGAGGTCTCACTATATTGCCTAGGCTGGTCTGAAACTCCCGGGCTCAGTGATCCTCCTGCCTCAGGCCTCCCAAAGTGATGGGATTACAGGCGTGAGCCACTGCACCCAACCCAAAGACTGCATTCTAAGATCATCTCTACCTCTTTAAATTACACATATTTTAGAGGTCCTTCCTTATAGTCTCTGCTCTTATTATCTGGGACACCTTGTTGGTATTTTTTAGACTTAGTCTGGGCTCAGTCATTTTAACTGTAGTTTCAGATCAACTTTAGGCCCCTTGCCTCTTCCTTTCTCTGTGTCTCTTGCAGCTTTTCTGGGTCTGTCTTTGCTTGCCACAAAGCCTAGTGATGGGAGCATGACAGATCATGTGCTGGGATTTCATGCTTTTTCTCCTTTTACTCACTGCTAAAGATTTGGCATTATCTGTTTCTAAGTAACGATGAGGATGTGGCTTCTGTGTAGACTTACCTCTTCCTTTCTGATTGGTTTATATCCTTTTGACACGAAACATTGGGAGGCAGGTGCCTGGGTGGTCGACATTGCCTTCTGCTGACTTACAGCTGATTTCAAATGGCATTTTATCTTATCTAAATATGTGTGTGTGTATACACACACAGACAGAGAGACACACACACAGAGAGAGACATTTATACATACATACAAGTCTATTTCTATTCCATGTCAATAGTAGAGGTCTCTTGAAGTGGTTGTTTGATTCACCATATACTTGTTCAATACATATTTCATTTATTGCTATCTTTGATGGCAGGCAAGAGACTGTGAAAATCTTCTCAGTATATGTGAATGTTCCTCACCCTAAAGCAGGTTCATGTCGATGGACCAAAAGGTGCCAGCCACACTGCTAGAGCTTGCTGCATGGAGTCGGCTGAGTGATGAGCCTGCAGCTATCCATGCTCTTGAGGAGCTCCCATGAGACCTCTTAGTTCCATTGTTCATCACTGCCTTCTTGGGTGGGCAGAAGATGAAACTGAAGGCCGTGGTGAGGATTTGGCCCTCCCGTTGTCTCCATGTTGGACCATTGAGTGTACAGGAGTCACACTACGAAATCTTGGGAGCCACGATTGATGGTCCGCAGATCTTCCCTGCCCAGAGCTCTTCCTCTTGGTAACCCTATGCACACTAGAGACGTAGTGAGTCATCAGGAGGGTATGCTGGAGCCTGAGGCAGGGGGTGGCCTAACAGTCTCCCAAAGGTAGTTGATGGTGAATGCCGAGGATCTCTGTGAGTTTGTTGATCCAACACTTGGGGTCACCTCAAGGACTCTAATGTCTTACAGAGGTGATTATGGAATAGAGGTGATTGAGAATACTGTTGATGGATTTACCTACTGGGTACGATTACATAGAAGAACAACATGGGCATTGAGACTAGGGAGGATTGGAGGAGAAGGAAGGATGGGAAAAACAGTAAAAGATGTTGAGTTTGTACGGAAAAAAAATTTGTTGGTAGATCGTTTACAGAGTGAAGAGCGAAGATAAGGGTTTGTCCCTCCTTCCCCTCATTGATGTTGCTGGGTTATATTAAAATCAGCTACCTTTCATATTCTGTCTCTTCCTCTTCCTGCAGACGGCCAAAACGGAGGGTCCTGGATTTAAAGCAGGACCCAGACAGCAGAACCATGTGCTCTGAGATCAGGAGCACATTCCCATTTTGTTTTCAGTCTTGTGTTTACTCTCAACACTCTATCCTGAAAATAGAAGAAGCCAAGCGAAGTGTTAGGTGCCTGGAAATTGTACATTTAGAGTGTGAGTCTCAGCCCATCCAGGGAATGCATGGGACTGTTAGTGGGCATTTCCCTTGATGGTACCTTGAGAAGAAGGCAGTTCTTTTCTTTCCTTTCGGGTAAAGTTGAGCAGAGCCTTGGGTCCTTGCATCTCTGCTGCACAGATTTGCAAATTCATCAAGTGTCTTCCCACAAAAGCGTCCTGTAGTTTCTGGATCTGGGATGCACTGATCACCTGGAAGTAGATCAGGCTTATTTGAGTGAAGCCCTTTTTGACACAGATGATCCAC
>NW_012120543.1:356723-359003 GCF_000951035.1 Colobus angolensis palliatus
GTTCATGCCATTCTCCTGCCTCAGCCTCCCTAGTAGCTGGGACTACAGGCGCCCACCACCATGTCTGGCTCATTTTTTGTATTTTTTAGTAGAGACGGGTTTCACCATGTTAGCCAGGATGGTCTCGATCTCCTGACCTCATGATCCACCCGCCTTGTCCTCCCAGAGTGCTGGGATTACAGTCGTGAGTATTCTTAGATATTCTTAAACACATTGTAAGCTCTTTCTCCTTCCACATCAGCACGGGCACTACTGGGTGTTTTAAACTGGCCAAGCTGGAGAGTGTGGTCCCTCATGCCGAGGAGAAAGACACGATTAGAAAAGTCAGCTGTGCCCAGTCAGTCAGTCAATCAACCATGCGCAGACACTAAGATAACTCTGTCGACATATTGGTGAAAAAGACAGCAGTCCTTCTTTTATTGGAGTATGTAGCCTTCTAGAGAGGAAGGGGAGGCATTCAGTTGGAGAAATAACTGATGCTGTAGCACTGATGCACATCCCCATGGGCTGGTCACAATAGGTAATACCGCCAGATCGTTTTGTTCCTGTAGTTTTCCCGAGGCTTAGGACAGGAATGGACAACTTGTCATTTGGAAATTCATCAAAGGGAATTCTCCGTCGGCTGCCTTCCCAGACCCATCCCCATCAGATAATTGAACTAGATACACGCTAATTATACCGTAGGCACTAAGTTAAATTCTTTTTCACTTAATCTATCCCACAACCCTCTATAATAATTACCGTTGAGCACACTTGAAAGATTAAAAAAACTATCTCAGCGTAGAAAAGTAACTTTCTTAGGGTCACAAATCTATTGAGTCTGACTCTAAAGTTCACAATGTCAACTGCTGTTGCAATGGATATACAGATTACTTTATTCTAGAGTCGTAAGAATCTATAATTCAGGACTGCTTGCTCTAATCCAACCCTCATTCTTCAGAAATGCCTTCCTTTTTTCTCTCTACAGAGTCCTGCCATCTCATTTGTGTACACTGTATGTGTCTTTCTGTGGACTTTATACCAGAGACATCACTGTCCTATCCCAGAGCTCTCAGGTTACCCACCTAAGACTGTTGAGTCTGATGAACAATCAGATATCTTGGGAAGTTTCTGAGCCATTCCAGGCTCTGCTGGAGATGGTCTCAGGGGCCCTGCAGCATCTGGAGATAGACAGCTGGCCGATAACTGATTCTACTTTCTCTGTTGTCATCCCAACCCTGAGCCACTGTTCCCACCTCTGTGTCCCTAGCTTTGTCGTCAACCCCATTACAATGCCTATGCTCACGAGTCTTCTGCAGCACTTAACAGCCTTGATGGAGCTGAAGCATGTGATTTATCCTGTCTCTGTCCATTGCTATGAACAATGGCATTCTCATGGCAGTTTGGACATACAAGCTTGCTGAAGTGCAGGCCTCATTGAAGGTGATGCTGCAGGCAGTACCACAGAACGACGTGAACCAGACCACCCACTCTGAGTGATTTTCACAGGACAAGGAGTTGTTTCATCACTGATGTGTGGCCACTAAAACACTTGAGTGTTCTTGCCTGAAGCCCAATTTGTAAAGACACATAATGTACAATTCTGCTATTCCAGGAAACTGGTGTTAGGAAGACTGGATGTGTAACTGACCTCTATAAAAGAAAAACTCTAAGAAGGAAACAGCAGACTTTACGAAGTCCTGTGGGTCTCTTGTTCACTGTCCTCTACATCCTCCTTCTTGTTACTGACCACAGTGTTGGGTACGTGACATGGGCTGACCCAGTCGTGGCGCACCATTTCCCTGTCCACACTGATCAGTTCGCTTATGGATACTTGACGCAAGTCAGGACAATTGAAACCTTTCCTGGATGTTTTTCTGGAGTAGATGCTGGTTACTGAAGCCAATAACATTACTCACTGAGGTCCTTTAATCTTCTTGTATTCATGATTGCCTTAGGCTGCTTATGACAAACCATTGGCAATTAAAATGAAAAACAACAACAACAAACAAACTATGCCCACTACCTACTGGTGTCTTTATCAGTATATTGCCATCTCCTTTCCTAGGTCTCAGAAGCGTGGGGCTCAGTTTGCCCTTATTTCATACAGATTCACCAAAGATCTGTTATTAGCTAGGTACTGTTCCTGGTGCTAAGAATGAATAGGCAAACAAGACCCTACACGAAGTCACTCACAGTACAGATCTTCCTATGATTTGTCGGTTTCCCCGCTCTTTTCTTAGGAGATTTGGGAAAGTTATTTAACCCATCTATATCCCAGATTTTTTTTTTTTTTTTTTT
>NW_012120543.1:359446-361192 GCF_000951035.1 Colobus angolensis palliatus
TCTATCTCCCTGTTTTTTTTTTTTTTTTTTTTTGCTTTGCCCCTTGCATACTCTGCTCAATCCACATTGGCGTCTTTATGCTGTTGGATAGCTCATCAAGACTCAGGCCATAGCTTAAATGTTACGTCCTCCGAGAGGTTTTTCTCTTCCCTCTCCTTACTTGTCCCACTTCTCTCCCATTACTTCCCTTACTTCATCATGCTGTTTCTAAATGTACCATGTACATTTCCTTCATGGTACACATCTTTCCATATGTATTTGCTCCCTCTGCTCTTCCGCTAGAGTTGCACTGTTCAGTATAGTAAACACTAGCCACATGTGGCTACTGAGCACTAGAAATTTGGCTACTCCAAAATGTGATGTACGATAACTGTAAAATGCACGTGGTATATTCAAGACTTGGTGAGAAACAAAAAATGTAGAATAACTAATTAATAACTTATTTATATTGTTTATGGGTTGAAATGATAAGATACTGCAGGTCAAAGACATAGTAAAAAAAGAAGACAGATTACTAATGTGTTTATATTGTTCAACATGTTGAAATGATAGCACTGTGGCAAAGACAATCACTCTGAGCATTGCTATTGAATACCTCCTTGGAAGACCCAACCGGTACAATAAAGCAAAGGAAAGCACTAAAAGGCACACAGATTGCAAATGAAGTCATGAAAAAGTGTCCCTAATTACTGACATAATGGCTATGTATAAAATTTCTAGGAATTTATGAAAAACCTCCTAGAACTAATGAGTGAGTGTACCTAGGTTGCCGTATACCAGGTCAATATTAAAAATTGATCAACCGTATTTTTATATACAGTCCTCCCTTTGCACAGTTCCGACATGTACTAAGGTCATTTACCGTGATTTAGTTAAATAACACCAGCCCCTTCACAGTATGGGTCAAATTTCAGTTACCATGGTAAACTAACTGTCAGTAACTACATGAAGACCAAACATTGCTGCTGGCTCTTCAGTCCACAAATCGCTACTGAAATAACAGATGAGAATCATGATCAGTGGCCAGTCATGTCACTTCTTTCAAATTCTGTTTGTGTCACTCCACAAATCACTATTTAAATAATAGATGAGCATCAGGATCAGTGACCAGTCATGTCACTTTTCTTTCAAAATCTAATCATCTTTGGTCACTGAGTATCTATTGTTTATTTCATGCGTCAACAGCCAAGAATGAAGCTGAGTTTCCTCCTTGTCTCCCAGTGAACCACTCATACGACATTTTACCAAAGAACTGGATAGTTTAAAAAAGCAATTGGCCAACAAAGACAAAAACATGCAAACAAATGACAAGAAGTAATGCTGGAAGTGGAAATTGCAAAACAGTTTTGATGGAAAGGATTAAGATATCTCAGTGAAAGTGACACTTGCAAAAAAAAATTTACACTATAGGATTCCTTGGAGATATTCATGACATAGAAGGAACAAAGAATAAAATTGTGGAAGCTGATCAACACTCGAAACTGAGAAACAAAATTTGCCAAGTCACGGGAAAAAAATGTCTACTCCGTATCACAATTAATAAGATGAGAAGAAGGCAAGAACTGTCCATATTACTGTTTTTTTTTTTCCATGAGAAATTCTGGATTTAGTTTTATTTGGAATGTCACCACCTTCTCTGGCAATAATATATGGTATAATTATTTTTAGAATGTGATTACTTTATTAATATTTGAAGAGATTTTTATGTTTTGAGCACTTTTCTGAAACAATAGCTTCTATTTTAGT
>NW_012120543.1:361436-363386 GCF_000951035.1 Colobus angolensis palliatus
TCTAGTGTGGTGGCGGGCGCCTGTAGTCCCAGCTACTCAGGAGGCTGAAGCAGGACAATCGCTTGAAACCCAGGAGGCGGAGGTTGCAGTGAGCCGAGATCATGCCATTGCACCCCAGCCTGTGCAACAGAGTGAGAGTCTGTCTCAAGAAAAATTTGTATGTGGCTAGTTATTGATTGTCAATTTCACTTTCATTGACATTTCTGCTTTCACTTCACAGTGCTTTAAAAATATGAACTCTTGGATTTCTGCTTTCATGAAGTTAATGTCAGTTTTAGGCCTAAAACTTTTTCTTTTTTAAAAATTTTCATGTGTTTTTAAATTTTATTTCATTTTATTTTAAGTTCCGGGATATATGTGCATGATGTGCAGGTTCGTTATATAGGTAAACGTGTGTCGTGGTTTGCTGCACCTATCAGCCCATCACCTAGGTATTAAGCCCCGCATGCATTAGCTATTTATTCTGATGTTCTCCCTCCCCCCGTCTCCCTGACAGGTCCCACTGTGTGTCGTTTCCCCGCCTGTGTCCATGTGTTCTCATTGTTCAGCTACCCCTTTTAAGTGAGAACATGTGGTGTTTGGTTTTCTGTTCCTGTGTTAGTTTGCTGAGGATAATGGTTTCCAGCTCCATCCATGTCCCTGCAAAGGACTTGATCTTGCTCCTTTTTGTGGCTACATAGTATTCCACGGTATATATGTACCACATTTTCTGTATCCAGTCTGTTACTGATGGCCATTTGGGTTGATTCTTTGTCTTTGGTATTGTGAATAGGGCAGCAATGAACATACGCATGCATATATATTTATCATAGTACGATTTATATTCCTTTGGGTATATATCCAGTAATGGGATTGCTGGGTCAAATGGTATTCCTGGTTCTAGCTCTTTGAGGAATCACCACATTGTCTTCCACAATGGTTGAACTAACTAACGCTCCCACCAACGATTTGAAAGCGATCAAACTCCACAGCCTTGCCAGCATCTGTTGTTTCGTGACCTTTTAAAAATCGCCATTCTGACTGGTGTGAGATAGTACCTCACAGTGGTTTTGACTTTCATTTCTCTAATGATCAGTGATGTTGAGCTTTTTTTTTTTTCTTCCTATGTTTGTTGGCCGCATAAATGTCTTCTTTTGAAAAGTGTCTGTTCATGATCTTTGCCCACTTGTTAATGGGGTTGTTTGTTTTGTCTTGTAAATTTGTTTAAGTTCCTTGTAGATTCTGGATATTAGACCTTTGTCAGATGGATAGACTGCAAAAATTTCCACCCACTCCGTAGGTTGTCTGTTCACTCTGATGATAGTTTCTTTTGCTGTGCAGAAGCTCTTTAGCTTCATTAGATCCCCTTTGTCAATTTTTGCTTTTGTTGCAATTGCTTTTGATGTTTTTGTCATGAAGTCTTTGCCCGTGCCGATGTCCTGAATGGTATTGCCCAGATTTTCTTCTAGGATTTTTATAGTTTTGGGTTTTACATTTAAGTCTTTAATCCATCTTGAGTTAATTTTTGTATAAAGTGTAAGGAAGGGGTCCGTTTTCAATTTACTACATGTGGCTAGCCAGTTCTCCAAGCACCATTTATTGATTAGGGAATCCTTACCTCATTGCTTCCTTCTGTCAGGTTTGTCAAGGGTCAGATGGCTGTAGATGTGCGGTCCTATTTATGAGATCTCTATTCTGTTCCATTGGTCTATATGTCTGTTTTTCTATCGGTACCATGCTGTTTCACTGTCAAGTGCTGGAAAAAGAACAAAAGGAACTGTCTCTCATTGTCAGTGGAAATAAAAAATGGCCCAGACACTTTGAAAAACAATTTGGCAGTTTTCTGTGAAGTTTTGTTTGTTTGTTTGTTTGTTTGTTTTGAGACGGAGTCTCGCTCTGTCACCCAGGCTGGAGTGCAGTGGCCGGATCTCAGCTCACTGCAAGCTCCGCCTCCTGGGTTTACGCCATTCT
>NW_012120543.1:363436-366996 GCF_000951035.1 Colobus angolensis palliatus
GCCAGGATGGTCTCGATCTCCTGACCTCGTGATCCGCCCGTCTCGGCCTCCCAAAGTGCTGGGATTACAGGCTTGAGCCACCGTGCCCGGCCTGCGTGAAATTAAAGATACACTTATACAGCAATCCCACTCCGGTGTATTTACCCAAGAGAAGTGAAATCCTTCTTCCCAGAAAGCCTTCCAGCAAAACTTTCTTAATTGCTAAAAACTGGAAACATCCCAAATGCCCATCAACCGGGGAATGGATAAACAAATTGTGGTATGTACCTACAGTGGGAGACTACTCAACAACAAGACAGGTCTAAGTACTGATAACATAATATGCGTGCCACAGAATGGATGACTCTCAAATACATTATGCTAAGTGAAAGAAGACATACTCAAAAGACTACATACAATGCCATTTCTTTGGCTTTATAGAGAAGGGAAAACTAGAGAGCAAATCAATCAGTGGTTCTCTTGGGCTATAGAAGACTAACTTTAAAAGGGCATGAGGACACTTTATGGAGGTTTGGACATGTTCTAGATCTTCATTCTTGGGTTGATCACTTGGTTGCATGCTTTTGTCAAAAAGCACAGAATGATGTACTGAAAAGGGGAGAATGTTATATTATATCTCAAAACTCGGCACCCTGATGGTTGTTTTGTAACCTGCATTTCTCCCCACTGTGTCCTGAATCAGCAAAAACTGTATCAGTTCTAGGGTGTGATTCCTGCTGTAATCCCCAACTCTGACAGACTGTCACCCCTGTATTCCTGATTCTGACCTGGTTTGCCTCTGATTTGGAAGATATGCTTTCTCAGACCCTCTGCCACTCTTACTCATTAACCTTACTCAGACCCTCCTGAAACTCACTCAGTGAAATACAAAGGAGGGATCCACGGCTGCACAGAAGGTGGTTGTCAGTTTCTGGCTTTTCCATGATTCTTCTGAGATGTGTTGACTAGGAGTCCCTGGGCTTCATCCAAAGATTCATTTTCACCAAATACGTGTTGAATACTTTCCATATGCGGTGCATTCTGTCATCATTTCCTCTTTATTCTCCACTGCCTAACCCAGAACCAGATGTTCACGATGTCCAGTTAACAAACACTTCTGGAGCGCATATGATGTTCTAAGCCCTGTGCCTGGCACCAGAAAGACGGATAAATTGGAAAAGACCCTCTTTGTCATCTCTAGCCTCACATGCCCTCCATGGTGGACATAAAGATCTATTAAGCAAGTCTTTTATTTTCTGTATGTTGATGCTTTGACATCCTGGGCCTTGCTGACCCTGGAAGGTCTGCTCCTCCCAGGCCTGGTAAGGCAATTCTTAGAAATAGTAAACACCTTGCCCTGGAGCATGCTTTTCAAATGCAAACAAATCAAGGCAGATACAGTACCTCCAACCACTTCCTTTACTGGGCTCTCACACCCTGGGTCACTATCCACCTGCCCTAATCACCCCAGGACCAGGGACCAGGCAACTAGGGACAGCCCCTATGCCCCAAGGCTGTTTAAATTATTCAAACTAGCCAGTCCTAAACCGGTTACTCTGTCTTGCCGGTTCCTTCCCACAGAGGCAGAGACCACAACAAATGCTCTGGCTTGCAGTTCTCCTGTCTCCCTCTGCCCCCGGACCAACCGTGGTGCTTTGCCATGAGATTTCCCCGTCTGGGCATCCTTTCTTCTGTTCGCAACTGTGACTAACAATCTGTCTCTCCAAGGCAGTCATTTCCTGATCTGTTTCAAATGTTCTACTCATCCACTCTATTTTAAAACACTCTCAGATTCCCCTTTAGGATGTTTTCCTCGCTCTGCTGGGAGTGCTGTCCGCAGACAGCCTTCAGCTACCAGCTTCCTTGGAGAGCACCTCGGTTCCAGAGAGCCTCCTTGTTTTTCCAGAGTGGCCCACATTCAGTGACTGGTGGAGGCAGGAGTATAAAATCAGACATTTTTAATCAACGTAAGAAAACCCGAAGGGTCATTTTTAGCTTCAGAGTACCCTATGGAGTTGGCTGAGGGTAATGAGACCTCATAGTAGCTCATTTCCCTCCTTTTCCAAATTCTGTGTTCTGACTCTGCTCTCCACAAGTGCTCATCCCATATGTACTCTCACATAAACATCCTGCACAATAAAATCAGTCACACAGACTATCTGTTGCAGTGCTTCAAGCATTTGAAAAATATGGTGGAGACTGTAATGGATAAATAAAATTCCACGGCTACTACTAAGCTCAATTGACACTCTAGAAAAAGACAAAGAAATCACAGGGAAATTATTATGCACTTGAAAGCCAATCGCGAAAGCCATAGGGCTTCCTTGGGATTATATGGAGACTTTCATCTCCTGGCATAGGATGGCAGAGAAAGCTTGTGATTTAATTATCAGAGAAGTAGACCTCCAAAGAAGGCTAAATTTCCTCCCCAAGTAGGACTGTTTCTCCAGGTCCAGGGCCCACATTGGGCAAAATTGAGACCCATAGTGTAGTTTGGAATGAGACTTCTAGAAACCTGAGTTTCCACAAATCTGAGTAATCTCCTGAACTGCAGAAGTGAGCTACTCCTTCTTATCATGAGCTAGCATTTCTTCTTACTTGAAGAAAATGCACAGGTTTCTCTCTCAAGTCAACATATAATCCCTTCAGGATGTACCTCCCAAACATCCCCTTGCCATAGGCCATAACTAGGGTTAAATCACAGTAAGAGAAGAAAGTACAGATGTAGGCCCACGGATAGAAATGGAGATGACAAGATCCTTAAACTATAGAAGGCAGGTGTCAGCCTTTGACTGTCAGCAGCCAGGTGGATTGAATTACTGTAATGAGCCCCAAGGAAACCTGACAACAGAGTGTTATGGAAATTGTTAATAGAATGTGTTGCCACTTTACTCCTGAGTAAAACAAAGTACTTCTCAACATGTGCCATCAGAAGAAATGAAGACTGATGACAGGTAGACTGAAGAGTTTCATGGCCCTTCCAACCCCTGCCACAGGAAACTCGGGATCCTTTGTCCAATTTCTGGACCTGAATCAACTTTTTACATCTGGAACTTTTTGACTGAAAAGGAGGTTGTGTACCCAGGCAGAGAAGGTCTGTGCAGCACCACAGCCTGTGGACACAGTAATGATTCACCCAGACCTCCCCTCAAGAGGCATCCATCCATTGATTGACGTCACCGTGAACTGTAGAAAGGAGAATGCCCAGGTATCTTGAGAAATATCAAACACAGAGTAGGAGCTGACACTGATACCCCAAAAGTCATTGCGGCACCCTGTTAGAAAGGGGGCGTGTGCGGGCCAGGTGATAAAGAGTTCTGGCCAAGATCTACTAGTGAGTTCATAGTTTCTGCAGACCTAATTGGAATTCATTTACTGGCTCGCAAATGTATAACTCGGATATACATATAGGGACATATTTGTAGAACACCCACACTGGTCAGTTGCCTGTGGTCTAAGATCCATCATAATTGGAAGGGGCCAGTGAAGATGACTACCACTACTATACTACTAGTACTTCTCCTCCTTCTCCTTCTCCTTCTCCTTCTCCTTCTCCTTCTCCTTCTCCTTCTCCTTCTCCT
>NW_012120543.1:367528-369568 GCF_000951035.1 Colobus angolensis palliatus
GTCCATTCACATCTTTTGATCAGATTATTTTTTCATATAGAGTTGTTTGAAATCCTTGTATATGCTAGTTATTAATCCCTTGTCAGACAGGTGGTTTGAAACTATTTTCTTCCATTCTGTGCGTTGTCACTTCACTTTGTTGATTGTATCCTTTGCTGTGAAGAAGCTTTTTAACTTGACGTGATCCCATTTGTCCATGTTTGTTTTGGTCGTCTGTGCTTGTGGGGTGTTGCTTGAGAAGTCTTTGCCCAGACCAATGTCCTGGAGATTTTCCCCAGTGTTTTCTTGTAGTAGTTTCAGAGTTTGAGGTCTTACATTTAAGTCTTTAATCTATTTTGATTTGAGTTTTGTATGTGCGGAGAGATAGGGGTCTAGTTGCATTTTTCTGCATGTGGATGGTCCAGTTTTTCCAGCACGATCTATTGAAGAGACTGTCCTTTCTCCAGTGTACGTTCTTGGCACCTTTGTCAAAAATGAGATCACTGTAGGTGTATGGACTTGTTTCTGGGCTCCCAATTCTGTTCCATTGTTCCATGCATCTGTTTTTATGCCAGTAGCATGCTGTCTTGGTTACGATGGCTCTGTAGTATTATTTGAAGTCAGGTAATGGGATTCCTCCAGGTTTGTTCTTGCTTAGAATAGCTTTAGCTATTCTGGGTCTTTTGTGGTTCCATATAAATTTTAGGAATTCTTTTCTATTTCTGTGAATAGAAATAGTATCAAAATAGGTATTTTGATAGGGATTACATTGAACCTGTAGATTGCTTTGGGCATTATGGACATTTTAACAATATTGATTCTTTCAATCCATGAGCATGGAATATTTTTCCATTTTTTGCTGTCCTCTTCAATATTCTTCATCAGTGTTTTATAGTCTTCATTATAAAGATCCTTCACTTCTTTGGCTAAGTTAAGTCCTAGGTACTTAATTTTATGTGTGGCTATTTTAAATGAGATTACTTTTTAATTTTGGTTTTCAGGTAGCTCACTGTTGCCAGATAGAAATGCTACTGGTTTTTGTATGTTGATTTTGTACCCTGCAACTTTATGGAATTGGTTGATTGGTTATTAGTAATTTTCTTGTGGAGTCTTTTGTTTTTCCCAAATATAAGACCATATCATCAGCAAACAAGGACAATTTGACTTCTTCATTTCCAATTTGAATGCCCTTTATGTCTTTGTCTTGTCTGATTGCTCCAGCTAGGACTCCCAGTACTATGCTGAACAACAGTGGTGACAGTGGGCATCCTTGTTGTATTGCAGTTCTTCGAGGAAAGGCTTTCAGTTTTTCCACATTCGGTATGATACTAGTTGTCAGTCTGTTGTATGTGGCTTTTATTATGTTGAGGTATGTTCCTTCTATACCCAGTTTGTTGAAGGTTTTATCAGGAAGGGATGTTAACTTTTTTATCAAATGCTTTTTCGGCATCAATTGAAATGATCATGTGGCTTTTATCCTTCCTTCTGTTGATTTGATGTAACACATTGATTGATGTGTGTATATAGCACCATCCTCGCAACCCGGGGATAAATCCCACTTGGTCATGATGAATGATTGTTCTAATGTATTGTTGAATTGGGCTTGCTAGTATTTGGTGGAGGATTTTTTCCATCAATATGCATCAGAGACAATGGCCTGTAGTTTTCTTTTTCTCCCATTTTTTTTTTTTTTTTTCTAATGTTTCTTTGTCTGGTTTTGGTATCAGGGTAATACTGGCCTGGTAAAATGAGTTTGGCAGTACTCTTTCCTCCTCTACTTTTTGGAAGAGTTTGAGTAGAATTGGTATCAGTTCTTCTTTAAGTGTTTGGTAGCATTCAGCAGTGAAGCCATTGGGTCCCAGGCTTCTCTTTACTGGGAGATTTTTTCTTTTTTTTTTTTTTTTTACCGTATTGCCCAGGCTGTTCTTTTACTCCATTTATTTTTTTAAAACAACCTTAAGGAGATGCACCATAAGTATAAAAGATGAAGTGGAACCCCAACCCGAGGGTTCATATCCAGGAAAAGACCTAGGTCTTTCTAAGTTAAAAGATCAGCAAAAA
>NW_012120543.1:369618-371425 GCF_000951035.1 Colobus angolensis palliatus
GCACCTTGATTCAATTACTTTTAGTCACTTTCTACTGAAACATTTGGGTAGATGTTGGTTTCCCAACAATTATTTTACAGTATCCAAGAGGAAGTGAGATTTTTTCATATGGCTTTGATCGCGTTACTTGTTATTGGTCTGTTCTGGTTTTGAATTTCTTCCTGATTCAATCTTGGTAGGCTGTTTGTATCTAGGAATTTGTCCATCTCTTCTAGGTTTTCCAATTTATTGACATATAGTTGTTCATAGCAGTAGCCACTAATGATCCTTTGAATTTTTGCAGTATCAGTTGCAATGTCTCCTTTTTCATTTCTGATTTTATTTGCATGTGTCTTCTTTCACTTTTTCTTAGTTAGTCTGGCTAAAGGTTTGTCTCGTTTGTTTAACTTTTCACAAAATCAACTTTCTGTTTCAGTGATTGTTCAGTGTATTGTTTTCTTCAGTTCAGTTTCATTTATTTCTGCTCTCCCCTTTATTATTTCTTTTCTTCTACTGATATTGGGTTTGGTTTGCTCTTTCTTTTCTAGTTCTTTGAGAGGCATCGTTAGATTGTTTATTTGAAAATTTTCCTCTTTTTTGATGTAGGCACTTAGAGCGATAAATTTCTCTCTGAGTACTGCTTTTGCCATATCCCAGAGGTTTTGGTATGCTGTGTTTCCATTGCCATTCGTTTCAATTTCCTTCTTAATTTCTGGATTGACCCACTGGTCATTCAAGAGTGTATTGTTTAATTTCCATGTACTTGTACAGTTTCCAAAATTCTTCTTGCTATTGATTTCTAATCTTATTCTATTGTGATCAGAGAAGATGCTTGATATTATTTTAGGTTTTTGGAATGTTTTACCACTTGTTTTGTGACCTAAGGTATGGTCTGTCCTTGAGAATGATCCACGTGCTGGGGGAAAGAATGTGTTATCTGCATCTGTTGGATGGAACGTTCTGTACATATCTGTTAGATCCATTTGGTCTACAGTGAAGATTCAGTCTGAGGTTTCTTTGTTGATTTTCTGTCTGGAAGATCTGTCTAATGCTGAAAGTAGGGTGTTGAAGTCTCCAGCTGTTACTGTGTCAGGGCCCACGTCTCTCTTTAGCTCTAATAATATTTCCTTGATGTATCTGGGTGCTCCAGTGTTGGGTGCATATATATTTAAAATTGTTACATCCTCTTGGTGAATCGAACCATTTATCATTACATAGTGACGTTCTTTTTCTTTTCTTACAGTTTTTGTCTTGAAATCTATTTTGTATGATATAAGTATAGCGGCTCCTGCTCTTTTTTGGCTTCCGTTGGCATGGGGTATCTTTTTCCATCCCTTTATTTTTAGTCTATGTATGCTTTATAGGTGAAGTGTGTTTCTTCTAGGCAACAGGTCAATGAGCCTTTTTTCTTCGCCCGTTCAGCCAGTCTGTGACTTTCGATGGGAGGGTTTTTCCAGTTTGCATCCAGTGTTACGGCCGACATGTAAGGATGTAGTCCTGCCGTTTTATTATTTGTTTTCTGGTTGTTTTGTGGTCTTTTCTTCATTCTTTCTTTCCTTCTTGTCTTCCTCTAGTGAAAGTGGTTTTCTCTGGTGATAAGATTTAGTTTCTTGCTTTTTATTTTTTGTGTATCCATTGTCTTTTTTTTTTTTTTTTGGTTTGAGGTTACCATGAGGCTCACTAATGTTATCTTATAACCTGTTATTTTAACCAGATAGCAACTGAACACTATTTGCACAAACAAACAAACATAAAGCAAGCAAGCAAATAGAAAACTAATGAAAACTCTATGCCTTAACTTCACCCCCCCCCCACGTTTTAATATTTT
>NW_012120543.1:371946-376029 GCF_000951035.1 Colobus angolensis palliatus
GGTATATACTATTGTAGGGTAAAAGCGGTGGGTTTTTTTTTTTTTTTCCTCCCCTTCAACATTTTAAATATGTCATACCACCCTCTCCTGGCCTGTAAGGTTTCCACTGAAAAGTCTGCTGCCAGACATTTGGAGCGTGATTGTAAATGATTTGTTTCTTTTCTCTTGCTGCTTTTAGCATCCTTTCTTTATCTTTGATCTTTGGGAGCTTGATTATTAAATGCCTTGAGGTAGTCTTCTTTGGATTAAATCTGCTTGGTGTTCTATAACCTTCTTGTACTTGGATATTGATATCTTTCTCCAAGTTTGGGAAGTTCTCTGTAATTATCCCTTTGAATAAACTTTATACTCCTATCTCTTTCTCTCCCTCCTCTTTAAGCCTAGTAACTCTTAGATTTCCCCCTTCAAGGCTGTTTTCTAGGTCCTGTAGGCATGCTTCATTTCTGTGTATTTTTTTCTTTTGTCTCCTCTGACTGTGTATTTTCAAATAGCCTGTCTGCAGGCTCACTAATTCTTTCTTTCTGCTTGATCAGTTCTGCTCTTGAAGGACTCTGATACATTCTTCAGTATGCCAGTTGTGTTTTTCAGCTCCAGAATTTCTGCTTGATTCTTTTAGATTATTTCAGTCTCTTTGTTAAATGCATCCAACAGAATTCTAATTCCTACTCTGCATTATCCAGAATTTCTTTGACTTTCCTCAACACAGTTGTTTTGAATTCCCTGTCTGAGAGGTCACATACCTCTGTTTCTCCAAGATTGGTTCCTGGTACCTTATTTAGCTTATTTGGTGAGGTCATATTTTCCTGGATGGTGGTGATGCTAATATTTTTTTCTTCAGTTTCTGAGCACGTGAACAGTTAGGTATTAATTGTAGTCTTTACTGTCTGGGCTTATTTGTAGCCATCCTTTGTCAGAAGGCTTTTCAAATATTTGAAAGGACCTGAGTGTTTGGGTCTAAGCTGTGTCTTCTTTAGGGGGCACCCCAAGCTCAGTAACACTGTGGTTGTTGCAGACTCATAGAGGTACCACCTTGATGGTCTTGGGCAAGGTCCGGGAGAGTTCTCTGGATTACCAAGCAGAGACTCTTGTTCCCTTTCCTTACTTTCTCCCAAACATACAGAGTCTCTCTCTCTCTCTCTCTCTGTTCTGAGCCACCTAAAGCTGAGGGTGGAATGACACAAGCACCCCTGCAGCCACCACTATGCATCCACCACTACTATGACTGCACTGGGTCAGACCCAAAGCCAGCACAGCACTGGGTCTCCCCCAAGGCCTGCTGTGATTACTCCTTGGCTGCTGCCTTTGTTTGCTCAAGGCCCTGGGGCTCTACAATAAGCAAGTGGCAAAGCTCGCTAGGACTGTGTTTTCCCCTTCATTGGAGAGAGGTCCCCCAAGCCCCAGGTGGGTCCAGAAGTGCCATCTGGGAATCAGGGACTAGCATCAAAAACCTTAGAAGGCTACCTGTGGTTCTAAGTATTGTGGCTGAGCTGTCACTCAAGCCACAGGACGCAGTCTTTCTCCCTCTTTGCTCCCCTTCCCAAAGGCAGAAGAGCCTCACCCTGTAGCCACCGTTGATGCTGCCTGGCCTGGGACTCACCCTTCAGGGCAGTGGGCTCCCCTGTGGCTCAGAGCAGGTCCAGAAATGCAGTGCAAGAGTCCAGTCCTGTAAATGGGGACTCCAAGGGTCTGCTTGATGCTCTGCCTCACTATGACCATACTGGTACCTAAGATGCAAGACAACATCCCCTTTACTTTTCCCTCTGCTTTTCTCAAACTGAAGGAGTTTTGCCCCATAGCCACCACTGCTGGTTATGTACCAAGTCTCACCTGAAGCCAACAAGTCTCAGAGGTTCACCCAAGGCCCTCAGTGTAGTGCCTGGGCATCACTGCTGGTTATTCAGGGCCCAGGAGCTCTTCAGTTTGCAGGTGGTGAGTGCTGCCAGGACTAGGTCCTTTCCTCCAAGGCAGTGGGTTCGCTTCTGGCGCAGGGCATTGTCTAGGAATGTCGTCTGGTAGCTAGGTCCTGGAACAAGGGCCACGTGACTCTGACTGGTGCCTCTGACTGGTGCCCTATCTTGCTATGGCTGGGCTGGTATCCCAGATGGAAGACACAGTCTTCACCACTCTTTTCTTTCTCCCCTCCTGAAGTGGAAGGAAGGGGTCTCTTTCAGAGCCACAAGGTTTGCAGCCTGGGGTTAGGGGATGGGTGATGCCAGCACTCCCTTGGCTGCCCCAGCTGGTATCTCAGTATATCGTGTGACACCCCCCCCCCCTCCACCCCCGGTCCACTGTCTCTGGGCGTAATTCAACACCAGGACTCACCTAAGAGTTGCAGTTCTTATGGCTTAGTCTGCCTTTCCAATTTACTTGGAGACACAGAGTGCTGTAACCTGCCATGGTGAGGCTTGTGGGAACTCAAGTTCTGATCACTGGGATCAGTGATTCCCCTCTGGCTAGGGCTGCTTTAAATGCTCCCCCTGTGGGTGGGCATCAGCTGAGTTTGGTCCGGTTTTCCTCTCTGCTCTAACAGGATAGCACTGAGGTAATTGCCTCACAAATGCTGTGGTCTCCCTCCCCCTGCACCCAGAGATGCTCTCCACACCACGCTGCTGTGGCCAGGGGTGGGAGAGGGGTGGCATCGGTAATTCAGGGCTATTTTTTGGTTCTCAGGGAGAATGCTTCCAGGTTTTGGCCTTTCAGTAGGATGTTGGCTCTGGGTTTGTCCCAGATGACGCTTATTATGTTGAGGTATGCTCCTCTGATGCCCAGTTTGTCGAGGGTTTTTGACGTGAAGGGATGTTGAATTTCGTTGGAAACCTCTTCTGCATCTATTGAGATGACATGTGGTTTTCGTTTTTAGTTCCATTTATGTGATGAATCACATTTGGTGATTTGCACATGTCGAACCAACCTTGCATCCCAGGAATAGGGCCTACTTGATCATGAGGGATTCGTTTTTTTGATGTACTGCTGGATTCAATCTGCTGGTGTTTTGTTGAGGATTTTTGCATCTGGGTTCATCAGGAATATTGGCCTGAAGTGTTCTATTTTCATTGTGTCTCCATCAGGTTTGGGAATCAGAATGATGTTGGCCTCGTAGAATGAGTTAGAGAGGAGTCCCAGTTCCTCGATTTTTTGTAATGGTTTCATTAGGAATTGGTTACAGCTCTTCTTTCTATGTCTGATAGAATTGGACTGTGAATCCGTCTGGTCCAGGCCTTTGTCTGGTTGGTAGGTCTTTTTTATTACTGATTCAATTTTGAAACTCATTGTTGGTCTGTTCAGAGATTCAGTTTCATCCTGGTTGAAACTTGGGAGGTTGTATGGTTCCAGGAATTTATCTGTTTCTTCTAGGTTTTCTAGATTATGTGCATACAAGTGTTCATAATAGTCGCTGAGGATGTTTTTGTTGTTGCTGTATTTCTGTGGGGTCCACAGTAATGTCACCTTTGTCATTTCTGATTGTGTTTTATTTGAGCCCTCTCTCCCTTTCTTTTCTTTTCCTTGTTTGTCTAGCTAGCAGTTTGTCGAGCTTATTTATTTTTTCAAAGGACCAACTTTTGGTTTCTTTGACCTTTTGCAGGGTGGTTCACGTCTCAACTTCTTTCAGTTCAGCTCTAATATTGGTTATTTCTTTTCTTCTGCTAGCTCTGGGGTCACTTTGCTCTTGTTTCTCTAGTTCCTCTAGGTGCGATGTTAGATTGCTAATGTGAGATCTGTCTGACTTTTTCGTGTTGGCACTTAGCACCATAAACATTCCTCTTAACACTGTTTTAGCTGTGCCCCCAGAGATTCTGGTATGTTGTACCTTTGTTTTCAATAGCCTCGAAGAAGTTTTTTGAATTCTGCCTAAATTTTGCTCTTTACCCAAAAGTCATTCAGGAGCAGGTTGTTTAATTTCTGTACAATTGTTCGGTTTGAGACATCTTCTTGGTATTAATCTCTATTTTCATTGCACTGTGGTCCGAGAGTGTGGCTGGTATGATTTCGGGTTTGTTTTTGAAGTTTTTGAGAATTGCTTTATGGCTGAGCATGTGGTCGACCTTAGAGTATGTGCCCTGCGCAGATGAGAAGAATGTATAC
>NW_012120544.1:0-6145 GCF_000951035.1 Colobus angolensis palliatus
TGTTCACCGGACTGGGGTAGAGGCTAAACAAATGCCTCACTCCTCTCCACAGAGACTGCGTTAGAGTTAAAATGACCAAACAAAAACACTTGGGAATGAAGAGAGGATAAGGACATAGATTTTTAAGACAGAACAGATCTTCAAGGAGCACTGAGTCTGTGCCAGGCACTCTGCACCTACTACCTTATCCAGTCTTTTGTTACAACAACGTGAATTCAGTGTTGTTAAACATATTGTAGAGATAAAGAAACAGATGCTCACAGACACTAAATCATTTGTCCCAGATGACACAGTTAATAAATGATGGAGTTATGACTGACCTCAAGACTGACAAAGTCAGCATGGAAGGCACATGCCAGTGTCTGGACTACTACACAGAAATCAGTAATATACCCTTCATGCAAAAGTCAGGGAGTAAAGAATAATCTGTTCTATACCTAAAGGAATTCTCCTAAACATTACCTTCTTTTAGGAGAGAGAGAAAAAGTAAAAGAGAGACTGATTGACTTAAATAAATTGCTCTACCTCAGAGTGATGAAGACCATGACATCTTTCATTATATAGACAGATATATCTTTGGAATGTATGTTAATATTCTATAAACGACTGTGGTAGTGGTATAATTCAAAATACGTTTGAAATACATTATATGATGAATTCAATTAATAAAAATCATAGAAATCAACCTTTGCCAGTCATCAAAAGCACTATGAAACTCAGGCTATAGGAATTTGTCATTTTAAAGCATATCCACAGACCCCCTTTGGCTACCTAAAGCCTCCAAATCTTCACAGCCAGGTGTTTTTCATTTGACTTATCTTTTTTCCACATCCTTCTTGTCCATTGCTATCTAATATCCGGTAGACTGAAAAGAAACTGTGAATTTAAGGCCACAAGAGCATTTCCCAGGCAACATAATTTTAACAACTGCCACTTCTCTCTGGTCTTCAAGTCTTTGGCTGTACCCAAGTCTTACCTACAGTTGCATGACTTGGAAACCCAAGAGGCTTAAGAAACAGAGCCTGGCTTTGACCAAATACCAAAGCTCTTGCATGAATTTGTGGCAGCCAAGACAAAAGAAAGTGAGGCTTAAATCTCATATGATTTTTTTTTTTTTTTGAGATGGAGTCTCACGCCGTCACCCAGGCTGGATTGAGTGCAGTGGCACGATCTCAGCTCACTGCAACTTCTTCAAGCGATTGAACCTCAGCCTCCTGAGTAGCTGGGATTACAGGCACCCACTACCACACCTGGCTAATTTTTGTATTTTCAGCAGACATGGGGTTTCACCACGTTGGCCAGGCTGGTCTTGAACGCCTGACTTTAAGTAATTCTCCCGCCTCGGCCTCCCAAAGTGCTGGGATCACAGGCATGAGCCACTGTGCCTGGCCTTCATATGATTATTGAAAAAATTAAATGAGAATGTAGGTAAAGCACTCAACATGATGCCTCAAACATAAGAGTCTCTTTACAAATGGGGGTATTTTGCTGTATTAACTGTACTTTGCAATATTCCCAATACAAATCTTCTTCTTCACTTAAGCTAGTATCTACTGAATCATGGGACTTCCCCACCCACAAAAATGTTTGTAAAATTAATAAACCATATGGCTAAAAAAGTAAACAAGCACATGGTTGAAAAATTCAAACAGTACCATCTTGTGGTATCTCCAATCCCCAAATGCTCTCCTTAGAGGCCATTGCTATGAGGTTCCTGGGACAGTAATCCCATGGAAATATTCCATGTGTAAGGCATCCCTTTTAAAAAGGACTACAGAAATTCAAATACTTATAGAAACAGCAGAAGTAAATTAGAAACAGTATACCTGAGGAGAAACTACTCCCAGGAAGTTTCACGATGAAAATTGTATCTCTGTGCTCTACTCTTCAGCAAGTGTAGGTGAACAGAAAGAAAAATGAATGTCTGGTTCAGTTTAATGACAAAATTTCCATTATAAAATAACAATATAAGGGCAAATAAATACCTGTGGGAAGATGATATGGTTTGGCTGTGTCCCCACCCAAATCTCATCTTGAATTGTAGCTCCCATAATTCCCACGTCATGGGAGAGACCCAGTGCGAGGCAACTGAATCATGGAGGCAGGTCTTTCCCACGCTGTTCTTGTGACAGTGAATAAATCTCATGAGATCTGATTTTATAAAGGGGAGTTCCCCTGCACACGCTCTCTTACCCGACAGCATGCAAGACATGACTTTGCTCCTCCTTTGCCTTCCGCCATGATTGTGAGGCCTCCCCAGCTATGTGGAACTGTGAGTCAATTAAACCTCTTTCCTTTATAAATTGCCAGTCTCAGGTATATCTTTATTAGCAGCGTGAGAACAGACTAATACAGAAGACAACACATACTATATTAAAAATAAAAAATGTGATGCTAAACAAAGATTAGAATATGAGTATTAGTGGAGGAACTTCCTTCCATTCACTCATTCAACAAATATTCACTGAGCAGACCATGTGCCTAGCACTGTACAGGGTGCCCTGGACATAGTGGTGAATAAGGCAAATACTATGTCTTCTTTCAAAGAGCTTTTACAAACCTCTACTCCATGTAAAATTTCCTAAAAAGCCCTGATAAAACTATCTGGAATTTGTTCGGCTCTTAGTGTGATGGCAAAGCTTGTTCCACCGCTGAGCAGTTCTATTTATTAGAGTCCTTCCAAAGAGACAGCTGATTCAGCGCCTCCCTAGAACACTGCCAGGCAATGACAACAATAAATCCAAATTGCTCGTTCACACACATTAACTTATTTACACCATATGACTTCTGCATAGAGTGATTTTATTTTCTGCTTCATATGGTTAAGGAAATTGAGGCTCAGAGAGGTTAACTACTTCCACCTCAATAACAGAAGCAGGTCGTAAATTCTGGTCCTCTACTCCAGACCTATAGAAGAGCTACCTCCTGGGTCAAACAGAAAGTCTCAAGTCTCTTCCAGATTCTAGTGCTTCAAAGATCTGAAGGTAGCCATTAAATATCTCCTACCCTGTAAATCTTTGCTTCCCAGGATAAATAACAATCAAATTCCTTTGACCAAGTTGATCTGCCTTACTTAAACATGCTTCAGTTGTCACTTTAAAGATGAACTTCAGAATAAAAAGCAATAACTACAGCCGTAAGTTAAACAATGAAGACTATAATACTACTATTACATTTGCACTACTTGATCACACGCTGGCCTTGTCAATTAAAACAACAATAACAAAAAAATCAGCCAGGCACAGTGGCTCACATCTGTAATCCCAGCACTTTGAGAGGCCAAGGCAGGAGGATCACTTGAGGCCCCAGAAGTTCGAGACCAGCCTAGGCAACAAAAGCATGACCCCACCTCTACCAAAAATTTAAAAAATCAGCCAGGCACGGTAGCATGCACCTGTAAATCATACCACTGCACTCCACCCTGAGTGACAGAGATTGACCAGGTCTCTAAAAAAGAAAATAAATGTAAAAAGAAAAAAACTCAACAAAAAGTACTATTAAGTCGGATCTCTCCCTTCCTATATTAGTACTGCTGAATTTTATAATCTAAAATATAACACTTAAGACTATCAGATTTCATGAATCTAAAATCTGACACTTCATTTCATTCAGGAGGTAAAAAGAAGATCTTTCTGAATTTCAATCTGTTATCTAATTCATCAGCTAGTCTCCCCGATTTTCTGTGACACATAAATTTGACAATGTTATTTTTCTTGTTCTTCTGTCAGGAAGTTAAATAAATAGCAAACATTTACTGAGCACATACTATGTGCCAGACATTATGCTAAGCAATTTACATGCATCATCTGAAAATGGAAAAAGAGATCAACAACATCGAATTGTGTCCAAAAATGGATACATACCTATATGGACAACTAAACGGACAAAAGTGCAAAGGCAATTCAGATGAGGAAAAACAGTCTTCATCAATAAATGGTGCTAAGACAACTGGCTATCCACATGCAAATAAAAAAAAAGAAAGAAAGAAAACAATGAACTTTGATCTATACCTCGTACCTTATTCCATATACAAAACTTCAGTCAGAAAGAATCACAGACTTAAATACAAAACCTAAAACTATAAAACTTCTAGAGAAAAACAGAAGAAAATCTTTGGGAACTTGGGTCAGATAAAGATTTCTTAGATACAAGAGCAAAGCACAATCTACAAGAGAAAAAATTGGTAAACTGGATGTCACAGAAATTAAAAACTTCTGTTTTTCAAAAGAATCTGTTTGAGCCAAGCACAGTGGCTCCAGCTTGTAATTCCAGTTACTTAAGAGGTTGAGGTGGACACCTGAGGCCAGGAATTTGAGACCAACCTGGGCAACACAGAGAGAGACCTTGTCCCCAAAAAAATCTTTTCTAGGCTGGGCATGGCGGGTCACAAGTGTAATCCTGGCACTTTGGGAGCCTGAGGCAGACGGATCACTTGAGCTCAGAAGTTTGAGACCAGCATGGACAACATGATGAAACCTCATCTCTACAAAAAATACAAAAAATTAGCCAGACATGGAGGTTGGCATTTGTGGCATCTGCAGTCCTAGCTACTCAGGAGGCTGAGGTGGGAGGGGTTGCTTGAGCCTGGGAGGTGAACTTTGCAGTAAGCCAAGTTGACCCACTGCACTCCAGCCTGAGTGACAGAATGAGATTCTGTCTCAAAAACAAACAAAAAATTTATTTTTCATTAGCTGGGTATGGTGGCATACGCCTATAGTCCCAAC
This sequence comes from Colobus angolensis palliatus, assembly GCF_000951035.1. NCBI lineage: Eukaryota > Metazoa > Chordata > Mammalia > Primates > Cercopithecidae > Colobus > Colobus angolensis. Next base: position 4,725 of record NW_012120544.1, read on the forward strand.
TACTCAGGAAGCTGAGACAGGAAGATCATTGGAGGCCAGGAGGTAGAGCAAGACCCCATCTCTAAAAAAAAAAACAAAAACAAAACAAAACAAAAAAACGAATCTCTTCAAAACAAAGAGGCTGGAAGGAAATACTCACAAATCATATATCTCATAAAGAATTTGTATTCCGAGTATACAAAGAACCTTCAAAATGCAATGATTAAAAAACTGGTCCAATAACAAACGGGAACACAAGATTTGAATAGATACTTCACCAAAGAGGTAAATGCCAAATAAGCACATTAAAGGGTACTCAATTTCAATGATCATTAGAAAAATCAAATTAAAACTACTATAAGATACCACTGCATATCTATTAGAATGGCTACAATTGAGAAGACTGCCTGTAGTAAGTGTTGACAAGAATGGGGAGTGACTACAGAGTTCCCTTAATATACTCCACACACAGATCCCACATTTTCAGACCTGCCATAATACTTCCACTTCTAATAGTAACACTATTACTAAAAAAGTACATTTAACTACATAATTTAAACCACATTTAATATAATGAAATCTCATCATAATGACACAGAAGTCTTCATAATATAATGTCTGGGAGTCCTCTTTACAGTTTTTCTGTTAAGTATGAAAACATTCATCAATACAAATTTTTTACATAACATACATGAAAGAAACCAGCTTTTAATGTATAATCCCCTCACCAGAGTATGATAGATTTGTATTATAATTTGCTTTCTCTAATCTAGTCATTCTCAAAGTGTGGTTGGACTGAACTAATAGCACCATCACCATCACCTGGGAACTTGTTAGAAATGCACATTCTCGAGTCCTTCCCCAGAGGCCTGAATCTGAAGCCTTGGGGTGGAGCCCAGCAATCTGTAGTTTAACAAGTCCTCCAGGTGATTCTGATTAGTGATAAAATTTGAGATCCACGGTTCTAACGTATAATATAAAGTTAAAAATCATAAATGCCGTTTTCTCTGAGATTCTTTCTGATTTCACAGAATTTCTTTTTTTGTTTGTTTCTGTTTTTTGAGATGGTGTCTTGCTCTGTTGCCCAGGTTGGAGTGCGGTACCGTGATCTCAGCTCACTGCAACCTCTGCCTCCCAGGTTCAAGCAATTCTCCTGCCTTAGCCTCCCGAGTAGCTGGGGAGAATTACAGGTGTGACCCACCATACCTCGCTAATTCTGTGTATTTTTAGTAGAGACGGGATTTCACCATGTTGGCCAGGCTGATCTCGAACTCCTGAGCTAAAGTGAATCACCTGCCTTGGCCTCCTAAAGTGCTAGGATTACAGGCATGAGCCACCACACCCGGCTGAATTTAAAGACAAAAATAAACTATTACTTCAAATCAATGTTTTCAACAAATGTAGAACTCAACCAGCTGTTTTCCCATTTTACACCCCTGGAT
>NW_012120545.1:0-1265 GCF_000951035.1 Colobus angolensis palliatus
AGGTCAGAATGCACCTATGGCTTGCCCTGGACACTGAGAGGTCACATCCACACAGGACTAGTCCTTACTATTCCACAGATACATGATGAAGCCTGTGCAAGATCTGATAGTCTACACAGAACTGCTCCATAAATTTCCCAGGAAAGGGTAACTCATTGAGTCATCAAATATTTGTGCGATCTGAATCTTCCAGAGGTCAAGGAATAATTGTAAATGGTATTTGGACTGATGGCTCTGTAGTTCAGAAGGTGCTTAATTGTGCATGTGTGTGTGTATAGATTTGAGAGGAGCATAGCTCTCTATTCTCATCTACTTTCAACTTGTACTTCTCAATTTTATTACTGTTTGCTATTGGGGGAAAGAATGGTTTTGACATCAGTGGCAAAGTTGTCAAGATCTTGGATGATTTATTCCTGAATTATCTGGCACAAAGTCTCACTGAAAAGTTCATAGTTATATTTTATGTACTGCAAGCAAGATATGGTTACAAGTGGATTTAGCTTACAAAATGGATATTTCTGGATCTATACTTGGACCTATAGAAATATGTGAAATCAGATGAAAGCAGAAGTGATAGTAAGATTATATTCAGTAATTCATCTAGCCAATGATAATATCTGGGCCTTTGGGAGAAGGCCGTGAGGAATGTTTTATGAAGCTGAAGAAATGTGGATAATAAAAATGTAGTTGGCTATGAAGACCTTCCTAATATACAAAGGTTGTTAAGTCTTAGAATCACTTCTTAAGTGCTGATGGAATTTTCTGCTTTAAGAGAATAGAAAGCTGGCCAGTGGCTTAGGGCTCTACTATTCAAAGCGTAGTCCAAAGATCAGCAACATTACTGTCACCTGGGAGCTTGTTAGAACTGCCTGGACACCACCACAGAGCTACCAATCAGAATCTGCGGTTTAACAAGATGCCCAAGTTATTTGTACGCATGCTAAAGCTGGAGAAGCAAACAGGCTTGGAGCACTGTTCTCAAACTTGACTGCATATGAGATAAACTGGGGAACATTAAAAATATTGATGCCTGGCCAGGCGTGGTGCTTCACACCTGTAATCCCAGCACTTTGGGAGGCCGAGGTGGGTGGATCATGAAGTCAGGAGTTCAAGACCAGCCTGGCCAACATGGTGAAACCCTATCTCTACTAAAAATACAAAAATTAACTGGGTGTGGTGGCATGTGCCTGTAGTCCCAGCTACTTAGGAGGCTGAGGCAGGAGAATTGCTTGAATCTGGGAGACAGAGGTTGCAGTGAGACAAGA
>NW_012120546.1:0-1830 GCF_000951035.1 Colobus angolensis palliatus
TTGGATAGAGTCAAGACCCATCAGTGTGCTGTATCCAGAAGACCCATCTGACGTGCAAAGACGCACACAGGCTCAAAATAAAGGGAAGGAGGAAGATCTACCAAGCAAATGGAAAGCAAAAAAAAAAGCAGCAGGGGTTACAATCCTAGTCTCTGATAAAACAGACTTTAAAAGAACAAAGATCAAAGGAGACAAAGAAAGGCATTACATAATGGTAAAGGGATCAATTCAACAACAAGAGTTAACGATCCTAAATATGTATGCACCCAATACAGGAGCACCCAGATTCATAACAAGTCCTTAGAGACTTACAAAGAGACTTAGACTCCCACACAATAATAATGGGAGATTTTAACACCCCACTGTCAATATTAGACAGATCAACGAGACAGAAGGTTAACAAGGATATCCAGGACCTGAACTCAGCTCTAAAACCAGCAGACCTAATAGACATCTACAGAACTCTCCACCCCAGATCAGTAGAATACACATTCTTCTCAACACCACGTCGCACTTGTTCTAAAATTGACCACATAATTGGAAGTAAAGCACTCCTCAGCAAATGTAAAAGAAAAGAAATCACAACAAACTGTCTCTCAGACCACAGTACAATCAAATTAGAACTCAGGATTAAGAAACTCACTCAAAACCGCTTTACTACATGGAAACTGAACAACTTGCTCCTGAATGACTACTGGGTAAATAACGAAATGAAAGCAGAAATAAAGATGTTCTTTGAAACCAATGAGAACAAAGACACAACGTACCAGAATCTCTGGGACACATTTAAAGCAGTGTGTAGAGGGAAATTTATAGCACTAAATGCCCACAAGAGAAAACAGAAAAGATCTAAAATTGACACCCTAACATCACAATTAAAAGAACTGGAGAAGAGCAAACACATTCAAAAGCTAGCAGAAGGCAAGAAATAACTAAGTTCAGAGCAGAACTGAAAGAGATAGACACACAAAAAACCCTTCAAAAAATAAATGAATCCAGGAGATGGTTTTTTGAAAAGATCAACAAAATTGATAAACCGCTAGTAAGACTAACAAAGAAGAAAAGAGAAAAGAATCAAATAGACACAATAAAAAATGATAAAGGGGATATCACCACCAATCCCACAGAAATACAAACTACCATCAGAGAAAACTATAAACACCTCTACGCAAATAAACTAGAAAATCTAGAAGAAATGGATAAATTCCTGGACACATACGCCCTCTCAAGACTAAACCAGGAAGAAGTTCAATCTCTGAATAGACCAATAACAGGCTCTGAAATTGAGGCAATAATTAATAGCCTACCAACCAAAAAAAGTCCAGGACCAGATGGATTCACAGCCAAATTCTACCAGAGGTACAAAGAGGAGCTGGTACCATTCCTTCTGAAACTATTCCAATCAATAGAAAAAGAGGGAATTCCTCCCTAACTCATTTTATGAGGCCAGCATCATCCTGATACCAAAGCGTGGCAGAGACACGATAAAAAAAGAGAATTTTAAACCAATATCCCTGATTAACATCAATGCGAAAATCCTCAATAAAATACTGGCAAACCGAATCCAGCAGCACATCAAAAAGCTTATCCACTACAATCAACTCGGCTTCATCCCTGGCTATGCAAGGCTGGTTCAACATATGCAAATCAATAAATGTAATCCAGCATATAAACAGAACCAAAGACAAAAACCACATGCTTATCTCAAGAGATGCAGAAAAGACCCTCGACAAAATTCAACAGTCCTTCATGCTAAAAACTCTCAATAAAGTAGGTATTGATGGAACGTATCTCAAAATAATAAGAGCTATTTATGACAAAACCACAGCC
>NW_012120547.1:0-1201 GCF_000951035.1 Colobus angolensis palliatus
GTTCAGCTCCCACTTATAAGTGAGAACATGCACTGTTTGGTTTTCTGTTCCTGTGTCAGTTTACAGAAGATAATAGCTCCCAGCTCCATCCATGTTTGCCGAAAAGAATATAATTGTATTCTTTTTTTTATGGCTGCATAATATTCCATGGTGTATATGTGCCACATTTTCTTAATCCAGTCTGTCACAGATGGACATTATTAACCAAAGTTAAAGCAGTGGTTTCCAAACTCCCAGTTGTCCAAACACCCATAATAAAGTTTTCACCAATCTGTGGCAAAATGAAAAAAAAAAAGTAGTGAATTTTTATGAATTCAGAAATATCCACTTCAAGGGATTGTTTTATTTTCATGTTGAAATATTCATTTTTTATGCGATCGATGTATTCATTCTTTTGTATGATTATAAGAGGCATCATTTTTGTAAATTTTTTTGTTGCCACCCCAATATATTAGTAGAACAAAAATTTAGCAGTTCTTTCGATTAAAGGAATTACTAGTCCTTTGCATACAAAAGTCAGAATTAACAGGCAGGGGAACTTCCAATACAGTGTTCTTTTTGTTAGGCATTTCTCCCTAGTTATTTCTTGTGGCTTTTTTCTTTTTTCTTTTTTTGATGGAGAAAGGTCCTCCCTCAAGCATTTTTCTCAGCTACCAAAGGGCACCTCTCTCTTTTTCTCAACTCACAATTATGAAACCATTTTTTATTATTTTAAAATAATTGGGTTATAAAAAAGCAACAAGATGCATTTATGAATAATCTCCTTATAAATTAGATGAACTACCAGGTAAGTTAAAAAACACTATCTTGTTTTTGTAATGCTGACTTTCAGTTTTGTGATTCATCATACCTCAATTACAAGAAGTTCCCTTGTTTTAATGAACTAAAGTAGTATACACATACGCACTTATATGCAACTTAATCTACCACTGGCGACAAAGCAGAGAAATGCAAGAAATAAGGGTAATTTGAGGCCGGGCACGGTGGCTCAAGCCTGTAATCCCAGCACTTTGGGAGGCCGAGACGGGTGGATCACGAGGTCAGGAGATCGAGACCAGCCTGGCTAACACAGTGAAACCCCGTCTCTACTAAAAAAAAAAAAATAAAAAAAAAAAAAAAGAATCCTGCTGAGTCATTATAGCAAGAATCCCCTAGTCCTGATATGTGATAAAATTCTTCATCTTGCCCATCCTACCTCCAT
>NW_012120548.1:0-1339 GCF_000951035.1 Colobus angolensis palliatus
CACCCGGCTAATTTTTTTGTATTTTTAGTAGAGACGGGGTTTCACCGTGTTAGCCAGGATGGTCTCGATCTCCTGACCTCTTGATCCGCCCACCTCAGCCTCCCAAAGTGGTGGGATCACAGACCTGAGCCATGGCGCCCGGCCTCTTTGCTCTTAATCTTACCACCTCCCCCCGCCCCCCGGTGTCATTAAGGATCCAGGTAGCTACTACATAATCTGAGAGGAACACAAATCCACCTGCCTCCAGGGGCCTGTCTTGCCTTGGAGTTGGTAATTCCTAGCATGAGACATTCCTTTGGATTAAGGCCCTGTTTTCAGAAAGCCTTGGTTCAAATATAAATGTGATGGGATATAAATCAGACACATAGGATTGGGAACAAGAAGGGTTCAGAAAAGGGACTACTACTGCCTTTGAAAGGGCAATCTGGTTTGAAAGCCTAGAGTGGGCCCACCTTCAAAATAAAAATTATAGGGTGTTACTTTAGTATAACGGGTGAGAATACAAGTCAGACTGCTGAAACTTGGTTCACTACTTTTTACGAGTGTAATCTCAGACAAATTACTTAAGCAGCCTTTAGTTCAGTTTCCTCATCTGTGGAATGGAAATATTACCTACTTCACACAGTTATTGCTGAGTGCTTACCACACTGCCTAGGACATATTATTTATAAATAAACAAACAAAAATAAATTTTTGTTTGTTTTTTTATTTATTTTTATTTTTCTGAGGCGGAGTCTCGCTCTGTCGCCCAGGCTGGAGTGCAGTGGTGCGATCTCGGCTCACTGCAAGCTCTGCCTCCCAGGTTCACGCCATTCTCCTGCCTCAGCCTCCCGAGTAGCTGGGACTACAGGCGCCTGCCACCATGCCCAGCTAATTTTTATTTTTGTATTTTTAGTAGAGACAGGGTTTCACCTTGTTAACCAGGATGGTCTTGATCTCTTGACCTTGTGATCTGCCTACCCTCAGCCTCCCATAGTGCTGGGATTACAGGCGTGAGCCACTGCGCCCTGCGAGGGCTTTATAATGTTAAACTATTCAAAAGAAGTGCATTCTTGTCTTTTTTGGTTTTCTTGTTTCTTTTACAATATTCCTTCCCTTCAAGCCTCATCCTGACTCTATCCCAAGTTCAATGATGTGTTTTTTTTTTTGAGACAGTCTCACTCTGTCACCCCAGCTAGAGTGCAGTGGTGCAATCATGGCTCACTGTAGCCTCAACCTCCCAGGCTCCCTAGACTCAAGCAATCCTCCTGCCTCAGCCTCCCAAGTAGCTGGAATTACAGATGTAAACTACCATGCCCGGCTAATTTTTTTTTTTTTAGTAGAGACGGGGTTTCACCGT
>NW_012120549.1:0-2052 GCF_000951035.1 Colobus angolensis palliatus
TTTTTTTTTTTTTAGAGACAGTCTCACTCTGTCACCCAGGCAGCAATCATAGCTCACTGCAACCTTAAACACTTTGGATCAAACAGTCCTCCTGCCTCAGCCTCCCAAGTGGCAAGGACTACAGGTACATGCCATCACACCCAGCTAATTAAAAAAAAATTTTTTTTTTGTAGAGATGAAGTCCCAGTGATTCCAGTCACTGGGATTATAGGTGTGCATCGCCACATCCAACTATTAAATAAAAAGGTTTTAACTGATAATTTTTTCAAACAAACATTCTATGTGTAACAAGCTCCATGAATACTACAAAGTACAGATGCTAAAACGCTTTGCAGTTTTCACTGGTATTTGAATAAATGATAAAAAGAAAAAAATAAGGAAAAGCAAAGTAAGATAATGGTTTCTAAACTGTCTTTTCCAGAACCTTAAAATTTCTGGGAGGTCATTTGTCTTCCATAAATATTTAGTTCAAATTTCATTATAAGGTCTGGCACAGTGGCTCATGCCTGTCATCCCTGCACTTTGGGAGGCTGAACACCTGAAGGTAGGAGTTCAAGACCAGCCTGGCCAGCATGGTGAAATCCTGTCTCTATTAAGAAAAATACAAAAATTAGCCAGCCATGGTGACGGGTGCCTGTAATCCCAGCTACTCAGGAGGCTGAGGCGAGAGAATTGCTTGAACCCAGGAGGCAGAGGTTGTAGTGAGCCAAGATCACGTCACTGCACTCCAGCCTGGGTGACAGATGGAGGCTTCATCTCAAAAAATAAATAAATGAATAAAATAAAATAAAATAAAAATCAATCCATCACTGGAGAACTATGAAGAAGCAGAGAGAGGGTAAAGGAAAAGAGTTTAGAAGCACAAGAATGAATCTAGAACAGTCTAAAATTTACCCCTGACTCTGTAAAGCAGAGTTTCACAACCTCAGCTCTTGATATTTTAGGCTGAATAGTTCTTTGTTGTGAGGGATGCCCTGTGCACTGTAGCGTGTTTAGCAGCGTTCCTGGACTGTACTTACTAGTTGGGGTAGCATCTCCCAGTGGTGTCAATCAAGTGTCTTTGACATTGCCAAATATCAGGGGTGAGGGGTGTAGGGGGTTGGCAAAATTGCCCTGATTAAAACACAATTCTCTAATGCTCTAGGAGGACTTGATGAGGCAGAACCCACAATGAAGTAGTATGTCTTGGTTTTTACTGTTTCATTTTCTGGAGTCATATCTTCAAGTGTTAGAGAAACCAGTAGATTGAGCACATGCTTCTCAAATGTTGAAAGGTCTATGCACAGCTAATCAGTTGTCTTTGATGAGATGCATACAATGTAGGTTCTTGTATCACAAAGGAGCTAAAGACACCAAATGACATATAATTGTGTTTTGTTATCAGTAATTAATTCTACTGTTTTCTAGATTATCTGGCAAAGCAAGCCGTTTAAAGGGTTAGGGTCACACTTCTCTTGGATGAGTTGCCTTTATATTACGTTCTTATTGATCATTCTTATTTTATCTTACAATGAAAGAGAAAATGTATCTTGTACCACACTTTATTTTAAACAATACTTAACACAAGTGGTTTTCAACCTTTTTAAAAAGAGAACTATTTTCTTCTCTAGACATCTATTGAAAAACATCAGCATATACAACAGATGAAAACAGTACTCTATCAGAATGGTTGGTTGTAAGGTCACATTCATAGTATTTGCTTGTAAAGTCAGATAGGTTAACAAAAGCTATTCCTATGAACATAGGTATTAAAAGTCAAGTGTAACAGAAAACAGTTGCAGAGTTTTATCAGTTTTACCATTCAATTTATTTCTATTTTTAAATTTGAATTTGCCAGTTAAAAGTAATAATTGATATGGATAGGAATTAGTATCCTGAATGTGCAATTTTTATATATTTAGAGGAAATCTTGAATTAAAAAAATTCAGAGCTATATGTTATTAATAAGTTACATATTTACATTAAATTCAAATATTTTTATAGAAATGGTAAGAGAAATTGGCTGCTCAAGTTAATGTGTTGGTGGGTTCCTATTTAGTACAGAACCTATTT
>NW_012120550.1:0-1570 GCF_000951035.1 Colobus angolensis palliatus
AAGAACTGTACACAGATGTTTTCATATAGCAGTACCTTTGTTTCTCACAAAGGTGTAAGTTAGCAATTCTGAAAACTATCTATGAATTCTGAAGCAACTTTATATGTATACTAGGATTGCACACACGTGTAAATATACGGTAGAGCCAGGTTTCTCCACAATGGAGGAAAACTACACATAGGGAAACGGAGAAGGCTAGAGTGAACCCAGGCACGTTAGATCAGAATGTGAGGTATTAGAGCAATTGCCCTTGAACAACATGGGTTTGACCTGTGTGGGTTCACTCATATGCGGAATTTTTTCAACCAAAGATAAAAACAATATTCATGGATGTGAAATTCAGGTATGTGGAGGGCTGACTTTTCCTGTATGTAGGTTTCATGGAGCCAATCGCAGGACTTGAGTATGAGAAAATGTAGTATATGCAGGAGTCCTGGATCCAATTCCTCACCTATATCTAAAGGCAACTGTATTAACTCACACACATACACACAAACACACACCCACATGCAGATGAATAGATAAATAAAGATGCATGTACACATGACTTAATATACATGCACATATTCCCTAGCCCTGTCTTTTAAGAGGACCTAAGAAATGGCACCCCAGTAACAATGAGACCTCCTGTTTCCCAGATCTTGGTCTCTAATACCATATTCCAATAACAGAAATCAGAGTTTCCTGGAAAAAAAAAAAAAAAAAAGGTGATTATTGGGCTGAGACAGAGGAATTACTGGAAAAAAAAAAAAAAAAAAAGGTGATTATTGGGCTGAGACAGAGGAATTACTGGATGAGCCTAGAGCATCTTATGGTGCCCAAAAATAAGAAAAAACTCAACTGTGATGAAGGCCTATTGAAAGGTCATAGAAACCAAATTGGAGGAGATCAAATATTCAAAGCTGGAACAATTTGAACAAAATGTGGTAGTATTGAATAACTCAAGAAGAAAATATGATATTAATGTTAATCAATAAATCAATAGTGGAGAAAATAGAGCTTTTTAAGGAGTAGTATTCACTACAAAAATGCAGAAAAAATATGTGAAATGGGAAATCATCTTGAGACCAATTCTACAGTAACAAAATTATTGGCTAATGTCAGTATACTTTTGACTTTTAAAGTTGAAAGTTTGAAGAGAAATGTAGTATTTGCCAAGGCTCAAAGTATCTGTCTACAAGACACTTATTCATTACAAAGAGAGGCCAGTAATTTCAAATGAAGACACTTGGCAGATACCACTTTAAGCAATACAACTTAGCATCACTAATAAAACAAAATATTGGCTGGGCATGATGGCTCATGCCTATAATCCCAGCACTTTGGAAGGCTAAGGTGGGGCGGATCACTGGAGGTCAGAAGTTCAAGACCAGCCTGGCCAATATGGCGAAACCTCGTCTCTACTAAAAATACAGAAATGAGCTGGGCATGGTGGTGGGTGCCTGTAATCCCATCTACTTGGGAGGCTGAGGCAGCAGCATTGCCTGAACCCGGGAGGTGGAGGTTGCAGTGAGCTGGGATCATGCCACTGCTCTCCAGCCTGGGCGACAGAGAGAGACTCCGTCTAAAA
>NW_012120551.1:0-1009 GCF_000951035.1 Colobus angolensis palliatus
TCTCAGCACTTTGGGAGGCCGAGGTGGGCAGATCATGAGGTCAGGAGATCGAGACCATCCTGGCTAACATGGTGAAAACCCGTCTCTACTGAAAATACAAAAAATTAGCTGGGCGTGGTGGCGGGCACCTGTATAGTCCCAGCTACTCAGGAGGCTGAAGCAGGAGAGCAGAGCTTGCAGTGAGCGGAGATCGCACCACTGCACTCCAGCCTGGGGACAGAGCAAGACTCTGTCTCAAGAAAAAAAAAAGAAACAAGTTTTGAATTAAAAAAATTTAATATGATTAGTTTTTTTTTTTTTTTTTAGCACTTTTAGTAGCAATCCCAATGATGCAATGAGTAAATATTACTAGAATGTTATATAATTTTACAGTTATTTTGGGGAGAAATAAAGATGTTAGACCTTTGAAAAAGATTTGGAAAATATTCTTTTATAAGTGTTAACATGAAAGATGCTTGTTTTGTTTGCTTTCCAGTTCAGTTAATTCATTTAGTGCAATATTTGAAATTCTCCCTTTTACCACCCTGTGACTGAATGTTCTTTGAGAACATACTGAGGCATGGCACAGTTGTAGCCTTTCATATGCCTTGCTGATAACTGGAAAGAATTTTTGTTTTCAGTTTCATATTAACAGGGAACATTTTGTAGCAATGTTACCTGCCTTTCCTAAACCTGGAATTATTGAGGTTAAACAGCTTAAATAACACACTGTAATCATTTTTACGTCTATATGAGTTGTACTCAAATGAGTATTAGTGTCCTTTGAAATTCTCATTATCCAGGGGACTGTTTTCATTGATAACCTTTTTAGTCTGTTAGAGAAGAACCAATAATTCTAACTCCGTTGGGAGCTGCCTGTTAAAAGGAGCAGCTTGTGAATAAGGACATATTCATTCTCATTTTTCACTCTCATTTTTCTTTCTTTCTTTTTTTTTGAGGCGGAGTCTGGCTCTGTCGCCCAGGCTGGAGTGCAGTGGCCGGATCTCAGCTCACTGCAAGCTCCGCCTCC
>NW_012120552.1:0-2865 GCF_000951035.1 Colobus angolensis palliatus
GCGATCTTGGCTTGCTGCAAGCTCCGCCTCCCGGGTTCACGCCATTCTCTCACCTCAGCCTCCCGAGTAGCTGGGACTGCAGGCGCCTGCCACCACGCCCGGCTAGTTTTTTGTATTTTCAGTAGAGATGGGGTTTCACTGTGTTAGCCAGGATGGTCTCGATATCCTGACCTCTTGATCTGCCTGCCTCGGCCTCCCAAAGTGCTGGGATTACAGGCATGAGCCACTGTGCCTGGCCGCATAATTTATTATTTATTAAGTTGTCTTTTCCGGGAGTTGCACAGATGATTGTATGTGTGAAATCATGCTGTTTTTGCCACTTTGAAACCAGAATTCAAATTTGGGTTTTTATTTTTAAGAATTATTTATTTATTTTTATTTTTTATTTTTCATTTCTTTTTTTTTTTTGAGACGAAGTCTCACTCTGTCGCCTAGGCTTGAGTGCAGTGGCGCGATCTCGGCTCACTGCAGCCTCTGTCTCCTGGGTTCAAGCAGTTCTCCTGCCTGGCCTCCTGAGTAGCTGAGACTACAGGCGCGGGCCACCATGTCTGGCTAATTTTTTATATTTTTAGTATAGACGGGTTTCACCATGTTAGCCAGGATGGTCTCCATCTCCTGAGCTCGTGATCTGCTCGCCTTGGTCTCCCAAAGTGCTGGGATTTATAGGCATGAGCCACCTCGCCTGGCCTATTTTTTATTTTTTGAGATGGAATCTTGCTCTGTCGCCCAGGATGGTGTGCAGTGGCGTGATCTCACTTCACTGCAGCCTCCTCCTCCTGGGTTCAAGTGATTCTCCCGCCTCAGCCTTCTGAATAGCTGGGACTACAGGTGTGCACCACCAGTCCTGGCTAATTTTTGTATTTTTAGTAGAGATAGGGTTTCATCATGTTGGCCAGGCTGGTCTCAAACTCCTGACCACAGGTGATCTGCGCACATTGGCCTCCCAAAGTGCTGGGATTACAGGCGTGAGCCACCATGCCTAGCCAGCAAATTTTTTTTTTTTTTGGAAGGAAGTCTTGCTCTGTCACCCAGACTGGAGTGCAGTGGTGCAATCTCGGCTCACTGCAACCTGCAACCTCCACCTCCCAGGTTCAAGCGATTCTCCTGCCTCAGCCTCCCAGGTAGCTGGGATTACAGGTGTGCACCACAACACCCAGATAATTTTTTGTTTTTTGTTTTGTTTTGTTTTGTGATGGAGTCTCATATGTCACCCAGGCTGGAGTGCAGTGGCCTGATCTTGGCTCACTACAACCTCTGCCTCCTGAGTTCAGGTGATTCTCCTGCCTTAGCCTCCTGAGTAGCTGGGACTACAGGCGTGTGCGTGTGCCACCACGCCTGGTTAATTTTTGTAGTTTTTGTAGAGATGGGGTTTCACCCTGTTAGCCAGGATGGTCTCGAACTCCCAACCTTGTTATCCGCACGCCTCAGCCTCCCAAAGTGCTGAGATTACAGGCATGAGCCATCGCGTCCAGCCATGATTTTGGCAGTTTTAGTAGAGACAGGGTTTCTTTTTTTTTTTTTTTTTTTTTTGAGACGGAGTCTTGCTCTGTCCCCCAGACTGGAGTGTAGTGGCCGGATCTCAGCTCACTGCAAGCTCTGCCTCCCGGGTTCACGCCATTCTCCTGCCTCAGCCTCCCGAGTAGCTGGGACTACAGGTGCCTGCCACCACACCTGGCTAATTTTTGGCAGTTTTAGTAGAGACAGGGTTTGACCATGTTGGTCAGGCTGGTCTCCAACTCCTGGCCTCAAGTGATCCACCCTCCTTAGCCTCCCAAAGTGCTGGGATTACAGGCGTGAGCCACCATGCCTAGCCAGCAAATTTTTTTTTTTTTTGAAAGGAAGTCTTGCTCTGTCGCCCAGACTGGAGTGCAGTGGCACAATCTCAGCTCACTGCAACCTCCACCTCCCAGGTTCAAGCGATTCTCCTGCCTCAGCCTCCCAGGTAGCTGGGATTACAGGTGTGCACCACAACACCCAGATAATTTTTTGTTTTTTGTTTTGTTTTGTTTTGTGATGGAGTCTCATATGTCACCCAGGCTGGAGTGCAGTGGCCTGATCTTGGCTCACTACAACCTCTGCCTCCTGAGTTCAGGTGATTCTCCTGCCTTAGCCTCCTGAGTAGCTGGGACTACAGGCGTGTGCGTGTGCCACCACGCCTGGTTAATTTTTGTAGTTTTTGTAGAGATGGGGTTTCACCCTGTTAGCCAGGATGGTCTCGAACTCCTGACCTCGTGATCCGCCCGCCTCGGCCTCCCAAAGTGCTGGGATTACAGGCATGAGCCATCGCGTCCAGCCATGATTTTGGCAGTTTTAGTAGAGACAGGGTTTCACCACGTTGGCCATGCTGGTCTGGAACTCCTGACCTCAGGTGATCCACCCCCTTCAGCCTCCCAAAGTACTGGGATTACATGCATGAGCCACCGTGCCTGGCTGAAATTTGGGTTTTTAAACAGCTTTATCGAGGTATAAACACCATAAAATTCACCCATTGAAATTGTACAATTCAGGCTGGATGCGGTGGCCACTCAAATTCCAGCACTTTGAGTGGCTGAGGCAGGCGGATCACTTGAGGTCAGGAGTTCGAAACCAGCCTGGTCAACGTGGTGAAACCCCGTCTCTACTAAAAATACAAAAATTGGTGGCCGCATGCCTGTAATCCCAGTTACCGGGGAGGCTGAGGCCAGAGAATCGCTTGAACCTGGAGGTTGCAGTGAGCCGATATCACGCCACTGCACTCCAGCCTGCAAGACAGAGTGAGACTCCCATCTTAAAAAAAAAAAAATTGTACAAATTCAGTGATTTTCTTTTTTGTTTGTTTGTGTTTTTTTTGAGGCAGTATCTTACTCTGTTACCCAGGTGAGAGTG
>NW_012120553.1:0-1116 GCF_000951035.1 Colobus angolensis palliatus
GGCGGATCACCTGAGGTCAGGAGTTCTAGACCAGCCTGGTCAACATGGAGAAACCCTGTCTCTACTGAAAATATAAAAATTAGCCACGTGTGGTGGCACACGCCTGTAATTACTTGGGAGGCTGAGGCAGGAGAATCTCTTGAACCTGGGAGGTGGAGGTTGCAGTGAGCCGAGATTGTGTCATTGCACTCCAGCCTGGTCGATAGAGTGAGACTCTGTCTGGAAAAAAAAAAAAAAAGAAAGAAAATTAGATGTGGAAGGCTACGATTTGTAGTTATGCAGTGAGAGGTGAAAGTTATAGGAGTTGTCACGGAGTAGTAAAACCTAGCAACCCGGCACACCTTGGGGCAAGTTACTTTCTACTTTCTGATACCTGATGTCTAGTGTTTACTAGGTCAGTAGCTTAGTGAAATTTAGTCGACTTTTATTTATTTATTTATTTTTTGAGACAGAATCTCACTTATCGCCCAGACTCAAGTGCAGTGGCGCAATCTTGGCTCACTGCAACCTCCACTTCCTGGGCTCAGATGATTCTCTCACCTCAGCCTTTTGAGTAGCTGAGATTACAGGTGTGCACGGCAATGCCCAGCTAATTTTTGTACTTCTAGTAGAGACAGGGTTTCCCCATGTTGGTCAGGCTGGTCTCAAACGCCTGACCTCAAGTGATCTGCCTGCCTCAGCCTCCCAAAGTGCTGAGATTACAGGCGTGAGCCACTGCATCCAGCCTTAGTAGACCTTAAAATCCTTGAAGTTTCTTAGTTATCTCCTTTGGGCTCCCAAAAGGGCCAAAAGTGAAGAAGAGAAGTGCTCAAGAATTATTGCCAAGATTATTGGCCAAATTCTGAGGACGCTTAGAAGGAAATTAAGTATTGTTTCATTTATTGGAGAAACTGGCCTCTCTGAGGAGGATAACATATATTGGAAGAAAACCTCTAAAATCTTTAGCCATAGATTGGCTAAGGCTGACCAGATTAACTGCATAGCCTTTGAATAACAAGTATAAAATATTTTTGTTGTTATTTTCTTATATGACTGTGGGTATTACTGTGGAAAGAAATAGCCTTTTTTTTTTTTTGAGACGGAGTCTCGCTCCGCCGCCCAGGCTGGAGTGCAGTG
>NW_012120554.1:0-925 GCF_000951035.1 Colobus angolensis palliatus
CTGAGTACACGTACGCATTTGATGGTGGGCAAGAACGGGGAAACTGGGTCAACGTCCACATTTGATGGTGTGTGACAAAGGGGAAACTGAGTTCACCTTCACATTTGATGGTATGTGTGAATGGGGAAACTGAGTCCACGTCCATATTTGAAGGTTGATGAGAACAGGAGGCAACTGAGTCCACGTCCACAATTGGTGGTTGAGAACAGACGGAAACTGAGTCCACATCCACGTTTGGAGGTGGGCGAGAACAGAGGGAAACTGAGTCCATGTCGACATTTGATGACGGGCAAGAACGTGGAAACTGGGTCCACGTCCACATGTGATGGTGGGTGAGAACAGGGAAACTGGGTCCACGTCCACATTTGATGGTGAGTGAGAATGGGGAACCTGTGTCCACGTCCACAATGGATGGTGGGTGACAACAGGGGAAACGGTGTCCAGTCCACATTTGATGGTGTGTGAGTATGGGAAAACTGAGTCCACATCCACATTTTATGGTGGGCAGGAACGCGGAAACTGGGTCCATCTCCACATTTGATGGTGGGTGAGAAAGCGAAAACTGAGTCCACGTCCACATTTGATGGTGGGTGAGAGTGGGGAAACTGAGTCCACATCCACATTTGATGGTGGGTAAGAACCGGAGGAAACTGAGTACACGTCCACATTTGATGGAGTGTGAGAACAGACGGAAACTGTGTCCAAGTCCACATTTGGTCGTTGGCGAGAACAGGGGGAAACTGAGTCCCAGTATGCATTTGTTGGTGGGTGAGAACAGAGGAAACTGAGAACACCTCCACATTCGATGGTGGGCGAGAACATGGGGAAACTGAGTCCACGTCCATATTTGATGGTGGGCAATTACAGGGAAACTGGCTCCACGTCCATATTTGATGGTGGGTGAGAACGGGGAAACTGAGTCCAC
>NW_012120554.1:1671-2127 GCF_000951035.1 Colobus angolensis palliatus
GTCCACATTTGGTGGTGGGTTAGAACGGGGAAACTTAGTCCACGACCACATTTGATGGTGGGTGGTAACAGGATGAAACTGAGTCCATGTCCACATTTGATGGCGGGCGAGAACATGGGGAAACTGCATCCACGTCCATGTTTGAAGGTGGGCAATTACGTGGAAACTGGCTCCACGTCCATATGTAATGGTGGGTAAGAACGGGGAAACTGAGTCCACGTCCACATTTGATGGTGGGTGAGAACGCGGAAACTGAGTCCACGTCCACATTTGATGGTGTATGAGAACAGGGGAAACTGAGTGCACGTCCACATTTGATGGTGGGTGAGAACGCAGAAACTGAGTTCTCATTCACATTTGATGGTGGGTGAGAGCGGGGAAACTGAGTCCATGTCCACATCTCATGATGGGTGAGAAGAGGGGAAACTGAGTCTACGTCCACATTTGACGGTGGGT
>NW_012120554.1:2177-2610 GCF_000951035.1 Colobus angolensis palliatus
CAGGAGGAAACTGAGTCCACGTCCACATTTGATGGTGGGCGAGAACATCTGGAGGAAACTTGAAAACATTATGCTAAATAAAATAATCCAGATGATAAAAGGACAAATCGTATGTAATTACACTTACATACAGCATCTAGAATAGGCAAATTCATAAAGAAAGAAAGTAGAATACAGGTTACCAGACTCTGAGGAAGGGGAGGATGGAGAGTAATTGTTTATGGGTGCAGAGGTTCCTTTTGGGATAATAAAGAAGTTCTGGAAATCGATAGTCGTTATGGTTGTACAACAATATGAATTTGCTTAATGTTACTAAGTTGTACATTTTATGTTTAAAATGTTAAACTGTATTTTACATATGTTTACCACAATAAAAATTGCCAAAAATAGGCCGGGCGCGGTGGCTGAAGCCTGTAATCCCAGCACTTTGGGA
>NW_012120554.1:8075-8817 GCF_000951035.1 Colobus angolensis palliatus
GAGAAGAGGGGGAAACTGAGTCCATGTCCACATTTAATGGTGGGCGAGAAGGGGGAAACGGAGTCCATGTCCACATTTGATGGTGGGTGAGAACGGGGAAACTGAGTTCACGTCTACATTTGATGGTTGGTGAGAACGGGGAAACTGAGTCCATATCGACATTTGATGATGGGCGAGAACAGGGGGAAGCTGAGTCCACGTCCACATTTGATATTGGCCAAGAACGGGGAAACTGGGTCCACGTCCACATTTGATGGTGGGTTAGAACGGGGAAACTGAGTCCACGTCCATATTTCCTGGTGTGTGAGAACGGGGAAACTGAGGCCACAACCCCATTTGATGGTGGGTGAGAACAGGAGGAACCTGAGTCCACGTCCACATTTGATGGTGGGTGAGAACGGAGGGAAACTGAGTCAATGTCCACATTTGATGGTGGAGCAGAACAAAGGGAAACTGTGTCCACATCCACATTTGATGGTGGGCGAGAATGGGGAAACTGGGTCCACGCCCACATTTGAAGGTGGGTTAGAACGGGGAAACTGAGTCCACGTCCACAATTCCTGGTGTGTGAGAAAGGGGAAACTGAGTCCACATCCACATTTGATGGTGGGTGTGAATGGGGAAACTGAGTCCACGTCCACATGTGATGGTGGGTGAGAACGGGGAAACTGTGTCCACTTCCACAATTAATGGTGGGTGGGAAGAGAGGGAAACTGAGTCCACATCCACATTTGATGGTGGG
>NW_012120554.1:14255-15729 GCF_000951035.1 Colobus angolensis palliatus
CACAATTGATGATGGGTGAGAACAGAGGGAAACTGATTCCACATCCACATTTGACGGTGGGCGAGAATAGCGGGAAACTGAGTCCACGTCCATATTTGATGGTGGGTGAGAACAGGGAAACGCAGTCCACGTCAACATTTGGTGGTGGGCGAGAACAGGGGGAAACTGATTCCCCGTCCACACTTGATGTTGAGCAAGAATGGGGAAACTGGGTCCACGTCCACATTTGATAGTGGGTAAGAATGGGGAAACTGAGTCCACGTCCACATTTGATTGTGGGTGAGAACGGGGAAACTGAATCCACGTCCACTTTTGAGAAAGGGCGAAAACAGGGGAAACTGAGTCCACGTCCATATTTGATGGTGGGTGAGAACGGGGAAACTGAATCCACCTCCACATTTGATGGTGGGTGAAAACTGAAGGAACCTGAGTCCACGTCCACAGTTGATGGTAGCTGAGAACAGAGAGAAACTGAGTCCACATCCACATTTGATGGTGTGTAGGAGCAGGAGGAAACTGAGGCCACGTCCACATTTAATGTTGGGTGACAACGGAGCAACTGAGTCCAGGTCCACATTTGATGGTAGCTGAGACCGAGGAAACTGAGTCAACGTCCACATTTCATGTTGGGCGAGAATAGCGGGAAACTGAGTCCTCGTCCACATTTGATGGTGGGTGAGAACAGGAAGAAACTGAGTCCACGTACACATTTAATTGTGAATGAGAACAGAGGAAAACTGAGTCCACATCGCCATTTGAGGTTGGGCAAGGACAGGGAGAGACTGAGTCCACGTCCACATTTGATGGTGGGCGGGAATGGGGAAACTATGCCCACGTCCACATTTGATGATGGGTGAGAATGGGGAACTGAGTCCACTTCCACATTGGATAGCGGGTGAGAACGGGGAAACGGAGTCCACCTCCACATTTGATGGTGGGTGAAAACAGGGGAAACTTCGTCCACGTCCACATTTGATGGTGGGTGAGAGCGGGGAAACTGAGTCCACGTGCACATTTCATGGTGGGTAGGAACAGGAGGAAACTGAGTCCACGTCCACATTTGATGATGGGTGACTAACGAGGGAAATTGAGTCCACATCCACATTTGATGGTGTGCGAGAACAGGGGGAAACAGTTTCCACATCCACATTTGATGGTGGGCAAGAATGCGAAAACTGAGTCCACATGCACATTTGATGGTTGGCGGGAACAGGGGGAAACAGAGTCCACGTCTACATTTGATGTTGGGCAAGAACGAGGAACCTGGGTCCACGAACACATTGGATGGTGGCTGAGAACGGTGAAACAGAGTACACGTCCATATTTGATGGTGGGTGAGAATGGGGAAACTGAGTCCAAGTCCACACAGGATGGTGGGGGAGAACAGGAGGAAACTGAGTCCGCGTCCACATTGGATGTTGGGTGAGAACAGAGGGAAACTGAGTCCACATCCACATTTGATGATGCGCAAAAA
>NW_012120554.1:15905-16174 GCF_000951035.1 Colobus angolensis palliatus
GAGAACGGGAAAATGGGGTCCACGTCCACATTTGATGGTGGGTGAGAACAGGAGGAAACTGGGTCCGCATCCACATTTGATGTTGGGTGAGAGCATAGGGAAACTGAGTGCACATCCACATTTGTGGGGGGGGAGAACAGAGAGAACCTGTGTCCACGTCCACATTTGATGATGGGTAAGAATGGGGAAACTGAGTCGACATCCACAGTTCATGGTGGGTGAGAAGTGGGACACTATGTACATGTCCACATTTGATGGTGCGTGAGAAC
>NW_012120554.1:16224-16504 GCF_000951035.1 Colobus angolensis palliatus
AAACTCAGTTCACGTCCACCTTTGATGGTGGGTGACAACGGGGAAGCTGAGTACACGTCCACATTTGATGGTGGGTGGGAACGGGGAAACTGAGTCCACGTCTACATTTGATTGTGGGTGAGAACAGGAGGAACTGAGTCCACATCCACATTTGATGGTGGGAGAGAACAGAGGGAAAATGGGTCCACATCCACATTTGATAGTGTGTGAGAGCAGGGGGAAACTGAGTCCACGTCCACATTTGATGGTGGGCAAGAAAGCGGAAACTAGGTCCACGTCC
>NW_012120554.1:21545-22890 GCF_000951035.1 Colobus angolensis palliatus
CATTTGATGGTGGGTGAGAACAGGGGAAACCAATTCCACGTGCACATTTGATGATAGGTGAGAAAGGGCAAACTGAGTCCACGTCCACATTTGATGGTGGGTATCAATAGGAGGAAACTGAGTCCACGTCCACTTTTGATGGTTGGTGAGAAGGGGGAAACTGACTCCATGTCCACATTTGATGGTGGGTGAGAACAGGGCAACTGACTCCACGTCCACATCTGATGGTGGGTGAGAACATGGGAAACTGTGTCTACGTCCCCATTTGATGGTGGTTGAGAACTTGGATACTGAGTCCACGTCCGTATTTGATGGTGGGTGAGAACGGGAGGGAACTGATTCCACGACCACATCTGATGGTGGGTGAGAACATGGGAAAATGTGTCTACGTCCCCATTTGATGGTGGTTGAGAACTGGGATACTGAGTCCACGTCCATATTTGATGGTGGGTGAGAACAGGAGGGAACTGATTCCACGACCACATTTGATGGTGGTGAGAACAGAGGGAAACTGAGTTCACATCCATATTTGATGGTAGGTGAGAACGGGGAAACTGAGTCTAACTCCACATTTGATGGTGGGTGAGAACAGGAGGAAACTGAGACCACGTCCACAGTTGATGGCGGGTGAGAACAGGGGGAATCTCAGTCCACCTCCACATTTGATGTTGGGTGAGTACAGGGGGAAACTGAGTCCATGTCCACATTTCATGGTGGGCAAGAACGGGGAAACTGATTCCACGTCCACATTTGATCATGGGTTAGAACGGGAAAACTGTGTCCACGTCCACATTTGATGGTGGGTGAGAACGGGGAAACTGAGTCCACGTCCACATTTGATCGTCGCTGAGAACAGGGGAAACTGAGTCTACATCCACATTTGATGGTGGGTGAGAACGGGGAAACTGAGTCCAGGTCCACATATGATGGTGGGTGAGAACAGGAGGAAACTGAGTCCACGTCCATATTTTTTGGTGGATGAGAACAGAGGAAAACTGAATCCACATCCAGATTCTATTTTCGGCGAGAACGGGCAAACTGGGTCCTCGTCCACATCTGATTGAGGCTGAGAACGTGGAAAGTGATTCCACGTCCACATTTGATGGTGGGTGAAAACGGGAAACTGAGTCCATGTCCACATGTGACGGTGGGTGAGAACGGGGAAACAGAGTCCGCGTCCACATTTGATGGTGGCTGAGAATAGGGGAAACTGAGTCCACGTCCACATTTGATGGTGGGTGAGAACGGGGTAACTCAGTCCACGTCCACATTTGATGGTGAGTTAGAAGTGGAGGAAACTGAGTCCACGTCAACATTGGATGGTGGGTGAGAACAGAGGGAAACT
>NW_012120554.1:28847-29787 GCF_000951035.1 Colobus angolensis palliatus
GGGGAAACTGAGTCCACGTCCACATTTGATGGTGTGTGGGAAGAGGGGAAACTGAGTCCACGTCCACATTTGATTGTGGGTGAGAGCAGGGGAAAATGAGTCCGCGTCCACATTTGATGGTTCGTGGGAAGAGGAGGAAACTGAGTCCAAGTCCACATTTGAGGGTGGGTAAGAACAGAGGGAAACTGATTCCACGTTCACATTTGATGATGGGCGAGAACAGTGGGAAACTGAGTCCACGACCACATTTGATGGTGGACAAGAACGGGGAAAGTGGGTCGACGTCCATATTTGATGGTGGGTGAGAACGCCGAAACTGATGCCAGGTCCACATTTGATGGTGGGTGGGAATGGGGAAACTGAATCCACGTGCACATTGGATGGTGGATGAGAACGGGGAAACTGAGTCCACATCCACATTTGATGTTGAGTGAGAACAGGGGAAAATGAGTCCGCGTCCACATTTGATGGTTGGTGGGAAGAGGACGGGGAAACTGAGTCCACGTCCACATTTGATGGTGTGTGGAAAGAGGGGAAACTGAGTCCACGTCCACATTTGATTGTGGGTGAGAGCAGGGGAAAATGAGTCCGCGTCCACATTTGATGGTTGGTGGGAAGAGGAGGAAACTGAGTCCAAGTCCACATTTGAGGGTGTGTAAAAACAGAGGGAAACTGAGTCCACGTTCACATTTGATGATGGGCGAGAACAGTGGGAAACTGAGTCCACGACCACATTTGATGGTGGACAAGAACAGGGAAAGTGGGTCGACGTCCATATTTGATGGTGGGTGAGAACGCCGAAACTGATGCCAGGTCCACATTTGATGGTGGGTGGGAACGGGGAAACTGAATCCACGTGCACATTGGCTGGTGGATGAGAACGGGGAATCTGAGTCCACATCCACATTTGATGTTGAGTGAGAACAGGGAAACTGAGTTC
>NW_012120554.1:29888-30312 GCF_000951035.1 Colobus angolensis palliatus
GGAAACTGAGTCCACGCCCACATTTGATGGTGTGTGACAACGCGGAAACTGAGTTCAGGTCCACATTTGATGGTGGGTGAGAACGGGGAAACTGAGTACACGTCCACATTTGATGGTGGGTGAGAACGGGGGAAACCGAGTTCTCGTCCACAATTGATGCTGGGTGAGAACAGGAGGAACTTGAGTATACGTCCACATTTGATCTTGTGTGAGAACAGAGGGAAACTTAGTCCACCTACACATTTGATGGTGGGCAAGAACAGGAGGAAACTGAGTTCACTACCACATTTCATGGTAGGCAAGAATGGGGAAACTGTGTCCACCTCCACTTTTTATGGTGTTTGAGGATGGGGAAACTGAATCCACGTCCACATTTGATGGTGGGTGATCACGGAGAATCTGAGTACATGTACACATTTGATGG
>NW_012120554.1:32173-33081 GCF_000951035.1 Colobus angolensis palliatus
TCAATTCACGTCCACATTTGATGGTGGGCAAGAAGGGGGAAACTCAGAACACGTCAACATTTGATGGTCGGTGAGAACGGGAAAACTGAGTCCACATCCACATTTGATTTTCGGCAAGAACAATGGGAAACTGAGTCGACGTACACCCTTGATGTTAGGCAAGAACAGTGAAGCTGAGTCCTCGTCCACATTTGATGATGGGTGAGAACGGGAAAACTGAGTACACGTCCACATTGATGGGGGGTGAGAACGGGGAAACTTTGACGACGTCCACATTTGATGGTGGGTGAGTACAGGGTAAACTGAGTCCACGTCCACATTAGATGGTGGTTGAGAATGGGGAAACTGTTTCCACGTCCACATCATGGTGGGTGAGAATGGGGAAACTGAGTCCACATCCACATAAGATGATGGGGGAGATCAGGGGGAAACTGAGTCAACGTCCACATTTGATGGTGGGCAAGAAGGGTAAAACTGGGTCCACGTCCACATTTGATGGTGGGTGAGAATGGGGAACTGAGTCCACGTCCATATTTGATGGTGGGTGAGAATGGGGAAACGGAGTCCACATCCACATTTCATGGTGGGGGAGAACATGGAAACTGAGTCCACATCCACATTTGATGGTGGGCAAGAACGGGGAAACTGAGTCCACGTCCACATTTGATGGTGGGTGAGAACGGGGAAACTGAGTCCAATTCCACATTTGATGGTGTGTCAGAACAGGGGATACAGAGTCCACTTTCCCATTTCATGGTGGCTGAGAATGGGGAAACTGAACCCACGTACACATTAGATGTTGTGTGAGAACATGGGTAACGGAGTCCACGTTCACATTTGATGGTGGGTGAGAATGGGGAAACTGAGTCCACGTCCACATATGATGGTGGGTGAGAACAGGAGGAAAC
>NW_012120554.1:33136-33437 GCF_000951035.1 Colobus angolensis palliatus
TCCACATTTGATGGTGGGCGAGAATAGGGGGAAACTGAGTCCATGTCCACATTTGATTGTGGGCAAGAATGGGGAAACTGGGTCCAGGTCCACATTTGATGGTGGGTGAGATGGGGAAACTGAGCCCACGTCCACCTTTGCTGGTGGGTGAGAACAGGGGAAAGTGAGTTTACGTTCACATTTGACAGTGGGTGGGAACGGGGAAACTGAGTCCACATCCACATTTGATGGTGTGTGAGAACAGGGGAACGGAGTCTACGTCCACATTTGATGGTGCGTGAGAACGGGGAATCTGAGTCCA
>NW_012120554.1:35340-35586 GCF_000951035.1 Colobus angolensis palliatus
CGTCCACATTTGCTGGTGGGTTAGAATCGGGAAACTGAGTCCACGTCCACATTTGATGGTGGATGAGAAGAGGAGGAAACTGACTGTACGTCCACATTTGATGGTGGGTGAGAACAGAGGGAAACTGAGTCCAATTCCACATGTGATAGTGGGCAAGAAAGGGGAAACTGGGTCCACGTCCACATTTGATAGTGGGTGAGTACGGGAAAACTGAGTCCACGTCCACATTTGATGGTGGGTGAGAAC
>NW_012120554.1:36427-37380 GCF_000951035.1 Colobus angolensis palliatus
GTCCACGTCCACATTTGGTGGTGGGTGAGAACAGGGATAACTGAGTTCATGTCCAAATTTGATGGTGGGTGTGAACGGGCATACTGAGTCCACATCCAATATGATGGTGGAGGAGAACAGGAGGAAACTGAGTCCACGTCCACGATTGATGGTGGGTGAGAGCAGAGGGAAACTGAGTCCACATCCATATTTGATGGTGGGCGAGAAAAGGGGGAAACTGAGTCCAGGTCCACATTTGTTGGTGGGTGAGAATGGGGAAAGTGTGTCCACGTCAACATTTGATTGTAGGTGAAAATGGGGAAACTGAGTCCATATCGACATTTGATGGTGGACGACAAAAGTGGGAAACTGAGTCCACGTCCACATTTGTTGGTGGGTGAGAACAGGAGCAAACTGAGTCCACGTCCAAAATTGATGGTGGATGAGAACAGAGGGAAACAGAGTCCACGTCCAAAATTGATGGTGGATGAGAACAGAGGGAAACAGAGTCCACATTCAGAGAACACGGGAAACTGAGTCCACGTCCACATTTGATGGTGAGAAAGAAGGGGGATACTAGTTCCCCGTCCACATTTGATGCTGGGTGAGAATGGGGAAACTGAGCACACGTCCACATTGGATGGTGGGTGAGAACAGGAGGAAACTGAATCCACGTCCTCATTTGATGGTGCGTGAGAACAGAGGGAAACTGAGTCCACATCCACACTGGATGATTCGTGAGAACAGGGGTAAACTGAGTCCACGTTGACATTTGATGGTGGGTGAGAACGGGGAAACTTGGCCTACGTCCACATTTGACGCTGGGTGAGAACAGGGGAAACTGACTCCACGTCCACTCTTGATGATGGGTGGGAATGGGCAAACTGAGTCCACGTCCACATTTGATGGTGGATGAGAACAGGAGGAAAATGAGTGCACGTCCACATTTGAGGGTGAGTGAGAACAGAGGGAAA
>NW_012120554.1:42937-43262 GCF_000951035.1 Colobus angolensis palliatus
AGAGGAGGAAACTGAGTCCACGTCCACATTTGATGGTGGGTGAGAACGGGGTAACTGAGTCCAGATCCATCTATGGTGGTGGGGGAGAACAGGGGGAAACTGAGTCCACGTCCACATTTGATGGTGGGTGAGAACGGGGAAACTGAGTCCACGTCCACATTTGATGGTGGGTGAGAACGGGGTAACTGAGTCCAGATCCATCTATGGTGGTGGGGGAGAACAGGGGAACCTTTGTCCACGTCCACATTTGATGATGGGCAAGAACGGGGAAACGGCGTCCAAGTCCACATTTGATGGTGAGTCAGAACGGGGAAACTAGGTCCAC
>NW_012120554.1:48449-48910 GCF_000951035.1 Colobus angolensis palliatus
TCCACATTTGATGGTGGGCGAGAACACCGGGAACGTAGGTCCACGACCTCATTTGATGGTGGGCAAGAACGGGAACCTGGGTCCACGTGCACATTTGATGGTGGATGAGTATGGGAAAACTGAATCAACGTCCACATTTGATGGTGGGTGAGAACAGGGGGATCCTGAGTCCACCTCCACATTTGATGGTGGGTGAGAACAGGAAACTGAGTCCACATCCGCATTTGATGGTGGCCGAGAACAGGGGGAAACTGAGTCCACGTTCACATTTCATGGTGGGCAACAACGGGGAAACTGTGTCCTCGTTCTCATTTGATGGTGGGTGAGAATGAGGAAACTGAGTCCACGTACACATTTGATGTTGGGTGAGAACGGGGAAAGTGAGTAAACATCAACATTTGATGGTGGGTGAGAACAGGGGAAACTGAGTCCACGTCCACATTTGATGGTGGGTGAGAACG
>NW_012120554.1:54003-54249 GCF_000951035.1 Colobus angolensis palliatus
GGGGAAACTGAGTCCACGTCCACATTTGATGGTGGGTGAGATCGGGGAAACTGAGTCCATGTCCACACTCGATGTTGGGCGAGAACAGGGGGAAACTGAGTCCACGTCGACATTTGTTGGTGGGCAAGAATGAGGAAACTGGTTCCACATCCACATTTGATGGTGGGTAAGAACGGGAAACTGAGTACACGTCCACATTTCATGGTGAGTTAGAATGGGAAAACTGAGTCCATGTCCACATTTGAT
>NW_012120554.1:55104-55370 GCF_000951035.1 Colobus angolensis palliatus
TCCACATTTGATGGTGGGTTAAAACAGGAGGAACCTGAGTCCACGACCACAGTTCATGGTGGGTGAGAACAGAGGGAAACTGTGTCCACATCCACATTTGGTGCTGGGCGAGAACAGGGGGAAACTGAGTCCACGTCCACATTTGACGGTGGGCAAGAATGCAGAAATTTGGTCCACCTCCACATTTGATGGTGGGTGAGAAAGTGGAAACTGAGTCCATGTATATATTATATGGTGGGTCAGAACAGGGGAAACAGAGTCCACGT
>NW_012120554.1:55651-55938 GCF_000951035.1 Colobus angolensis palliatus
ACTGAGTCCACGTCCACATTTGATGTTGGGTGAGAACTGGGAAAATGGGGTCCGCGTCCACATTTGATGGGGGGTGACAAGAGGGGAAACTGAGTCCACGTCCACATTTCATGGTGGGTGAAAACGGGGATACTGAGTCCACATCCACATTTGATGATGGGTAGGAAAAGCAGGAAACTGAGTCCAAGTCCACATTTGATTTTGGGTGAGAGCGGGGAAAGAGAGTCCACGTCCATATTTGATGGTGGGCGAGAACAGGGGGAAAATAAGTCCACGTCCACATTTGA
>NW_012120554.1:62248-63647 GCF_000951035.1 Colobus angolensis palliatus
TGATGGTGGGTGAGAACAGCAGGAGACTGAGTCCACGTCCACATTTGATGTTGGGTGCGAACAGAGGGAAACTGAGTCCACACCCACACTTGATGATGGGCGAGTACAGTGGGAAACTGATTCGACGTCCACATTTGATGGTGGGCAGGAAGGGGGAAGCTGGGTTCACGTCCACATTTGATGGTGGGTGAGAACGGGGAAACTGAGTCCACATTCACATATGATGGTGGGTGAGAATGGGGAAACTGAGTCCACATCCACATCTGATGGTAGGCGAGAACAGGAGGAATCTGAGTCCACGTCCACATTTGATTGTGGGCAAGAACGGGGAAACTGGGTCCTCGTCCCATTTGATGGTGGGTGAGAATGGGGAAACTGGGTCCTCCTCCACATTTGATGGTGGGTGAGAACGGGGAAACTGAGTCAACGTCCACATTTTATGGTGGCTGAGAATAGGAGAAACTGAGTCCACGTCCACATTTGATGCTGGGTGAGAACGGGGAAACTCAGTTCACGTCCACATTTGATGGTGGGTGAGAAGAGGAGGAAACTGAGTCCTCGTCCACATTAGATGGTGCCTGAGAATAGGGGAAACTGAGTCCAAGTCTACATTTGATGGTGGGGGAGAATGGGGAAACTCAGTCCACGTCCACATTTGATGGTGGGTGAGAAGAGGAGGAAACTGAGTCCACGTCAACATTTGACGCTGGTTGAGAACAGAGGGAAACTGAGTCCACATATACATTTGTTGGTGGGCGATAATAGGGGCAAGTTAGTCCAGGTCCACATTTGATGGTGGGTGTACACGGGGAAACTTCATCCACGTACACATTTGATCGTGGGTGAGAACAGAGGAAACTGAGTCCATGTCCACATTTGATGGTGTCTGAGGACGGGGAAACTGAGTCCACGTTCACATATGATCGTGGGTGAGAACCAAAGGAAACCGAATCCACGTCCACATTTGACGATGGGTGAGAACAGAGGGAAACAGTGTGCACATCCACATTTGATGGTAGGTGAGAACGTGTAAACTGAGTCCACCTCCACATTTGGCAGTGGGTGAGAACAGCAGGAAACTGAGTACACGTCCACATTTGATGGTAGGTGAGAACGGAGGGAAACAGAGTCCACATCCACATTTGATCATGTGCGAGAACAGGGGCAAACGGAGTCCACGCATTCATTTGATGGTGGGCAAGAACAGGGAAACTGGGTACACGTCCACATTTCAGGGTGATTGAGAAAGGGGAAAAGGAGTTCACGTCCACATTTGTTGGTGGGTGAGAACAGAGGGAAACTGAGTCCACATCCACATTGATGGTGGGCGAGAACATGGGGAACCTGAGTCCACGACCATATTTGATGGTGGGCAAGTATGGGGAAACTTGGTCCACGT
>NW_012120554.1:69239-69529 GCF_000951035.1 Colobus angolensis palliatus
CATTTGATTGTGGGCAAGAACGAGGAAACTGGGTCCACGTCCACATTTCATGGTGGGTGAGAACTAAGAAACTGAGTCCACGTCCACATTGGATTGTGGGTGAGAATGGGGAAACTGAGTCCACGTCCACATTTGATGGTGGGTGAGCACGGGGAAACTGAGTCCACGTCCACATGTGATGGTGGGTGAAAACGGGGAGACTGAGTCCACGTGCATATTTGATGGTTGGTGGGAATGGGGAAACTGAGTACACACCCATATTTGATGGTGGGTGAGAAGGGCTATACTGA
>NW_012120554.1:69579-70685 GCF_000951035.1 Colobus angolensis palliatus
GTCCACATTTGATGGTGGGGGAGAACGGGGAAACTGAGTCCACATCCACATTTGATGGTAGGCGAGAACAGGGGAAACTGTGTCCACGTCCACATTTCATAGTGGGCAAGAACGGGGAAATTGGGTCCACGTCCACATTTGATGGTGGGTGAGAACGAGGAAACTGGGTCAACGTCCACATTTGATGATGGGTGAGAAAGGGGAAACTGAGTAAACTTCCACATTGGATGGTGGCTCAGAACAGGTGAAACTGAGTCCACGTCCACATTTGATGGCGGGTGAGAACTGGAAACTGAGTACACCTCCACATTTGATGGTGGGTGAGAACAGGAGGAAACCACGTCCGCATTTGATGGTAGGTGAGAACAGAGGAAAACTGAGTCCACATCCACATTTGATCATGTGCGAGAACAGGGGCAAACTGATTCCACGTACACATTTGATGGTGGGCAAGAACGGGGAAACTGGGTCCACGTCCACATTTGAAGGTGGGTGAGAAAGGGAAAACGGACTTCACGTCCACATTTGATCGTGGTTGAGAACAGAGGGAAACTGAGTACACATCCACATTGATGGTGGGCGAGAACATGGGGAAACTGAGTCCACGACCATATTTGATGGTGGGCAAGTACGGGGAAACTTGGTCCACGTCCACATTTGATGGTGGGTGAGAACGGGGACACTGAGTCCACGTCCACATTTGATGGTGGGTGAGAACATGGAAACTCAATCCACGTCCACATTTCATGGTGGGTGAGAACAGGGGAAACCAAGTCGACGCCCACATTTGATGGTGGGTGAGAACGGGGAAACTGAGACCACGTCCACATTTGATGGTGGGTAGGAACAGGAGGAAACTGACTCCACGTCCACATTTGATGGTTTGCCAGAAGGGGAAAACTGAGTTGACGTACACATTTGATGGTGGATGAGAATGGGGAATCTGAGTCCACGTCCACATCTGATGGTGGGTGAGATCACGGGAAACTGAGTCTACGTCCACATTTGATGGTGAGTGATAACTGGGAAACTGAGTCCACGTCCATATTTGATGGTGGGTGAGAACACCTGAAACGTGAGTCCACGACCACATTTGATGGTGGGCA
>NW_012120554.1:71837-73054 GCF_000951035.1 Colobus angolensis palliatus
TGATAGTGGGCAAGAACGGGGAAACCTGGTCCACGTCCACCTTTGATGGTGGGTGAGAACGGGGAAACTGAATCCACGTCCACATTTGATGGTGTGTGGGAACGGGGAAACTGAGTCCACGTCCCCATTTGATGGTGGGTGAGAATGGGGAAACTGAGTCCTCGACCACCTTTGATGGTGGGTAAAGTGCGGAAACTGAGTCCACATCCACATTTGATGGTGGTTTAGAAGAGGGGAAACTGAGTCTACATCCCCATTTGATAGTGGTTGAGAACGGTGAAACTGAGTCAACGTCCACATTTGATGGTGCGTGAGAACAGAGACAACTGAGTTCACGTCCACATTTTGTGGTGGGCGAGAACAGGGGGATCCTGAGTCCACGTCCACATTTGATGGAGGGCAAGAACGGGGAAACTGGGTCCACGTCCACATTTGATGGTGGGTGAGACCCTGGAAACTGAGTCCAGGTCCACATAGGATGGTGGGGGAGAACAGGGAAACTGAGTACACGTACACATTTGATGGTGGGTGAAAACGGGGATACTGAGTACACGTACCCATTTGATGGTGGGTGAGAACAGCAGGAGACTGAGTTCACGTCCACATATGATGGTGGGCGAGAACAGGGGGAAACTGAGTCCTCGTCCACATTTGATGCTGGACAAGGACGGGGAAACTGGGTCCACGTCCACATTTGATGGTGGGTGAGAAAGGGGAAACTGAGTCCACGTCCACATTTGATGGTGGGTGAGAACAGGGGAAACTGAGTCCACCTCCACATTTGATGGTGGGTGAGAACGGGGAAACTGAGTTCATGTCCACATTTGATGGTGGGTAGGAACAGGAGGAAACTAAGTCCACGTCCACACTTGATGTTGGATGAGAACAGGGAAACTGTCCACATTTGATGGTGGGTGAGAACGGGGAAACTGAGTTCATGTCCACATTTGATGGTGGGTAGGAACAGGAGGAAACTAAGTCCACGTCCACACTTGATGTTGGATGAGAACAGGGAAACTGAGACCACGTCCACATTTGATAGTGTGTGAGAACGGGGATAATGAGTTCACGTCCACATTTGATGGTGGGTGAGAACGGGGAAACTGACTCCACGTCCACATTTGATGATGTGCGAGAACAGGGGTAAACTGAGTCCACGTCCATATTTGACGGTTGGCGAGAATGGGGAAACTGGGTCCACCTCCACATTTGATGGT
>NW_012120554.1:73104-74210 GCF_000951035.1 Colobus angolensis palliatus
CCACATTTGATGGTGCGTAAGAACGGGGATACTGAGTCCACGTCCACACTTGATGGTGGGTGAGAATGTGGAAACTGAGTACATGTCCACATTTGACGGTGGGTGAGAACGGGGAAACTGAGTCCACCTGCACATTTGATGTTGGGTGAGTACAGGGGAAACTGGGTCCACAACCACAATTTATGGTGGGTGACAACAAGGAAACTGAGTCCAGGTCGACATATGATGGTGGGTAAGAACAGCAGGAAACGTAGTCCACGTCCACATTTCTTGGTGATTGAGAAGAGAGGGAAACTGGGTCCACATCCACATTTGATGGTGGGCGATAATGGGGGGAAACTGAGTCCACGTCCACAGATGATGGTGGGTGAGAAGGGGGAAACTTCATCCACGTACATATTTGATCGTGGTTGAGAATAGGGGAAAATGAGTCCACGTCCACATTTGATGGTTTGTGAGAACGTGGAAACTGAGTCCACGTCCACATATGATGGTGGGTGAGAACAGTAGGAATCTGAGCCCACGTCCACATTTGACGTTGGGTGAGAACAGAGGGAAACTCGGTCCACATCCAGATTTGATGGTGGGCGAGTATAGGGGGAAACTCAGTCCATGTCCACATTTGATTGTGTGCAAGAATGGGGAAACTGGGTCCACGTCCTCATTTGACGGTGGGTGAGAATGGGAAACTGAGTCCACTTCCACATTTGATGGTGGGTGAGAATAGGTGAAACTGAGTCTCCGTCCACATTTGATGGTGGGTGAGAACGGGATAACTGAGTCAACGTCCACATTTGTTGGTGGGTGAGAACAGGGGAAACTGAGTTCTCGTCTAGTTTTGATGGTGGGCAAGAATGAGGAAACTGGGTCCACGTCCTCAGTTGAAGGAGGGTGAGAATGGGGAAACTGAGTCCACATCGACGTTAGATGGTGGGTCAGAAAAGGAGGAAACTGAGTACACGTCCACATTTGATGGTAGGTGAGAACAGAGGGAAAATGAGTCCACATCCACATTTGATCATGTGCGAGAAAAGGGGCAAACTGAGTCCACGTACTCATTTGATGGTGGGCAAGAACGGGAAAACTTGTTCCACATCCACATTTGA
>NW_012120554.1:74260-74788 GCF_000951035.1 Colobus angolensis palliatus
TCTACATTTGATGGTGGGTGAGAACGGGGAAACTGAGTCCACATGCACATATGTTGGTGGGCGCAAACAGAGGGAAACGGAGTCCACGTCCACAATTCATGGTGTGCGATAATGGGGAACCTGATTCCACGTCCACATTTGATGGTGGGTGAGAACAGGGAAACTGAGTCGACGTCGACATTTTATGGTGGGTGACTACGGGGAAACTGAGTCCACGTCCTCATTTGATGTTGGGTGAGAACGGCGAAAGTGAGTCCACGTGCACATTTCATGGTGGGTGAGAACAGGGAAACTGAGTCCACTTCCACAGTTGATGGTGCGTGAGAACGGAGAAACTGGCTCCACGTCCACATTTGATGGTGTGTGAGAATGGGGAAACTGAATCCACATCCACATTTGATGGTGCGTGAGAAAAGGGGGAAACTGAGTCCACGTCCACATTTGATGGTGGATGAAACGGCGAAACTGAGTCCACATCCACATTTGATGGTGGGCCTTAACAGGGGGAAACTGAGTCCGCGACCATAT
>NW_012120554.1:75391-75772 GCF_000951035.1 Colobus angolensis palliatus
GAAACTGAGTCCACATCCACATTTGATGGTGGGCCTTAACAGGGGGAAACTGAGTCCGCGACCATATTTAATGGTGAGCAAGAACGGGGTAACTGAGTCCACGTTCACATTTGATGGTGGTTGAGAAAGGGGAACTGAGTGCACGTCCACAATTGATGGTGGGCAAGAACGGGGAAACTGGGTACACATCCACGTTTGATGGTGGGTGAGAACTAGGAAACTGAGTCCACGTCCACATTTGATGGTGGGTGAGAACGGGGAAACTGATTCCATGTCCACATCCGATGGTAGGTGAGAACAGGAGGAAACTGAAGCCACGTCCACATTTGATGGAGGGCGAGAAAAGGGGAAAAATGAGTCCACGTCCACATTTGATGGTGG
>NW_012120554.1:76597-77758 GCF_000951035.1 Colobus angolensis palliatus
CTGGGTCCACGTTCACATTTGATGGTGGGTGAGAATGGGGAAACTGAGTTCACGTCCACATTTGATGGTGGGAAGGAATGGGGAAACTGAGTTCACGTCCACATTTGATGGTGGGTGAGAACGGGGAAACTGAGTCCACATCCACATTTGATGGTGGGTGAAAACAGGGGAAACTGCGTCCACGTCCACATTTGATGATGTGTGAGCACAGAGAAACTGAGTCCACATCCACATTTGATGGTGGGTGACAACAGGAGGAAGCACAGTCCACGTCCACTATTGATGGTGGGTAAGAACAGAGGGAAACTGAGTCCACATCCATATTAGACAGTGGGCGAGAACAGGGGGAAACTGAGTCCACGTCCACATTTGATGGTGAGCAAGAAGCGGGAAACTGGGTCCACGTCCACATTTGATGGTGGGTGAGAACGGGGAAACTGATTCCACGTCCACAGTTGATGGTGGGTGAGAATGGGGCAACTGGGTCCACGTCCACATTTGGTGGTGGATGAGAAGGAGCAAACTGTGTACACGTTCACATGTGATGGTGGCTGAAAACGGGGAAACTGAGTCCACGTTCACATTTGATTGTGGGTGAGAATGCGGAAACTGAGTCGACATCCACTTTTGATGGTGGGTGAGTACAGGGGGAAACTGGGTCCACGTCCACATTTGACGGTGGGTGAGAACGGGGAGACTGGGTCCACATCCACATTTGATATTGTGTGAGAACGGGGAAACTGAGTCCATGTCCACATTTGATGGTGGGTGAGAACAGGGAAACTGAGTCCACTTCCACAGTTGATGGTGTGTGAGAACGGGGAAACTGGGTCCACGTCCACATTTGATGGTGGGTGAGAATGGGGAAACTGAGTCCACGTCCACATTTGATTGTGTGTGAGAATGGGGAAACTGAATCCACATCCACATTTAATGGTGCGTGAGAACAGAGGGAATCTGAGTCCACGTCCACATTTGATGGTGGATGAAACGGCGAAACTGAGTCCACATCCACATTTGATGGTGGGCCTTAACACGGGGAAACTGAGTCCGCGACCACATTTGATGGTGAGCGAGAACGGGGTAACTGAGTCCACGTTCACATTTGATGGTGGTTGAGAAAGGGGGAACTGAGTCCACGTCCACATTTGATGGTGGGTG
>NW_012120554.1:83424-84480 GCF_000951035.1 Colobus angolensis palliatus
TTTGATGGTGGGTGAGAACGGGGAAACTGAGTCCACGTCCACATTTGATGGTGGGTGAAACAGGGGAAAATGAGTCCACATCCACATTGATGGTGAGTGAGAATGAGGAAACTGAGCCCACGTCCACATTTGATGGTTGGTGAGAACGGGGAAACTGAGTCCATGTCCACATTTGATGGTGGCTGAGAACAGGGGAAACTGAGTCCACATCCACATTTGATGGTGGGTGAGAACGGGGAAACTGAGCCCACATCCACATAGGACGGCGAGTGAGAACAGAAGGAAACTGAGTCCCCGTCCACATTTGATGGTGTGCGATAACAGAGGGAAGCTGGGTCCACATCCACCTTTGATGGTGGGTGAGAACGAGGAAACTGAGTCCACCTCCACATTTGATGATGGGTGAAAACAGGGGAAACTGAGTCCACGTCCACATTTTATGGTGTGTGAGCACAGAAAAACTGAGTCCACATCCACATTTGATGGTGGGTGAGAACAGGAGGAAACACAGTCCACGTCCTCTATTGATGGTGGGTGAGAACAGAGGGAAACTGAGTCCACATCCATATTAGACAGTGGGCGAGAACAGGGGGAATCTGAGTCCACGTCCACATTTGATGGTGAGCAAGAAGCGGGAAACTGGGTCCACGTGCACATTGGATGGTGGGTGAGAACGGGGAAACTGATTCCACGTCCACAGTTGATGGTGGGTGAGAACGGGGCAACTGGGTCCACGTCCACATTTGGTGGTGGATGAGAAGGAGCAAACTGTGTACACGTTCACATGTGATGGTGGCTGAGAACGGGGAAACTGAGTCCACGTCCACATTTGATTGTGGGTGAGAATGCGGAAACTGAGTCGACATCCACTTTTGATTGTGGGTGAGTACAGGGGGAAACTGGGTCCACGTCCACATTTGACGGTGGGTGAGAACGGGGAGACTGGGTCCACATCCACATTGGATTTTTGTGAGAACGGGGAAACTGAGTCCACGTCCACATTTGATGGTGGGTGAGAATGGGGAAACTGATTCCACGTCCACATTTGATGGTGGG
>NW_012120554.1:85335-85566 GCF_000951035.1 Colobus angolensis palliatus
GGAAACTGAGTCCACGTCCACATTTGATGGTGGGCACGAACGGTAAAACTGGGTCCACATCCACATTTGACGGTGGGTTCGAACAGGGAAAGTGAGTCCACTTTCACATTTGATGGTGGGCGAGAAAGGGGAAACTGATTCCACGTCCACATTTGATGGTAGGTGAGAACCGGGAAACTGAGTCCACATCCACATTTGATGACGGGTGAGATAAGGGGAAACTGAGTCCAC
>NW_012120554.1:86291-86499 GCF_000951035.1 Colobus angolensis palliatus
TGATGGTGCGTGAGAACAGGAGGAAACTGAGTCCACATACACATTTGATGGTGAGTGAGAACGGGGAAACTGAGTCCACATCCACATTTGACGGTGGGCGAGAACGGGGAAACTGGGTCCATGTCCACATTTAATCGTTGGTGAGAATGGGGAAACTGACTCTACGTCCACATTTGATGCTGGGTGAGCACGGGGAGACTGAGTCCAC
>NW_012120554.1:87384-87892 GCF_000951035.1 Colobus angolensis palliatus
GGGAAACTGAGTCCACGTCCACATTTGATGGTGGATGAGAACACAGGGAAACTGAGTCCACGTCCACATTAGATGGTGAGCGAGAAGAGGGGGAAACTGAGTCCACCTCCACATTTGATGGTGGGCAAGAACGGGGAAACTCGGTCCTTGTCCTCATTTGAGGGTGGGTGAGAACGGGGAAACTGAGTCCAGATCCACATTTGATGGTGGGCGAAAAGAGCGGGAAACTGAGTCCGCGTCCACATTTGATGGTAGGCCAGAACGGAAAAACTGAACCCACGTCCACATTTGATGGTGGGTGAGAACAGGGAAACTGAGTCCATGTCCACATTTGATGCTGGGTGAGAATAGGGGAAACTGAGTCCACGTCCACACTTGATGGTGGGTGAGAACGGGGAAACTGAGTCCATATCCACATTTGATGGTGGGCAAGAACAGGGGGAAAGTGAGTCCGCGTCCACATTTGATGGTGGGAAAGAACGGGGAAACTGGGTCCACGTCCACATTT
>NW_012120555.1:0-1059 GCF_000951035.1 Colobus angolensis palliatus
TTTTGAGACAGGGTCTTGCTCTGTCACCCAGGCTGGAGTGCAGTGGCGCAATCTCAGCTTACTGCAACCTCCATCTCCTGGATTCAAGCAATTCTCCTGCCTCAGCCTCCTGAGTAGCTGGACTTACAGGCATGTGCCACTACGCCCAGGCAATTTTTGTACTTTAGTACAGAAGAGGTTTCACCATGTTGGCCAGGCTGGGATTGAACCCTTGACCTCAAGTGATTTCCCATCCTCGGCCTCCCAAATTGCTGTTACAGGCGTGAGCCCCCATGCCCAGCTTGATATACTTTTGTGTTACTTGTCAATCGTTGTGTCTTAATTTTTTGGAAAAATTACCATAGCCTGGCAACATAGCAAGACCTCTTCCTTATGAAAAGAAAAAATTTTAAATTAGCCAGGCATGGTAGCACATGCCTGTAGTCTCAGCTATTCAGGAGGATGAGGTGGAGGGATCACCTGAGCTCAGGGGTTCGAGGCTGCAGTGAGCTATGATTGCACCAATACACTTCAGCCTGAGCAGCAGAGCAAGACCCCAACTCTGAGTAAAGAACTTACCAAGCCCATATCCCCATAACAGGTTGGACATTTAAGTATGTGTTTACTGAAAGTACTTATTCACCATTCATGCTGAATAAGGGAGTTTTTAAAGATGTTTTGCCTCAGTTCCACCCATATTAGGCACCAGACATTCTTGATTTTAGAGATCATAAGCTCAACGACACTGAGACGAATTTATATCTTATTATTTGGTTCCAGTTGCTGGCATCTATGGAATTCAGTGATCTTTGTGGTTGAATCATCTATTTGCCAGTCACCAGATTCTTATTAAGTACTCCCATGACACATTATACTATCTATTAAGGTTGATAGTGCTTGCTTCCAGGATGTTTACTGTTTAATCCATATGGATGCAGTCCAGGAGGAAGAGGGTGCAAGAGAACTGTCACGCATGCCTGCCAAGTGCTGGTCATTTATTAGGCTGGTGCACAAGTAATTGCACTATTTGCCATTAAAAGGAATGGCAATTTTTTTTTTTTTTTTTTTTTTTTGGACACA
>NW_012120556.1:0-1027 GCF_000951035.1 Colobus angolensis palliatus
TTTTGTATTTTTAGTAGAGATGGGGTTTCACTGTGTTAGCCGGGATGGTCTTGATCTCCTGACCTCGTGATCTGCCGGCCTTGGCCTCCCAAAGTGTTGGGATTACAGGTGTGAGCCACTGCACCCAGCCCCAGCCGATTAAGTTTTAAAAAGACATCACTAATCAAATGTCAGCTCCCAATCATGAAGAGCAGTCAAGGGTGCAGGCACTGGCCCCCCACTGGCGAAACAAATGAAGGCAATTTTGGCAATATTACCCAAAAGCTGTAGCCGTGGGCACACTTACCCCAGAAAATCCACATCTGTAAACATCTCTCTAGGAAATCATGTATGTGTATACAATTTTAGCTATAAATATTCACAGTAAGGTTTTCTGCAAAGTTTTCAAAACTATACAGACACAAATGAAAAATCACCCCCAACTGCTTTCCCTTTCTGGGATTATATCAAGTGGTGACAGTTGCCTTCTCTCTCCCTGTAGTCCCACATCCACGGAAGACTGCTGCCAATATTTGGTATCTATTTTCAAGTTTTATTGTGGTTATGTTAATATAAAAATTGATTTATGCTTTACATATTGACTGTGGCATGATCTGTTATATGAAGGTCCTGGCATTTCTCCATGTCTGTGGTCAGACTGACCTAATTCTCTGTGATGGGTCCACAGTATTCCCTTGTGACTCTACCATAATTTAATCTGTCTCCTGTTTATGAATATATTGGTTGTGCATCATATTTTTTATTTTTCATTTTTTTTGAGACGGAGTCTAGTTCTGTCACAAGGCTGGAGTGCAGTGGCGGGGTCTCAGCTCACTGCAACCTATATCTCCCAGTTCAAGTGATTCTCCTGCCTCAGCTTCCCGAGTAGCTGGGATTATGGCACATGTCGCCACGCCCAGTGAATTTTTGTATTTTTAGTGGAGACAGGCTTTTACCCTGTTGTCCAGGATGGTCTCGACCTCCTGACCTTGTGATCCACCCACCTCACCCTCCCAAAGCGCTGGGATTACAGACGTGACCCGGTTTT
>NW_012120557.1:0-1232 GCF_000951035.1 Colobus angolensis palliatus
TACATTCATATGGTAAAAAAAAAAAAATCAAACACTATCAACAGTATACAGTAAGAATTAAAATTCCTTACCCACCTCTATTTTTTTTTTTTTTTTTGAGACAGAGTCTTGCTCTGTCACCCAGGCTGGAGTGCAGTGGCTCGATCTCAGCTCACTGCAAACTCTGCCTCCTGGGTTCACGCCATTCACTCTCCTCAGCCTCCCAAGTGGCTGGGACTACAGGTGCCTGCCACCATGCCCGGCTAATTTTTTGTATTTTTAGCAGAGACGGGGTTTCACCCTGTTAGCCAGGATGGTCTCGATCTCCTGACCTTGTGATCTGCCTGCCTCGGCCTCCCAAAGTGCTGGGATTTCAGGCATAAGCCACCACGCCCGGCCCAACTTTTACCAGTTTCTTTTTTATCCTTCCAAAAAATAAAAAATAAAAAAAAACTATACCTATGTGTCTATAAATCCCTCTGTTTTGTTTTACATGTATAGTGTATAAAATACCCACTGTTTACACCAATC
Organism: Colobus angolensis palliatus; assembly: GCF_000951035.1. NCBI lineage: Eukaryota > Metazoa > Chordata > Mammalia > Primates > Cercopithecidae > Colobus > Colobus angolensis. The sequence goes on from NW_012120557.1 coordinate 511, forward strand.
TACTTTTTTTTTTGGGGGGGACAGAGTCTCACTCTATCTCCCAGGCTGAAGTACAGTGGCACAATCTTGGCTCCCTGCAACCTCCGCCTCCCGGGTTCAAGTGATTCTCCTGCCTCAGCCTCCCAAGTAGCTGGGACTACAGGTGCATACCACCACACCTAACTAATTTTTGTATTTTTAGTAGAGACGGGGTTTCACTATGTTGGCCAAGATGGAATCTGATCTCTTGACCTCATGATCCACCTGCCTTGCCTCCCAAAGTGCTAGTATTACAGGTGTGTGCCACCGCGCCCAGCGTCCCTGAGATTTTTCAAAGCAGAATTTGGAGAATGCTGCTCCTTTATTTCTGGTTTTAAAAAAAATGAGGGCCAGGCACAGTGGCTCACGCTTGTAATCCCAGCACTTTGGGAGGCTGAGGCAGGTGGATCAGTTGAGGTCAGGAGTTCAAGACCAACCTGGTTAACATGGTGAAACCCCGTCTCCACTAAAAGTACAAAAATTAGCTGGGTGTGGCAGCAAACGCCTGTAATCCCAGGTACTCGGGAGGCTGAGGCAGGAGAATTACTTGAATCCGGGAGGTGTTTGCAGTGAGCCAAGATCACACCACTGCATTCCAGCCTGGGCAACAAAGCAAGACTCCATCTCAAAAAAAAAGTAATTGCCGGGCGCGGTGGCTCAAGCCTGTAATCCCAGCACTTTGGGAGGCCGAGACGGGCGGATCA
>NW_012120558.1:0-1833 GCF_000951035.1 Colobus angolensis palliatus
ATTCTCCTGCCTCAGCCTCCTGAGTAGCTGGGACTACAGGCACCTGCAACCACGCCCGGCTAGTTTTTTTTTTTTCTATTTTTAGTAGAGATGGGGTTTCATGTGTTAGCCAGGGTGGTCTTGATCTCCTGACGTCGTGATCTGATCACCTCGGCTTCCCAAAGTGCTGGGATTACAGGCATGAGCCACCGCGCCCGGCCCAAGTTTACTTTCTTAAGGCGTGTTTCTTAGGAGTCCCCTTTGCATGCTATCCAGGCAGGCAATAATGCTGATCTCCTTTAGCAATAGGGGATATTTCTTGCATGAATAGGTTTATTATGTATTTTAACTTTCCTCTCTCTCTATTTTTGAATAGTTTAAATTTTTCCTAAGTATATATTTTTCTATAATCAGAAGAGAATCTCTGCTCCTCTTGAAGCTTCCCAAAAACAACAAAGAGAAGGAGAAACAGAAACGAAAATTCCATATTTGGTGAAACTAAGACATATTTGAAACTTTAAACCACAATTGATGAAGGACAACTAATGCACACAGTTAAAATTGAACAAAGGTAAGGGAAGATGCTGCAAGAGGACTCTTGTCCCTCAGGTTTTGGGAGGAAGTAGACAGAGCACAGAATATTCAGGAAGATAGTACCTTGGACTCTCACTTTTTATTTTATTATATTTTATTTTATGGATCTACTTTTTTTTTTGAGACAGAGTCTCACTCTGTCACCCAGGCTAGAGTGCAATGGCGTGATCTCAGTTCACTACAACCTCCATCTCTGGGGTTGAAGCAATTCTCCTGCCTTAGCCTCCCAAGTAACTGGGATGACAGGCATGCACCACCATTCCCAACTAATTTTGTATTTTTTAGTGGAGATGGAGGGTTTCACCACTTTGGCCAGGCTGGTCTCGAGCTCCTGACCTCAAGGTATCCGCCCACCTTGGCCTACCAAAGTCCTGGGATTATAGGCGTAAGCCACCATGCCCAGCCTGGACTCTCACTTTAGAAAGGTAACTGAGGTGCACTGTCAGCTAGGGGAGTTCTCCTGAAAGATGGTACCATGAAATAGTGGGACAGTAGGGCTGAGTGTGAGACTATGTAGACTTGCCACTTTTAGCCATTATGGAGGAGAAACCAAGAGGTCGAAAGCCCACAGGAAGTATGCTACTCTGATCTGCTAGGGAAAATCCAAGACTAAAATCACTCCCACCAAAAACAGCTGTGACATGTGAAGCTTCCCTGTGACCAGGTAGATATTCTGCAAACCCATAGAAGGAGAAAATGCTGGTGTAAAAATGCTTAGAGACAGTAGAACCAAACTCCACTTTGTTTACTATCCCAGATTCATCCCATAACCTCTCACTCTCACTGTTATGATGAGCTCATCCAGGAAGCATTGCAAGGAGAGCCATAATCATGAAGAAAATAAGCAAACTAATGTGAAGGGAGAGGGAGAAGAGGAGGGAAACCTAACAAAGGACACACCTCAGAAATGTTATAAAACAAAGTAAATAGAAATTATGATCAAAGTTCTATATGATATGAAAGATATAAACGTTCAACCTGAAATAAAAGCTCAAAGAAGAGATACAAGAGCACAAGAAAGAAATGACAGAAAAATAGAAGGGGACAACAAGTGTGCTGGCAAATCTCAAGAAATAAATGTACAAGAAAAATTAAACCATTTCAGAAATGAAGATAACACCAGAGGCAGTCGGAAGAAAACTAGATAATGCAAAAACTCAGTGAGGAGTATGAAAATGGGACTCAGAAAATGGAGCAAAATTAATTTGAGGCCGGGGGCAGCGGCTCATGCCTATAATCCCAGCACTTTGGGAGGCCAAG
>NW_012120559.1:0-1098 GCF_000951035.1 Colobus angolensis palliatus
CTCCCAAAGTGCTGGGATTACAGGCATGAGCCACTGCGCCCGGCCCATGATTTGATCCTTTTTGCTTGTCAAGCTTTACCTCCCTGTCCCCATGCTGTGGGCACCTTAGGCTCCTATAACACTGTACATTGTGCCTCATGCAGTTCTTGTATCCAACTCCAGGTCATACATTCCCTTTCTGAAATACCCATCCTCTTTGTCTAATTCCAACTTACTCTTGAAAGCTCTTGGGTCTCACCTAGACTGGAAAGATCTCCCTGGACCACCCTGTTCCAGGCGGTACTCCCACAAAGATGGCACTTTATGAACATTTTATGAACACTGAGGAGTTTGGCATAGAGTAGTTGCCCAGTAAACACTGAATTAATAAACGAATACAGGAATGAATGAATGATGAGTGACAGAGTGGAAACTCAACAAATACTTGTTGAATGAATCAATTGGTTAAAAGGAAAAAATTTATTGCCTCATGTAACTAAAAAATTCAGGGTAAGAGCTGAATGTATGAATAAATGGATAGATGAATGGATGGAAAGATGGATGGATGGAATGATGGATGGATGGATGGATGGAATGATGGATGGATGGATGGAATGATGGATGGATGGATGGAATGATGGATGGATGGATGGATAATGGATGGAAGGATGGATGGACAGATGGAAAGAAAGATGGAAGGAGTGATGAACAGATGGGTGGATGGATGGATGCATGGATGATGGATAATGGATGGAAAGATGAATGGATAGATGACTGGATGAAAGGAAGGAAGGAGGGATGGATGGATGATGGATGGAAAGATGGATGGATACATTAACTAATAAACCCCTCCTCTTCCAGCAATTTGGGAAGTTCGCATTTGCAGGCCTGTTTTTCCAGAGATTAAAGTTATATTTCAGTAGACATAATCCTGACCACTTTTCCAAGCACTTAAGAAATTCTCAAACCATGCCGGGCGCGGTGGCTCAAGCCTGTAATCTCAGCACTTTGGGAGGCTGAGACGGGTGGATCACAAGGTCAGGAGATCGAGACCATCCTGGCTAACACGGTGAAACCCCGTCTCTACTAAAAATGCAAAAAAATTAGCCGGGCGTGGCG
>NW_012120560.1:0-1056 GCF_000951035.1 Colobus angolensis palliatus
TGACCTCAAGTGATCCACCTGCCTCAGCCTCCCAAAGTGCTGGGATTACAGGCATGAGCCACCGCACCCAGCCCCTACAAACATTATTTCCTAACAGAACTGATTTCAAACTCTAAGCAGGGATAGCTCCCAATCTGCCTCCTCTGAGAAAACAAGCTAGATTTATTTTCTATAGAATCTCATCTTTCTGTCAGGTGCGGTGGCTCATGCCTGTAATCCCAACACTTTGGGAGGCCAGAACGGGTGGATCACGTGAGGTCAGGAGTTTGAGACCAGCCTGACCAACATGGTGAAACCCCGTCTCTACTAACAATGCAAAAATTAGCCGGATGTGGTGGTGGGTGCCTGTAATCCCAGCTACTCGGGAGGCTGAGGCAAAAGAATCACTTGAACCAGGGAGTTGGTGGTTGCAGTGAGCTGAGATCGTGCCATTGCGCTCCAGGCTGGACAACAAGAAAAAAACTGCATCTCAGAAAAAAAAAAAAAAGAAAGAAAATCAAGAAAACAAAAAACTCATCTTTCTAGGTTTTTAAAAAATTGGAACCTACTTTCACAGATAGGTAAGAAGTAGAAGGGCCCGGCAAGGTCACCTGTAGAGTGGCAGCACTGAGCCACACCAGGAGAACGGGGCACCACTGAGCCACGCCAGGAGAACGGGACAGCATTGAGCTATGCCAGGAGAACGGGGCAGCACTGAGCCATGCCAGGAGAACGGGGCTTTGGGCTCAAATCATTTGGGGGAGACGCCTCATTCCCAAACCCCATCCCCCTGGAGATCTTTATTTTATTTTATTTATTTTATTTTTTATTTTTTGAGACGGAGTCTGGCTCTGTCGCCCAGGCTGGAGTTCAGTGGCCGGATCTCAGCTCACTGCAAGCTCCGCCTCCCGGGTTTACGCCATTCTCCTGACTCAGCCTCCAAGTAGCTGGGACTGCAGGCTCCCGCCACCTTGCCCGGCTAGTTTTTTGTATTTTTTTAGCGGAGACGGGGTTTCAACGTGTTAGCCAGGATGGTCTCGATCTCCTGACCTCGTGATCCGCCCATCTCGGCCTCCC
>NW_012120561.1:0-1892 GCF_000951035.1 Colobus angolensis palliatus
GGTTCAAGTGATTCTCCTGCCTCAGCCTCCCAAGTAGTTGGGATTACAGACATGCTCCACCACGCCTGGCTAATTTTGTATTTTTAGTAGAGACGGGGTTTCTCCATGTTGATCATTCTGGTCCCGAACTCCCAACTTCAGGTGATCTGCTGACCTTGGCCTCCCAAAGTGCTGAGATTACAGGCGTGAGCCACCACACCCAGCCACATATATGGTATTTAATGTTTTTCAACTTTATATTATGAAGATTTTCAAACAGGAAAGTTGGAAGATCAGTGTAATAAATATTTATCTTCTAAAATATTACTATTCTGTCATCTTTACTTGGTCTCCGTATGTATATAAACACTCATGTCTTGCCAACCATTCGAAGGAAAGTTACAGACATGACAGTTCATTTCTACGTACTTCACCTGCATTTCCTGTGAGTGAGGACATTCGTCTATATAATACTATTTTCCAGTCTAAGAGAAGTAATAATTTTACAGTATTATCTAATATCCAGTCCATATCTCAAGATGTCTTTTTCATTTTTAGAGATGGGATCTTGAGTTTCCCAGGCTGATCTTGATCTCCTGGGTTCAAGCGATCCTTCCACCTCAGCCTCCCAAAGTGCTGGGATTACAGGTGTGAGCCACCATTACCCAGCTCTCAGAATGTCTTTGATAGATGTTTTCTTCCCTATCCAGGATCCAGAGTTCACTCATTGCATTTAATCATTATCTCTTTAGTTCCTTTTACTCTAGAAGGGTTCCTCTTTCCCCTTGCCCCTCTTCCCCACCCCTCACTTTAAAAGTGGCATTGGGCCAGGCTCAGTGGTTCACGCCAGCACTTTGGGAGATGGAGGCAGGCAGATCACCTGAGGTCTGGAGTTCGAAACCAGCCTGGCCAACATGATGAAACCCCGTCTCTACTAAAAATACAAAAATTAGCCAGGCATGGTGGTGTGCGCCTGTAATCGCAGCAGTCGGGAGGGTGAGGCACGAGAATCGCTTGAATCTGGGAGGTGGAGGTTGCAGTGAGCTGAGCACCACTGCACTCCAGCCTGGCAACAGAGCGAGACTCTGTCTCAAAAAAAAAAAAACCATCTACGTCTTTTTCACTGTATGTTGAAATGAAACTACCAGCTCATCTACTTTGAGGTTAAAGGTATACTTTAAAAATACAGTTTTAGGCAGCCATAAAAAAGAATGAAATCATGTCCTTTGCAGCAACACGAATGCACCTGGAGGCCATTATCCTAAGCAAATTAATGCAGAAACAGAAAACCAAATACTGCATGTTCTCACTTAGAAGTGGGAGCTAAACATTGGGTACATATGGACATAAAGATAGGAACAGTTAACACTGGGAATTCCAAAAGTAGGGAGGGAAGGAGAGGAGCAAAGCTTGAAAAACTACTTCTTGGGTACTTTGTTCAGTACTTGGGTGACAGGATCATTAGAAGCCCAAACCTCAGCATCAGACAATACCCATATATAGCAAACCTGCACATGTACCCCTGAATCTAAAATAAAAATAAAGCAAAATAAAATTAAAAAGGATTGGCTAGCACAGGGAAGAGCAGTCTCTCTTCCCACGCAGCTAGAAAGTTGTAGGTTTTTTTGTTTTTTTGTTTTTTAGAGACATCGCCGGTTGCCCATTTAGAGTGCAGAAGCTGCCTTGGCTTGTTGCAGCCTTGACCTCACAGGCTCAGGTGATTCTCCCACCTCAGCCTCCCTAGTAGCTGGGACCATAGACGTACACCACCATGACCAGCTAATTTTTTGTATTTCTTGTAAAGACAGGGTTTTGCCATGTTGTCCAGGCTGGTCTCGAGCTCCTGGACTCAAGCAATTTGCCTGCCTTGGCATCCCAAAGTGCCAAAGTGCTGGGATTATAGACATGAGCCA
>NW_012120562.1:0-1511 GCF_000951035.1 Colobus angolensis palliatus
TATTTATTTATTTATTTTGAGACTGGGTTATGAGACTGGCTAATTTTTATATTTTTTGTAGGGATGGGATTTCACCATGTTGCCCAGGCTGGCCTAACTCCTGGATTCAAGCAATCCTCCCGCTTTGGCCTCCCAAAGTGCTGGGATTACAGGTCTGAACCACTGTGCTTGGTCAAATACATCAATTTTTGGCTAGCATTTAAATTCTTGGCTATTTAAAACCAGTTTAAATAGAAAGATGCGTAAGTGGATACAGAAAAAACAAACATGATTATAAATAATTAATTTGTTAATGATTACGATTTTTTGACTAAGTTGATACAGACTTATAAGCCAATCTCCACCCACCTCATAGTGAGGAGGCTTCTACTCAACATCCCTTGACTCCAGTAAAAAATAATGTGCAAAGAGAAATAAAAATAATCTGTGTTTTTGTAACTAATCCAGACATTTTAATTCCTAGAGAGGAACTGAAAAACCCCAATGAACTGGTTAATTAAACTCATTGATTCTTTCCAGTTTTAGGGGCCTATCATATTCCAGATATCATTCTGGGTATTACGGATATAGCAGTAAACAAACAAACATGCAGGACTTAACATTCCATGTGATAACAATCGTATCTACACTTAATAATGTATAACCATTACTTGTGGCATTCAGAAAGGAAACTTTGTACCTTGGTAGAATTGAATGGTAAATAAAAGAAATAAGTTTACATTTCTGCTGCTTTATAATGTGATGCTCACCTCTGCAATCAAGGCATAATTTGGAACCATCATCGCAAATGGTCTAAACAGGGCTTTCAAATTATCTGGCAATTCAGTTCTGCCTGCATAGCCAGGATTCATTGTGATGAAGGCTGCACAAGTCTTCATCAGCTTTATTTCCCGCCCCTCAAACATGAATCTAGAGAGCTGTTCGAAGATAAAATATATGTGAACACTCTTCCAGACACTTGTAAAATTTTTCACCTAATTATCACTCGAATGTAAGACTCATGTAATGAAGCACTAAAGCAAAGACTACTGAACACTATTGTTGGACAATAGGGAACATTTCTGATTCTATCCTGTCTACTTCCAATATCTTCTGGGCTCTGTGTTTCCTGATTTCTGCCTCCCTGCACCTGACTTGCCCAAATTGTTTCTTCCTTCCTAGTCAAGTCCTGAAATCTTCTAGGTCTGAACATTTACTGAGCCTCTTCAATTCAACTTTCTATTTTTTTCTTTTTTTGAGACAGGGTCTTGCTTTGTCTCCCAGGTTGGAGTGTAAGTGGCATGATCAGAGCTCACTGCAGCGTTGATATCTCAGGCTTAAGCAATCCTCCCACCTCATACCTCAGCCTGCCAAGTAGGTGGGACCACAGGCATGCCCCGCCATGCCCCACTAATTTTAAATTCATCTTGGACTTACTGACCATTAAACCTTCTCCACTCTCACTTTCTGGTATTCCCCAAGAAATTTCAACCTAATCTTAGTTCTTGAGTTGTTGAGGCCCCACTGTCACC
>NW_012120563.1:0-1869 GCF_000951035.1 Colobus angolensis palliatus
GACTGCAATGGCACGATTTGGCTCACTGCAACTTCCACCTCCTGGGTGCAAGTGATTCTCCTGCCTCAGCCTCCCAAGTAGCTGGGATTACAGGCACGCACCACCACACCCAGCTAATATTGTATTTTTACCAGAGATGGGGTTTCACCATGTTGGTCAGGCTGGTCTTGAATACCTAACCTCAAGTGATCTACCTGCCTCAGCCTCCCAAAGTGCTGGGATTACAGGCGTAAGCCACTGCGCCCAGCCACAAAACTTTTTAAGCTTATTCAAAACCACCAAAATTTTCTTCAGATAGTCTCTTATTTAGAGAAGGGCTAAATCGAGGGTTGTACTTAAACAAAAAAGGAGCGGTACTGGCCAATGGCAAACAAAGGCATACAATGATGTAGGCCGCCAGCAGGCTGAGTCTATTAGTTTTGTTTTTTTTTTAAATCATATTTGTATTTACGTATTTTTACCACAATCATGACTACGTAATAGTCTATTAGTTTTTATTTGTTTTTGAGACGCAGTCTCCCTCTGTCACCTAGGCTGGAATGCAGTGGCGTGATCTTGGCTCACTGCAACCTCCGACTCCCAGGTTCAAGCGATTCTCTTGCCTCAGCCTCCCCAGTAGCTGGGACTACAGGCGTGCATCACCACGCCTGGCTAATTTCTGTAAGGAGTCTATTAGTTTTAAATTTCCTTTTCACAACTTTTTCTTTCCTCTCAAACTATTACGGGTGGAGACAAGTACTTCTATTTCTTTCTTTTTTTGGAGATGAAGTCTCACTCTGTCACCCAGGCTGGAGTGCAATGGCACAATCTTGGCTCACAGCAACCTCTGCCTCAGGTTCAAGTGATTTTCTTGTCTCAGCCTCCCAGGTACCTGGGATTACAGGCATGCGCCGCTATGCCCAGCTAATTTTTTGCAATTTTAGTAGAGATGGGGTTTTACCATGTTGGCCAGGCTGGCCTCGAACTCCTGACCTCAAGTGATCTACCTGCCTTGGCCTCCCAAAGTTCTGGGATTACAAGTGTGAGCCACTGCACCCAGACCCGCCTTGGCCTCCTGAAGTGCTGGGATTTCAGGTGTGAGCCACTGAGCTTGGCCGAAGTACTTCTATTTCTGTTCATATATTCCCCAGTGAGTCACAGAAAGATACATTCAACCAGATCAAAGGGTATGTATCTACTGGGTAAAACAGTTTTCATTGTAGCTGAACCTTTGCAACCATTTCCTTATATTGGTTTTTTAAAAATGGTGCTATAACAATCCTATGCTTTAGAAGAAATATAGTTACGCTAATGATACATAGAGATCAAGAAAAGTCTATTTTATAAATCAGAAGACAACAGTTTTTACAAAAACTCTAACATCCACCTAGTTTACTTTTTGAAGTATATTTGCCCTGTAAATGTGAAATAGATCATTTCTGTCCAAGCCTTGCCTAAAGAGTAATTCTCTTACCAGAAGAGAAGGTACATCCAAAAGGAGGAACTGGGACTCCTGTTTCTCCATAAGAAGTGTGTTCATCATTACCACTGCATTGATAACCAGTCAGAAGGGATTGTAGAGGGTATTGTGAAGACCATCCTAAAACAAGACAATTCCTTATAGAATTCCAATAGAGCATCACATTTCAGCATTTTTAACAAATCCAGAGGTAAATATTTGTTCTTAAGAAACTTTAGATATTAACATAGATCCACTTACTATTAATCTCTATGGAAGACACCGTTTCTGGTATTTCCTTAAAAGAGTCCTAAGGAAAAAATGAAAAAGCACTTCCAACTCCTGGGGAGGTACAGCTTTGGGCTTACTATCTTTTTTTTTAGACGGAGTCTCGCTCTGTCTCCCAAACTGGAGTGCAGTGGCCGGATCTC
>NW_012120564.1:0-1342 GCF_000951035.1 Colobus angolensis palliatus
GCTCACTACAGCCTCTGCCTCCCAGGTTCAAGCAGTTATCCTGCCCCAGCCTCCCGAGTAGCTGAGATTACAGGTACATGCCACCATGCCTGCCTAATTTTTATATTTTTAGTAGAGATGGGATTTTTGCCTTGTTGGCCAGTCTACCCTTGACCTCAGGTGATCCACCCGTCTTGGCCTCCCAAAGTGCTGGGATTACAGGTGTGAGCTGCCGCACCCCGGACTCAGTTGTGTTATTCTCTGATTTTAGATTTTCATCCTTGGCCAGACACAGTGGCTCACACCTGTAATCCCTGCACTTTGGGAGGGCAAGACGGGTGGATCACGTGAGGTCAAGAGTTCAAGACCAGCCTGGCCAACATGGCAAAACCCTGTCTCTACTAAAAATACAAAAATTAGCCAGGCTTGGTGGCGGGTGCCTGTAAATCTCAACTTCTATGGAGGCTGAGGCAGGGAGAATTGCTTGAACCGGAAGGTGGAGGTTGCAGTGAGCTGAGATCATGCCAGTGCACTCCAGCCTGGGTAACAGAGTGAGACTTCGTCTCAAAAAAAAAAAAAAAAGAAAATAATACAACAAAGATGGATTTATGTCACTAGTTTTGGATATGTTTTATATTACTAATTCCCTGCCCAAATAACTATTTTTTATTAGGCAGAAGAAGCTCAACGGAAATTGAAAAGACAAAATAGAGAAGATACAGGTATTTTTAATCTTTCTAAAAATGTCATGCCCCTTTTTTACTTGTTAAACATTGTTTTCTATTAACCATGATGATTGTCCTTGGTGGAATGAATATTTAAATGTAAGCTTTCCTAGTGAACAGTCTCCTATTCAAAGGAATAATAAATATGCTAACATAGAAATAGTTTGTACTAAGTCTCCTCTGGGATGATTTTATCTCAGATCTTAAAATCTTTTCTAAGGGAAAAGACAGACTTTCTTTTGTACTGCTGCTACTTATGTAGCTCATTTTGTGGATTTGACCTTGAGAACGTAAAATAATAGCTTTAAGGTGTGTGTTAATGAATATTTTTGAGTTAAAACTATCAAAAGTAACAAAGGGATAGTTTCTAAAGCATGTTCTGTAAAAGAAACCAATAGTAATAACAACTGTATTTTCAGCACTCCCACCTCCGGTGTTGCCTCCATTCTGCCCTCTGTTTGCAAGCCTGGTTAACATTTTGCAGTCAGATGTCATGCTGTGCATCATGGGAACAATTCTGCAATGGGCTGTGGAACATAATGGATATGCCTGGTCAGAGTCCATGCTGCAAAGGGTAGGTTTGAAGACATTATTTATATTTTAGTATTTTATAGTACAAGCAAAATATTCTTGTCTGT
>NW_012120565.1:0-1175 GCF_000951035.1 Colobus angolensis palliatus
GGAATAAGGAATGGAAAGGAATATGGAATGGAATGGAATATTTAATGAAACCGAAAGGACTGGAATACGTAATGGAATGGTATGGAATATGGAATGGAATAGAATGGAATAGTATGGAAGAGAATTTGGAATGGAATGGAATGGAACAGAATGGAATGGAGTAGAATGGAATGGAATGGAATGGAATAGAATGGAACGGAATTTGGAATGGAATGGAATTGAACTTAATGGAATGGAATGCAATGTGGAATGGAATGGAATTTGTTAATGAATGAAAGGAAGAGGAACTTAATGGAATGGAACGGAATGGAATATGGAAAGCAGTGGAATTGAATGGATGGAATGGATATGGAATGGAATGGAATATGGAATAGTAAGGAATATGGAATGGAAAGGAATAGGGAAAGGACTTGAATGGAACGGAATGGAGTGGAACAGGATGGACTGGAATGGAATGGAATGGAAAGGAATGGAATGGAATATGGAATGGAATGGAATATGGAATGGAATATGGAATGGAATGGAATATGGAATGGAGAGGAATGCAACGGAACGGAATGGAACGAAATATGAACTAAAATGGATCGCAACGGAAGAAAATAAAATGGAATGGAAAGGAATATGGAATGGAATGGAATGGAATATGGAATAGAATGGAATGTGGAATGGAATGGAAAGGAAAGGAATGGAGTAGGGTAAAATATGGTATATGGAACGGAAAGAATGGAATGGAATTCATTGGAATGTAATGAAACGGAATGAAATGGAATGGAATATGGAATGGAATTGAATATGGAATGGAATGGAATGCAATGGAATATTGAATGGAATGGAATATTAAATGGAATGGAATGGGATATGGAATGGAATGGAATGGAATAGGGAATGGAAAGGAATATGGAATGAAATGTTATATGGAAGGGATTGGAATGGAATGGAATGTAGTGGAAAGGAATGGAATACGGAATGGAATGATATGGAATTGAATTGAATGGAATGGAATATGGAATGCAATGCAATATGGTATGAAATATAGAAAGGAATGGAATAAGGAATGGAATGAAACGGAATGGAGCGCAACGGACGAGAAAAGTACAGAATATGAAATAGACTGGATCGAAATGTCATGGAATGGAATGCAATGGAATAGGGAATGGGATCGAATATGGAATGGA
>NW_012120565.1:6598-6886 GCF_000951035.1 Colobus angolensis palliatus
AATGGAAGGGTATATGGAATGGAATCGAATATGGAGTATGGAATGGAACGGAATGGAATATGGAATGGAATGAAATGGAATACGGAATGGAATGGAATATGGAACGGAATTGAATACGGAATTGAATGGAACAGAATGGAATAGATCGGAAGGGAACCAAATAAGAAACGGACTGGAATGGAACGGAAGGGAATGGAATGGAAAAATAATATTTCATTACATATTGCATTCCATTCATTATTCCTTTCCCTTCCATTCCATTCCCTTCCGTGCCATTCCATTCCATTT
>NW_012120565.1:7411-7685 GCF_000951035.1 Colobus angolensis palliatus
CCTTTCATTTCCTTTCCATAGTCCATTCCATTCAATATTACATTTCATTCCTTTCCATTTTATTCCATTCCATTCCATATTCCATATTCCATTTCCTTCCATTCCATTCCATATTCCATTCCATTCCGTTCAATTATATTCCATTTCTCTCCATTCCATTCCACATTACATTCCATTCAATATTTCTTTCCGTTCTATATTCAATTCCATTCCATTTCGTTCCATATTCTATTCTATTCAATATTCCATTCCATTTCATTTCATTCCTTTTCAT
>NW_012120565.1:12896-13408 GCF_000951035.1 Colobus angolensis palliatus
CATTCCATTCCTTTCCGTTCCATATACCATACTTTACCCTATTCCATTCCTTTCCTTTCCATTCCATTCCACATTCCATTCTATTCCATATTTCATTCCATTCCATTCCATATTCCTTTCCATTCCATTTAATTTTCTTCCGTTGCATTCCATTCTAGTTCATATTTCGTTCCATTCCGTTGCGTTGCGTTCCTCTCCATTCCATATTCCATTCCATTTCTTTCCATTCCATTCCATTCCAATCCGTTCCGTTCCATTCCATTCCGTTCCATTCAAGTCCTTTCCCTATTCCTTTCCAATCCATATTCCTTTCTATTCCATATTCCCTTCCATTTCATATCATTCCATCCATTCAATTCCATTGATTTCCATTTTCCATTCCGTTCCATTCCATTAAATTACTTTTCCTTTCATTCATTACTAAATTCCATTCCATTCCATATTGCATTCCATTCCATTCAAATCCTCATTCCATTCCATTCCGTTTCATTCCATTCTATCACATTCCATAT
>NW_012120565.1:13881-14178 GCF_000951035.1 Colobus angolensis palliatus
TTCCGATCTGTTCCGTTCTGTTCCATTCAATTCCGTATTCCATTCCATTCCAATCCATTCCATTCCATTCTATATTCCATTCCATTGCATTCCATACGCCATATTCGATTGCATTCCATATACCAAACCATTCCACATTTCACTACATTCCACTCTATTCCATATTACAAACGATTTCCTATACCATTCCGTATTCCATTCCGTGCATATTGCATTCCTTTCCATTCCATTCCATTTCATATTCCATTCCATTCCATTTTATTCCATTCCATTGCATTCCATACTCCATTCCATTCC
>NW_012120565.1:15693-16667 GCF_000951035.1 Colobus angolensis palliatus
TCCATTCCATTTCATATTCCATTTCATTCCATATTGGATTGCATTCCATTCCATTTTCTTCCCTTCCGTTCCATTTTATATTTGGTGCCCTTTCGTTCCGCTCCGTTCCTTCCATTCCATTCCATATTACAATCCATTCTATATTCCATTCCATTATATAATCAAATTCATTTCATTCAGTTCCATTCCGTTCCACATGCCATTCCATTACATATTCTATTCCATTCCATATTCCCTTTCAAACCATACCATATTCCTTTCCGTTAAACTGCATATTTCATTCCATTCCATTACACTCCTTTCCATATTCAATTCCATTCCATACAATTCCATTTTCCAATGCATTCCATTCAATTTCATTCCATTTCATATTCCATTTCATTGCAAACCACTCCATTCCATTCCATATTGCATTCCATTTCAGTCCATATTCCATTCCTTTCCACATTCCATTCCATTTCCTAAACCATTCGACTGCTTTCCATTCCATATTCCATTTCATTACATATTCCATTCCATTAATTATGCCTTTCCCTTTCATTCCATTCCCTTCCATTCCATTCCATTCCATTTCATAATTGGTTCAGTTCGGGTCCGTTCCTTTCATTTGCATTCCATAGTCCATTCCATTCAATATTACATTTCATTCCATTCCGTTTCACTCCATTCCATTCCATATTCCATATTCCATTTCCTTCCATTCCATTCCATATTCCATTCCATTCCATTCCATTCCATTCCATTCTGTTCCATTCCATTCCATTCCAAATTCCTTTCCATTCAATTCCATTCCATTCCATTCCACATTCCATATTCCATACCATTCCATTACGTATTCCAGTCCATTCGGTTTCATTAAATATTCCTTTTCATTCCATATACCTTTCCATTCTTTTTCCATTCCATTCCATTCCATATTCCTTTGCATTTCATATTGAACTGCATTCCATTCCATTCCGTTCCCCTCCATTCCA
>NW_012120565.1:17478-17730 GCF_000951035.1 Colobus angolensis palliatus
ATTTCCTTCCATTGCATTCCATATTCCATTCCATTCCATTCAATTATATTCCATTTCTTTCCATTCCGTTCCACATTCAATTCCATTCAATATTTCATTCCATTCTATTCCATTCCATATTCAATTCCATTCCATTCCTTTCCATGTTCCATTCCATTCCGTATTCCATTTCATTCCATTCCATATTCCATTCCATTGCATTCCTTTAATTTCGTTTCATTTCCTTCCGTTCCCTATTCCATTCCATTCCAT
>NW_012120565.1:17780-18616 GCF_000951035.1 Colobus angolensis palliatus
TTCCATTCCATTCCATATTCCATTCCATTCCATTTTATTCCATTCCATTGCATTCAATTCCATTCCATATACCATTCCATTCCATTCTATTCCATTCCAATCCATTCCATATTCCATTCCGTTCCACATTCCATTCCATTCCATTAAATATTTCAGTACATTCTATTCCATTGCATGTTCCATTCCATTCCATAATCCATTCCATTCTATTCCATTCCATTTCATATTCCATATTGGATTGCATTCCATTCCATTTTCTTCCCTTCCATTCCATTTTATATTTGGTGCCCTTCTGCTCCGCTCCGTTCCTTTCCATTCCATTCCATATTACAATCCATTCTATATTCCATTCCATTTTCATTCTGTTCCATTCCGTTCCACATGCCATTCCATTACATATTCTATTCCATTCCATATTCCCTCTCAATCCATACAATATTCCATTCAGTTAAATTGCATATTTCATTCCATTCCATTCCATTACACTCCATTCCATATTCAATTCCTATCCATACAATTCCATTTTCCAATGCATTCCATTCAATTCCATTCCATTTCATATTCCATTTCATTGCAAGGCATTCCATTGCACTCCATTCGATTCCATTCCACATTGCATTCCATTTCATTCCATATTCCATTCCATTCCACATTCCATTCCGTTTCCTAATCCATTCCACTGCTTTCCATTCCATATTACATTTCATTACATATTTCATTCCAGTAATTATTCCTTTCCCTTCCATTCCGTTCCCTTCCGTTCCATTCCATTCCATTTCATAATTGGATCAGTTTGGTTCGTTCCTTTCATTTCCATTCCATAGTCCATTCCATTC
>NW_012120565.1:18849-19543 GCF_000951035.1 Colobus angolensis palliatus
TTCTATTCCATTCCATATTCCATATCATTCCATTCCATATCCCAGGCCATTCCATTTCATTCCATATTCCAATCCATTCCATATTCCATTCCATTCCATTTCACATTCCATTCCATTCAATATTGCATTGCATTCCATTCTATTTCATTCCCTTCCTTTCCATATAATATTCCATTCCATTCCATTCCATTTTACAATCCATTGTATATTCCATTCCGTATTCCTTTCCATTATATATTTCATTCCATTCCATTCGATTACGTTCCACATGCCAATCAATTCCATATTCTATTCCATTTAATATTCCATTTCAATCCATTCCATATTCCATTCTCTTCCATTTCATATTCCATTCAATTCCATTCCACTCCTTTCCATATTCAATTCCATTCCACATTCCATTCCATTTCATTCCATATTCCATTGCATTCCATTCCATCCCACATTCCAATTAATTCCACTCCATTCCATTCCATATTCCTTTCCATTCCATATTCCATTCCATTCCATATACCATTCCATTCCATACTCCTTTCCTTTCCATGCCCTTCCCTTCCGTTCTTTTCCATTCTATTTCATTTGTTTTTCCTTTCCGTTACGTTCCATTCCGTTCCATTGACTAATCCATTCCATTTCGTATTCCATTCCATAACATTCAATTCCTTTCCATTTCATTCAATTCCATGTTCCATTT
>NW_012120565.1:20270-20482 GCF_000951035.1 Colobus angolensis palliatus
TCCATTCCATTCCATATTAAATTCCATTGTATTGCATTCCATATGGAATATGGAATGGATTGGAATATGAAATGGAATGGAATGGCCTGGGATATGGAATGGAATAATATGGAATATGTAATGGAATACAATGTGGAATGCAAAGGAATGGAACAGAATGAAATGAAATGAAATATGGAATGGAATGGAATGGAGTATGGAATGGAATGGAA
>NW_012120565.1:21429-22822 GCF_000951035.1 Colobus angolensis palliatus
ATTGAAAGGGCATATGGAATGGAATAGAATATGTAATGGAATGGCATGTGGAACACAATGGAACCAAATGAAATGAAATTGATTATATAATGGGATGAAATATGGAATGGAATATAGAATGGATTGTAATATGGAATGGAATGGAAAGGAACGGAGTGGAACGGAAGGGAATCAAAAATAAAATGGAATGGAAGTGAAGAAAATGAAATGGAATGGAATCCAAAATGGAATGAAATGGAATATGAAATGGAATGGAATAGAATGGAATGGATTATGGAATGGAATGGAACATGAAATGGAATGTACTGGAATATGTAATGGAATGGAACGGAATGTGGAATGGAATGGAATATGGAATGGATTGGAATGGAATAGAATGGAATGGAATGGTATATGGAATGGAATGGAATGTAGTATGGAATGCAATGGCATGGAATTAAAATGGAATGGAATGGAATATGGAATGGAATGGAATGGAAAGGAATGGAATGGAACATGGAATGGAATGGAGTAGGGAACGGAATGAAATGAAACAAAATTAAAGGAATGCAATGGAATGAAATATGGAATGGAATGGAATATGAAATGGAATGGAATGGAATGCAATATGGACGGAATGGAATACGGAATGCAAAGGAATATGAAATCTTTTGGAATATGGAATAGAATGGAAGGTAGTGAAATGTGGAATGGTTTGGCATATGGAATGGAATCGAATATGGAATATGGAATGGAACGGAATGGAATATGGAATGGAATGGAATGGATTGGAATGGAATGGAATATGGAACGGAATGGAATACGGAACTGAATGGAACAGAACGGAACAGATCGGAATGGAACCAAATAAGAAATGGATTGGAGGGGGCAGAGCAAGGTGGCCGAATAGGAACAGCTCCAGTCTCCAACTCCCAGCACGAAGCAAACAGAAGACCGGTGATTTCTGCATTTTGAACTGAGGTACTGGGGTCATCTCACTAGTGAGTGCCCGACAATCGATGCTGGTCAGCTGTTACAGCCTGACCAGCGAGAGCTGAAGCAGGGTGAGGCATCGCCTCAACTGGGAAATGCAACGGGGAAGGGAATCCCTTTTCCTAACCAGGGGAACTGAGACAAACGACACCTGGAAAATTGGGTAACTCCCACCCCAATACTGCGCTCTAGTCTAACGGGCACACCAGGAGAAAAAACCCAACGCCTGGCGGGGAGGGTCCCACGCCCCCGGAGCCTCCCTCGTTGCTAACATAGCAGTTTGCCGCGATCTAACCGATCTAACCACAGGGCAGCAGCGAGGCTGGGGGAGGGGCGACCGCCATTGCTGAGGCTTAAGTAGGTAAACAAAGCCGCTGCGAAGCTCCAACTGGGTGGAGCTCACAGCAGCTCAAGGAAACCT
>NW_012120565.1:31357-31940 GCF_000951035.1 Colobus angolensis palliatus
TATGGTATGGATTGAAAGGGAATATGGAATGGAATAGAATATGTAATGGAATGGCATGTGGAATGGAATGGAACCGAATGAAATGAAATTGATTACATAATGGAATGGAATATGGAATGGAATATAGAATGGATTGTAATATGGAAAGGAATGGAAAGGAATGGAGCGAAACGGAAGGGTACCAAATATAAAACGAAAAGGAAGGAAAGAAAATGGAATGGAATGCAATCCAATATGGAATGAAATGGAATATGAAACGGAATGGAGTAGAATGGAATGGAATATGGAATGGAATGGAACATGAAATGGAATGGAATGTACTGGAATATGTATTGGAATGGAATGGAATGTGGAATGGATTGGAATGGAATAGAATGGAATGGAATGGTACATGGAATGGAATGGAATGGAGTATGGAATGCAATGGAATGGAATAAAATGGAAAGGAATGGAATATGGAATGGAATGGAATGGAAAGGAATGGAATTGAACATGGAATGGAATGGAATAGGGAACGGAATGAAATGAAACAAAATTAAAGGAATGCAATGGAATGGAATATGGAATGGAATGGAATATGGAA
>NW_012120565.1:33469-33840 GCF_000951035.1 Colobus angolensis palliatus
AATGGAATGTAAGTTGGAATGGAATATAGAATGGGTTGTAATATGGAATTGAATGGAAAGGAATGGAACGGAAAAGAGTAGAACGGAATATTAAATGGAATGGAGGGGAAAGGAATGGAATGGAATGCAGTGCAATATGAAATGGAAAGGAATACGGAATGAAATGGAATGGAATAAGGAATGGAAAGAAATTTGGAATGGAATGGAATATTTAATGAAACCGATAGGACTGGGATACGTAATGGAAAGGTATGGATTATGGAATGGAATGGAATGTGGAATGGAATGGAATGGAATGGAATGGAAGGGAATTTGGAATGGAATGGAATGGAACAGAATGGAATGGAATAGAATGGAATGGAATGGAATGG
>NW_012120565.1:33989-34439 GCF_000951035.1 Colobus angolensis palliatus
TGGAATGGAATTGAATATGGAATGGAATGGAATGCAATGGAATATTGAATGGAATGGAATATTAAATGGAATGGAATGGGATATGGAATGGAATGAAATGGAATGGAATAGGGAATGGAAAGGAATATGGAATGAAATGTAATATGGAAGGGATTGGAATGGAAAGGAATGGAGTGGAAAGGAATGGAATATGGAATGGAATGGTATGGAATGGAATTGAATGGAATGGAATATGGAATGTAATGCAATATGGTATGAAATATAGGAAGGAATGGAATATGGAATGGAATGAAACGGAATGGAGCGCAATGGACGAGAATGGAATGGAATATGAAATGGACAGGATCGAAATGTCATGGAATGGAATGCAAAGGAATACGGAATGGGATCGAATATGGAATGCATACGAATGGAATGGAATGGAGTATGGAATATAATGGAATATGCAAT
>NW_012120565.1:34918-37467 GCF_000951035.1 Colobus angolensis palliatus
TGTAATGGATATGGAATGGAATGGAATGGGATAAGAATGAAATGGGACGGTATGGAAGGCTATGGAATGAAATTCAATGCAAAATGGAATGGAATGGAGAGGAATGGAATGGAATGGAATGGAATAAGGAATGGAAACGAGTGGAAAGGAATATGGAATGGAATGGAATGGGATAAGAATGAAATGGGACGGTATGGAAGGCTATGGAATGTAATTGAATGGAAAATGGAATGGAATGGAGAATGGAATGGAATGGAATGGAATCGAATATAGAAGGAAATGGAAAATGGAATGCAATGGAATGGAATATGGAATGGAATAGAATGCGGAATTGAGTGCAATAAATGGAACAGAACAGAATGGAACAGAACGAAATACGGAATGGAAGAGAATGAAATGGAATGGAATGGAATGTGGAAAGGAATGCAATGTGGAATGAAATGATTATGTAATGTAATAAAATGGAAAGGAATGAATGGAAAGGAATGGAAAATGAAATGAAATGTAATGGGTTTTAATGTATTGGAATATGGAATGGAATGTAATGGAATGTGGAATGGAATAGAATGGAATGGAATGGAATGGAATTTAATGGAATACGGAATACAGGGGAAATGAATGGAATACGGAATGGAATGGAATGGAACGTAAGGGAATGGAATGGAATGGAAAGGAATATGGAACGGAATGGATATGCAATTCAATGGAATATGGAAAGGAATGTAATATGGAAAGGAGAAGAACGCAAAGGAATAGTATGGAAAGGAATTTAATGGAATATGGAATGGAATATGGTACGGAAAAGAATTAAATGGAAAGGAATGGAATACGGAATGGAATACAATGGAATTTCATATGGAATGGAATGGAATATGCAACCAAATGGAATGGAATGGAATGACATGGAATATGGAATGGAATAGAATGGAATGGATTTAAATGTATTGGAATATGGAACGGAATGAAATGGAATGGAATGAAATGGAACATGTAATTGAAAGGAATGGAATGGAATAGAACGGAATGTTATGGAATGGAATACGAAATGGAATGGAATAGTCAATGGAACGGAAAGGTATGGAACGGAATGGAAAAACAAATGATATAGAATGGAAAAGAACGGAAGGGAAGGGAATGGAAAGGAAAGGAGTATGGAATGGAATGCTATATGGAATGGAATGGAATATGGAATGGAAAGGAATATGGAATGGAATGGAATGGAATGGAATGAATTGGATTGTGGAATGGAATGGAATGCAATGGAATATGAAATGAAATGGAATGGAATGTGGAATGGAATTGAATATGGAAAGGAGTGGAATGGAATGGAATGGAATATGAAATGGAAGAGAATGGAATATGGAATGGATTGAAATTAAATATTAAATGGAATAAATTATGGAATTGAATGGTATATGGAACGTAATCGAATGGAATGGAATGCAACATATAATGGAATGGAATATGGAATGGAATATACAATGGATTGTAAAATGGAATGGAATAAAACGTAATATTATATGGAAAGGAAGGGAATTAAAGAGAATGGAATGCAATGCAATATTGAATGGAATGGAATATGAAATGGAATGGAATGGAATATGGACTGGATTGGAATATGGATTGGAATGGAATGGCCTGGGTTATGGAATGGAATGATATGGAATATGGAATGGAATAGAATATGGAATGCAATGGAATGGAATAGAATGGAATGGAATGGAATATGGAATGGAATGGAATGGAGTATGGAATGGAATGGAATGGAATAGAATTGAATGAAATTGAATATGGAATGGAATGGAATGTGGAATGGACTGGAATATGGAATGGAATGGAATGGCCTGGGATATGGAATGGAATGTTATGGAATATGGAATGGAATAGAATGTGGAATGGAATAGAATGGAATGGAATGGAATATGGAATGGAATATGGAATGGAATGGAATGGAATGGAATAGAATTGAATGGAACTGAATATGGAATGGAATGGAATGTGGAATGGAATGATATACGGAACTGAAAGGAATGGAATGAAAAGGAATAAAATGCAATGGAATGGAATATCGAATGCAATGCAATATGGAACGGAATGGAATGGAATTGAATATGGAATGGAATAGAATGGAATGAAATATTGAATGGAATGTAATGTGGAATGGAATGGAAAGTAATGGAATATAATCGAATGGAATGGAATATGGAATGGAATGGAAGGTAATGGAATATGGAATGTGGAATGGAATGGAATAAAATGGAATGGAATGAAATGTAATATTGAATGGAATGGACTAAGGAATGGAAATGAAAGGAACGGAACCGAACCGAACCAATTACGAAATGGAATGGAATGGAATGGAAGGGAAAGGAATGGAAGGGAAAGGAATAATTAATGGAATGGAATATGTAATGAAATGGAATATGGAATGAAAAGAAGTGGAATGGGTTAGGAAATGGAATGGAATGTCGAATGGAATGGAATATGGAATGAAATGGAATGTAATATGGAATGGAATGGAATGGAATGGAATTGAACGGAATGATTTG
>NW_012120565.1:37662-38510 GCF_000951035.1 Colobus angolensis palliatus
GGAATGGAAACGAATGAAATGAAATTGGTTATATAATGGAATGGAATATAGAATGGAATGTAATATGGAATGGAATGGAAAGGAATGAAGCGGAACGGATGGGCACCAAATATAAAATGGAATGGAAGGGAAGAACATGGAATGGAATGCAATCCAATATGAAATAAAATGGAATATGAAATGGAATGCAATGGAATGGAATGGATTATGGAATGTAATGCAACATGAAATGAAATAGAATGGAATATACTGGAATATGTAATGGAATGTAATGGAATGTGGAATGGTATGGAATATGGAATGGATTGGAATGGAACAGAATGGAAAGGAATGGTATACAGAATGGAATGGAATGGAGAATGGAATGCAATGGAATGGTATAAAATGGAATGGAATGGAATGTGGAATGGAATTGAATGGAAAGGAATGGAATGGAACACGGAATGGAATGGAATAGGGAACGGAATGAAATGAAACGAAATTAAAGGAATGCAATGGAATGGAATATGGTATGAAATGGAATATTGAATGGAATGGAATATGGAAGGGAATGGAATGGAATGCAATATGGACGGAATGGAATACGGAATGGAACGTAATACGAAATCTTTTGGAATTTGGAATAGAATGGAGTGTAGTGAAATGTGGAATGGTTTGGTATATGGAATGGAATCGAGTATGGAATACGGAATGGAATGGAATGGAATATGGAATGGAATGGAATGGATTGGAATGGAATGGAATATGGAACGGAATGGAATATGGAATTGAATGGAACACAACGGAACAGATCGGAATGCCAATAAGAAATGGACCGGAATGGAACGGAAGGGTATATGGAATGGAAT
>NW_012120565.1:41162-41391 GCF_000951035.1 Colobus angolensis palliatus
ATTCCATTCCATATTCCATATCATTCCACTCCATATCCCAGGCCATTCCATTCCATTCCATATTCCAATCCATTCCATATTCCATTGCATTCCATTTCATATTCCATTCCATTCAATATTGCTTTGCATTCCATTGTATTTCATTCCCTTTCTTTCCATATAATATTCCGTTCCATTCCATTCCATTTTACAATCCATTTTATATTCCATTCCATATTCCATTCCATTA
>NW_012120565.1:41753-42511 GCF_000951035.1 Colobus angolensis palliatus
TTCCTTTCCATTCCTTTCCCTTCCGTTCTTTTCCATTGTATTTCATTTCTTTTTCCATTCCGTTCCGTTCCATTCCGTTCCATTGACTATTCCATTCCATTTCGTATTCCATACCATAACATTCCATTCTATTCCATTCCATTCCATTCCATTCCATGTTCCATTTCATTCCATTCCATATTTCATTATATTCAAATCCATTCCATTCTATTCCATTCCATATTCCATTGCATTCCGTTCCATTCCTTTTGGTTGCATAGTCCATTCCATTCCATATTGAATTCCATTGTATTCCATTCTTTCCATTTAATTCTTTTCCGTACCATATTCCATTCCATTCCATATACCATTCCTTTCCATACTACTTTCCTTTCCATTCCCTTCCCTTCCGTTCTTTTCCATTCTATTTCATTTGTTTTTCCATTCCATTCCGTTCCATTCCGGTCCATTCACTATTCCATTCCATTTCGCATTCCATTCCATAACATTCCATTCTATTCCATTCCATTCCATTCCATTCCAAGTTCCATTTCATTCCATTCAATTTCATTCCGTTCCATATTCCATTACATACAAATCCATTCCATTCTATTCCATTCCATATTCCATTGCATTCCGTTCCATTCCTTTTGGTTGCACAGTCCATTCCATTCCATATTAAATTCCATTGTATTCAATTCCTTTCCATTTAATTCTTTTCTGTACCATATTCCATTCCATTCCATATTCCATTAAATTACATTCCATACTATTCCATT
>NW_012120565.1:44705-45878 GCF_000951035.1 Colobus angolensis palliatus
CATTCCATTCTATTCCATTCCATATTCAATTCCATTCCATTCTTTCCATAGTGCATTCCATTCGATATTCAATTCCATTTCATTTTATTCCTTTTCATTCCATTCCATTCCGTTCCATATATCATTCCATTCCACATTCCTTTCCATTCCATATTAGATTCTATTAAATTCTATTCCATTCCATTCCATTCCATACACCATTCCATTCCATATTCCATTCCATTCTATTCCATTCCATATTCCATTCCATTCCATTTCATATTCCATTCCATTCAATATTGCTTTGCATTTCATTCTATTTCATTCCCTTTCTTTCCATATAATATTCCGTTCCATTCCATTCCATTTTACAATCCATTTTATATTGCATTCCATATTCCATTCTATTAGATATTCCATTCCATTCCATTCGATTACGTTCCATATGCTATTCAATTCCATATTCTATTCCATTTAGTATTTCATTTCAATCCATTCCATATTCCATTCTCTTCCATTTCATATTCCATTCCATTCTATTCCACTCCTTTCTATATTCAATTCCATTCCACATTCCATTCCATTTCATTCCATATTCCATTGCATTCCATTCGATTCCACATTCCAATTCATTCCATTCCATTCCATTTCATATTCCTTTACATTCCATATTCCATTCCATTCCATATACCATTCCATTTCATACTCCTTTCCTTTCCATTCCTTTCCCTTCCTTTCTTTTCCATTCTATTTCATTTGTTTTTCCATTCCGTACCGTTCCAAACCGTTCCATTGACTATTCCATTCCATTTCGTATTCCATTCCATAACATTCCATTCTTTTCCATTCCATTCCATTCCATTCCATGTTCCATTTCATTCCGTTACATATTTCATTACATTCAAATCCATTCCATTCTATTCCATTCCATATTCCATTGCATTCCGTTCCATTCCTTCTGGTTGCATAGTCCATTCCATTCCATATTAAATTCCATTGTATTCCATTCCTTTCCATTTAATTCTTTTCTGTACCATATTCCATTCCATTCCATATAGCATTCCTTTCCATACTAGTTTCCTTTCCATTCCCTTCCCTTCCGTTCTTTTCCATTCTATTTCATTTGTTTTTCCATTCCATTCCATTCCATTCCGGTCCATTGACTATTCCATTCCATTTCATATTCCATTCCAT
>NW_012120565.1:51152-54714 GCF_000951035.1 Colobus angolensis palliatus
TACATTCCAATCAATTCCATTCCATTCCTTTCCGTTCCATATACCATACTTTACCCTATTCCATTCCTTTCCATTCCATTCCATTCCACATTCCATTCTATTCCATATTCCATTCCATTACATTCCATATTCCTTTCTTTCCATTCCATTTAATTTTCTTCCGTTGCATTCCATTGTAGTTCATATTTCGTTCCATTCCGTTCCGTTGCTTTCCTCTCCATTCCATATTCCATTCCATTCCATAATCCATTCCATTTCTTTCCGTTCCATTCCATTCCAATCCATTCCGTTCCATTCCATTCCGTTCCATTCAAGTCGTTTCCCTATTCCTTTCCATTCCATATTCCTTTCTATTCCATATTCCATTCCATTCCATATCCATTCCATCTATTCAATTCCATTGCGTTCCATATTCCATTCCGTTCCCTTCCGTTAAGTTCCTTTTCCTTTCATTCATTACCAAATTCCATTCCATTTCATATTGCATTCCATTCCATTCAATTCCTTATTCCATTCCATTCCGTTTCATTCCATTCTATCTCATTCCATATACCATCCCATTTCTTACTGCATTCCATTTCATTCCGTATTCCTTTCCAATATATTGCTTTCCACTCCATATTCCCTACAGTTCTCTTCCATATTTCGTATTCCATTCCATTCCATATTCCAATCAATTCCATATTTCGTTCCATTCCATTGCATTTCATATACCATTCCATTCCGTATTAATTTCCAATCCATACTCCATTCCATTCCATTCCATATTCCATTCCATTCCATTCTGTTCCATTCCATGCCATTCCAAATTGCCTTCCATTCTATTCCATTCCATTCCATTCTATTCCATTCCATTCTGTTCCAATCCATTGCATTCCAAATTCCCTTCCATTCTCTTCCATTCCATTCCATTCCACATTCCATACCATTCCATTACGTATTTCAGTCCATTCGGTTTCATTAAATATTCCATTCCATTGCATATTCCTTTCCATTCCTTATTCCATTCCATTCCTTTCCGTATTCCTTTCCATTTCATATTGCACTGCATTCCATTCCATTCTGTTCCCATCCATTCCATTTAATATTCCGTTCTACTCCTTTCCGTTCCAAGCCTTTGCATTCCATTCCATATTACAATCCATTCGATATTCCATTCCAATTTCCATTCCATTATATATTCCATTCAATTCCATTTCATTCAGTACCATTGGCCATTACATTGCATATTCTATTCCAATTCATATTCCATTCCAATCCATACCATATTCAATTCCATTCCACGGCAATATTCCATTCCAATCCACTCATTTCCATTTTCAATTTCCTTCTATATTCGATTCCATTCCGTTCCATAATCCATTGCTTTCCATTCCATTGCATTCCATTCCATGTTGCATTTCATTTCATTTCATTTCATTCCATTCCATTCTATATTGCATTCCATTCCATTCCATTTTCTGTTCCATTCCTTGTATTTCATTTCATTCCATTCCATTCTATATTGCATTCCATTCCATTCCATCTTCTGTTCCATTCCTTGTTCCAGTCCATTCTAATTCCATTTTTTTCCATTCCATTCCATACTCCATTGCATTACATAGTCTTTTTCCATTCCATTCCCTTCCGTTCCATTCCAGTCCGTTTCTTATTTGGTTCCGTTCCGATCTGTTCCGTTCTGTTCCATTCAATTCCATACTCCATTCCGTTCCATATTCCATTCCATTCCGTATTCCATTTCATTCCATTCCATATTCCATTCCATTCCATACCATATTCCATATTCGATTCCATTCCATATACCCTTCCGTTCCATTCCAGTCCGTTTCTTATTGGAGTTCCGATCTGTTCCGTTCTGTTCCATTCAATTCCATATTCCATTCCGTTCCATATTCCATTCCATTCCAATCCATTCCATTCCTTTCCATATTCCATTCCGTTCCATTCTATATTCCATATTCGATTCCATTACATATAACAAACCATTCCACATTTCACTACACTCCATTCTATTCCATATTCCGAAAGATTTCATATTCCGTTGCATTCCGTATTAAATTACGTCCATATTGCATTCCATTCCATTCCATTCCATATTCCATTTCGTTCAATATTCCATTCCACTGCATTCCTTTAATTTCGTTTCATTTCATTCCGTTCCCTATTCCATTCCATTGCATGTTCCATTCCATTCCTTTCCATTCAATTGCATTCCATATTCCATTCCATTCCATTTTATTCCATTCCATTGCATTCTATACTCCATTCCATTCCATTCCATATACCGTTCCATTCCACTCTATTCCATTCCAATCCATTCCATATTCCATTCCATTCCACATTCCATTCCATTCCATTACATATTCCAGTATATTCCATTCCATTTCATTTCCTATTCCATTACATTCCATAATACATTCCATTCTATTCCATTCCATTTCATATTCCATTTCTTTCCATGTTGGATTGCATTCCATTCCATTTTCTTCCCTTCCATTCCATTTGATATTTGGTGCCCTTCCGTTCCGCTTGGATCCTTTTCATTCCATTCCATATTACAATCCATTCTATATTCCATTCCATATTCCATTCCATTATATAATCAATTTCATTTCATTCGGTTCCATTCCGTTCCACATGCCATTCCATTTCATATTCTACTCCATTCCATATTCCATTCCGTTAAATTGCATTCCATTCTATATTCCATTCCATATTCCATTCCATTATATAATCAATTTCATTTCATTCGGTTCCATTCCGTTCCACATGCCATTCCATTACATAATCTATTCCATTCCCTATTCCCTTTCAATCCATACCATATTCCATTCCCTTAAATTGCATATTTCATTCCATTCCATTCCATTACACTCCTTTATATATTCAATTCCATTTCATACAATTCCATTTTCCAATGCATTCCATTCAATTCCATTCCATTTCATATTCCATTCCACATTCCATTCCATTTCCTAATCCATTCCACTGCTTTCCATTCCATATTCCATTTCATTACATATTCCATTCCATTAATTATTCCTTTCCGTTCCATTCCATTCCCTTCCGTTCCGTTCATTTCCATTTCATAATTGGTTCGGTTCGGTTCCGTTCCTTTCATTTCCATTCCATAGTCCATTCCATTCAATATTACATTTCATTCCATTCCATTTTATTCCATTCCATTCCATATTGCCTGTTCCATTTCCTTCCATTCCATTCCATATTCCATTCCATTCCATTCAATTATATTCCATTTCTTTCCATTCCGTTCCACATTAAATTCCATTCAATATTTCATTCCATTCTATTCCATTCCATATTCAATTCCATTCCATTCCGTTCATATCCCATTCCATTCGATATTCCATTCCGTTTCATTTTATTCCTTTTCATTCCATTACATTCCATTTCGTACATAATTTAATTCCACATTACGTTCCATTCCATATTCAATTCCATTCAATTCTATTCCATTTCATTCCATTCCATACTCCATTCCATTCCATTCCATATTCCATTTCATTCCATTCTATTCCATTCCATTGCATTCCACATTCTA
>NW_012120565.1:55130-55559 GCF_000951035.1 Colobus angolensis palliatus
TTCCATTCCATTCCATTTTACAATCCATTGTATAATCCATTCCATATTCCATTCCATTATATATTCCATTCCATTCCATTCGATTACTTTCCATATGCCATTCAATTCCATATTCTATTCCATTTAATATTTCATTTCAATCCATTCCATATTCCATTGTCTTCCATTCATATTCCATTCCATTCCACTCCTTTCCATATTCAATTCCATTCCACATTCCATTCCATTTCATTCCATATTGCATTGCATTCCATTCCATTCAGCATTCCTATTCATTCCATTCCATTCCATTCCTTATTCCTTTCCATTCCATATTCCATTGCATTCCATATACCATTCCATTCCATCCTCCTTTCCTTTCCATTCCTTTCCCTTCCGTTCTTTTCCATTCTATTTCATTTGTTTTTCCATTCCGTTCCGTTCCATTCC
>NW_012120565.1:56416-56681 GCF_000951035.1 Colobus angolensis palliatus
ATTCCATGTTCCATTTCATTCCATTCCATTTCATTCCATTCTATTCCATTCCATATTCCATTGCATTCCATTCCATGTTCCATATCATTAGAACCCATTACATTTCATTTCATTTTCCATTCCTTTCCATTCATTACGTTCCCTTTTATTATGTTACATAATCGTTTCATTCCACATTGCATTCCTTTCCACATTCCATTCCGTTCCATATTCCATTCCATTTCATGCTCTTCCCTTCCATATTCCGTTCTGTTCCATTCTGTTC
>NW_012120565.1:57311-57573 GCF_000951035.1 Colobus angolensis palliatus
ATTCCATTCCATTCGATAATCCATACCATTCCATATTCCTTTACATTCCATTCTATTCAGTCCACTCCATGCCATATTCCTTTCCATTCCATTCCCTATTCTATTTCATTGCATTCCATTTCATTCCAAACCATATTCCATTCCTTTCCATATTGCATTCCAATCCGTGTTTCATTCCATTCCTTATGCCATTGCCTTCCATTCCATAATCCATTCCATTCCATTTAATTGCATATTCCATTATATTCCATACTCCATTCCA
>NW_012120565.1:58294-59220 GCF_000951035.1 Colobus angolensis palliatus
TTCTATATTTCATACCATATTGCATTACATTCCAGATTACATTCCATTAAATTCCTTTCCATATCATTCCATTCCATATTCCATTCCTTTCCACTCCATGCCATTCCATTGCAATCCCTTCCATATTACATTTCATTGCATATTGCTTTCTCTTCCCTATTCCATTCCATTCCATTCCATTCCATATCCCATTCCATTCCATTTGCATTCCATTCCATTCCATCTTCTGTTAAATTCCTTGTTCCGTTCCATTCATTCCATTTTTTTCCATTCCATTCCGTACTCCATTGCATTGCATATTTTTTTTCCATTCCATTCCGTTCCGTTCCATTCCAGTCCGTTTTTATTTGATTCCGTTCCGATCTGTTCCGTTCTGTTCCATTCAATTCCGTATTCCATTCCGTTCCATATTCAATTCCATTCCATACTCCATTTCATTCCAGCCCAAATTCCGTTCCGTTCCATTCCATATTGCATTCCATTGCATTTCATATTCCATTCCATTCAATATTGCATTGCATTCCATTATTTCATTCCCTTCCTTTCCATATAATATTCCGTTCCATTCCATTCCATTTTACAATCCATTGTATAATCCATTCCATTATATATTCCATTCCATTCCATTCGATTACGTTCCATATGTCATTCAATTCCGTATTCTATTCCATTTAATATTTCATTTCAATCCATTCCATATTCCATTGTCTTCCATTTCATATTCCATTCCATTCCATTCCACTGCTTTACATATTGAATTCCATTCCACATTCCATTCCATTTCTTTCCATATTCCATTGCATTCCATTCCATTCAGCATTGCTATTCATTCCATTCCATTCCATTCCTTATTCCTTTCCATTCCATATTCCATTCCATTCCATATGCCATTCCATTCCATACTCCTTTCCTTTCCATTCCCTTCC
>NW_012120565.1:59771-60150 GCF_000951035.1 Colobus angolensis palliatus
TTCCCTTCCCTTCCGTTCTTTTCCATTCTATTTCATTTGTTTTTCCATTCCGTTCCGTTCCATTCCGTTCCATTGACTATTCCATTCCATTTCGTTTTCCATTCCATAACATTCCATTCCATTCCATTTCATTCCATTCTATTCCATTCCATATTCCATTACATTCCATTCCATATTCCAATACATTATAACCCATTACATTTCATTTCATTTTCCATTCCTTTCCATTCATTACGTTCCTTTTATTATATTACATAATCGTTTCATTCCACATTGCATTCCTTTCCACATTCCATTCCATTCCATATTCCATTCCATCTCATGCTCTTCCATTTCATATTCCGGTCTGTTCCATTCTGTTCTGTTCCGTTTCATTGCA
>NW_012120565.1:62348-62669 GCF_000951035.1 Colobus angolensis palliatus
ACGGAAGAGATCAGAACGGAACCAAATAAGAAACGGACTGGAATGGAACGGAAGGGTACATGGAATGGAATCGAATATGTAGTATGGAATGGAACAGAATGGAATACTGAATGAAATGAAATGGAATACGCAATGGAATGGAATATGGAACGGAATGGAATACGGATTTGAATAGAACAGAACGGAACAGATCGGAACGGAACCAAATAAGAAACGGACTGGAATGGCACGGAAGGGAATGGAATGAAAAAAAAATATGCAATGGAATGGAGTATGGAATGGAATGGGAAAAAATGGAATTAGAATGGAATGGAACAAGGA
>NW_012120566.1:0-1063 GCF_000951035.1 Colobus angolensis palliatus
TTTTTTTTTTTTTGAGACGGAGTCTCGCTCTGTCACCCAGGCTGGAGTGCAGTGGCCGGATCTCAGCTCACTGCAAGCTCCGCCTCCCGGGTTCCTGCCATTCCCCTGCCTCAGCCTCCTGAGTAGCTGGGACTACAGGCGCCGCCACCTCACCCAGCTAGTTTTTTGTATTTTTCAGTGGAGACGGGGTTTCACTGTGTTAACCAGGATGGTCTTGATCTCCTGACCTCGTGATCCGTCCGTCTCGGCCTCCCAAAGTGCTGGGATTACAGGCTTGAGCCACCGCGCCCGGCCACTAGGTGATTTCATTGGTCCAAGTGAGAGATGACGTTAGTTCAAACTAGGATATTAGGGGTGGGTGTGGTGAGAACTGTCAAATTCTGGGGTTATTTTGAAGGATGTGCCGTCATTGCTGATGCATTAGATTTGGGTTTGAAAAGAAAGGAGAGGAAGTTTGAGGGTCAGACCTAGCAGATTTGCTGATTTAGAGAAACCATGTCCTGCTGACAGATGCATGGCCAAGAACAAGGCTAAACTGTCACAAAGGAAGTACAAGTGGACACGTGCTCTTTATGGTTTTGGTTTATTATGAAGAAAAATGGTTAGTTTATATCAGAAAGAACTGGATGACCTCCTTGGAAAATACTGACTAAAGTGGATCTTGCTAGAAAATGCCAGTTTGAGACAGGTAACATCACATGTGGAAATCGAAGCCTCTCATTTCTTTCTAACTGGAAGTAGTGGTTATATTAAACTAAAGAGTAAACAAGCAAATGATTAAGTGTGATGATTCATATTAGATACAGTGACACAAATAAGGAACTCAGTGTTGGTTGTTCCCATGAACCTAGATATCTATTTTACCTTAGTATCTTCCTATCCTTGCCTATTTTTTTTTTTTTTTTTTTTTTGGTAGTCTTTTGAGACGGAGTCTCACTCCATTGCCCAGGCTGGAGTGTAGTGGCATGGTCTTAAAAAAAAAAAAAAAAAAAAAAAAAAGAAGAAAGAGATTGAATCAAGTTTAACAGGGATGAATCTAAAGTTGGCTTTTGTACAAGATGCT
>NW_012120567.1:0-1406 GCF_000951035.1 Colobus angolensis palliatus
AGTAGCTGGGACTACAGGCACCCACCACGTCGCCCGGCTAGTTTTTTTTTTTTGTATTTTTTAGTAGAGACGGGGTTTCACCATGTTAGCCATGATGGTCTCGATTTCCTGACCTCGTGATCCGCCCGTCTGGGCCTCCCAAAGTGCTGGGATTACAGGCTTGAGCCACCGCGCCCAGCCCCAAAACCTTCTTAAGCTGATAAGCAACTTCAGTAAAGTCACAGGAAACAAAATCAATGTGGAAAAATCACTAGTATTCCTATATACCAACAATAGGCAAATAGAGAGCCAAATCATGAATGAATTCCTATTCACAATTGCTACGAAAAGAATAAAATACCTAGGAATACAGCTAAGGACAGAAGAAAAGGGCCTCTTCAAGGAGGCCTAAAACCACTGCTCAAAGAAACCAGAGAGGACACAAACAAATGGAAAAACATTCCATGCTCTTGGATAGAAAGAATTAATATCATGAGAATGGCCATACTGCTCAAAGTAATGTATAGATTCAATGCTATTCTCATTAAACTACCATTGACATTCTTCACAGAATTAGGAAAAAAACTACTTTAAAATTCATATGGAACCAAAAAAGAGCCCAAATAGCCAAGACAATCCTAAGTAAAAAGAACAAACCTGGAGACATTATGTTACCCAACTTAAAACTATAATACAAGGCTACAGTAACCAAAACGGCATGGTACTGGTACAAGAATAAACACATAGACCAATGGAAGAGAAAAGAGATCTCAGAAATAAGACCACACACCTACAACCATCTGATCTTCGACAGACCTGACAAAAACAAGCAATGGGGAAAGAATTCCCTATTCAATAAACGGTGCTGGAATAACTGGCTAGCCATATACAGAAGACTGAAACTGGATCTCTTCCTTACACCTTATAGAAAAATTAAGATAGATTGAAGACTTAAATGTAAAACCCAAAACCATAAAAACCCTAGAAAAAAATCTAGGCAATACCATTCAGGACATAGGCAAAGGCAGAGATTTCATGATGGAAACACCAAAAGCAATTGCAACAAAAGCAAAAATTGACAAGTGGGATCTGATTAAACTAAAGAGCTTCTGCACAACAAAAGAAACTATCATCAGAGTGAATAGAAAATCTGCAGAATGGGAGAAAATTTCTGCAATCTATCCATCTGACAAAGGTCTACAAGGGACTTAAACAAATTTACAAGAAAAAAAACAAACAAACCCATTACAAAGTAGGCAAAGAACATGAACAAACAGTTCTCAAAAGAAGATGTGGCCGGGCTCGGTGGCTCACGCCTGTAATCCCAGCACTTTGGGAGGCCGAGGTGGGCGGATCACGAGGTCAGGAGATAGAGACCATCCGGGCTAACACAGTGAAACCCTGTCTCTACTAAATATACAAACAAT
>NW_012120568.1:0-1213 GCF_000951035.1 Colobus angolensis palliatus
ATTCATCATTTTGTTAAATGGCAACCCTCGAGGACATGTCTTCTTAATACTCTGTGTGACAAATGAGAACACGCCCAATGCGCTCCCGCGGCACTGCATTCCAGAGGGGGGCAACTGCCTGGAACAAAAGCCCTTATGCAGCTGCTTACGTCAAGGGCTAAACTGCCACTTCTTTCATGGAGCGTCATTTTTATTTTTTATTTATTTATTTTTGACAGAATCTCACTCTGTGGCCCAGGCTGAAGTGTAGTGGTGTGATCTCTGCTCACTACAACCTCCGCCTCCCAGGTTCAAGCGATTCTCCTGCCCCAGCCTCCCAAGTAGCTGGGATTACAGGCATGTGCCACCACGCCCGGATAATTTTTGTATTTTTAGTAGAGATGGGGTTTCACCATGTTGGCCAGGCTGGTCTCAAACCCCTGAGCTCAAGCGATCCACCTGCCTCGGCCTGCAAAAGTGCTGGGATTACAGGCGTGAGCCACTGTGCCTGGCTGGAGAGCATAATTTTTATATGAAAGACCATTGACAGGAAATCCATGGTTGTTCAGACTTAGGTACGTGGCAGATGTGCAGAAAACGAAAAAAGCAAGCGTGTCACTTCAGGAAAAACAACTGGCCACATGTGTCATCAATGTTAAAATCTGAGCCTTCAAGAAAAAAATTAAGATTTGGAAAAACTAGTATCCACCATCATGAGACTGTAAGCTGCATACTTTTATGATAAGATCAGCAGTGATATTGATGAAAGCAATTTTTCTGATCACTCAGTCAACCCATATTTTCCAAATGACTAATGCATAATGTTACGAAATCATGAATGGTTAAAAGATCCATTCAAAGTACAAGACGGACCAATGGAATTTAATGTAACAGAGTACAAAACGCTCATTGATGTAGTTTCCAATTCTATATTGCAACTAACCTTTAAGAAACTACCATTTGTTGAGTTTGAGTTTGATATAAAAAAAGAATGTCCATAATTATCTGAAAAGCCTAGTAAAATAGTCTTCCCTTTCCCAACTCCGTATCTGTCTAAGGCCAGATTGTCTTCATATCCTTCCATCAAAACAACATTATTACAACAGATGGAATGCAGAAGCAGCTATCTGAATCCAGCTGTTAATGCAGACCTTAAAGCAACTGGTGAAAATGTGAACCAATGCCACTGTCCTCACTGAACTTTTGTTTTGAAAAGTCACATTATAAAGCAATG
>NW_012120570.1:0-1137 GCF_000951035.1 Colobus angolensis palliatus
TGACCTCAAGTGATCTGCCTGCCTCAGCCTCCCAAAGTGCTGGGATTACAGGTGTGAGCCACCATGCCCGGCCTGTATTTTAAAAATAATTTATTTGAAGTGGAATTGTTGGTCAATGAATCCCATTCGCATTTTTACAGTTTCTAACAAGGGTTGCCAAATTGCTTTCCAGAAAGCTTTTTTTTTTTTTTTTTTTTAATCTATTTGCCTTTCCCATTTGCCATGGAGGAAGTGGTTTTGGGTGAATTTACCAACACCGAATCGATCTAAAGCCATTTTGCCGAAAATCAATTCATCAAATAACCAGTTCACAAAATAGCCAGTTAGGAAGATCGAGTGACAGATGGACAGAACAAGCCAAAGACAGACAGATAGAACAGACAGAACAAGCCAAAGCCACTTCTTCAAACTACCAATGAACAGAATGAATAATTTAAGAAATGTACTGATTAACATAGTTGTAAAGCAATTTCTACTTTGCAGGAAGGTTTTCATGTGGTTTTTGGAGATCACCAACAAGTCTGAGTGGATGGGTTTTCATTTTGTTCTTACAGCAGGCATTACAGATTACTCAGTTTGTTGAAATGATGGGGCTTTGTGTGTGGGTATCTTTAATATTCAAAAAGTGTATTTCCTCATTAGACACCAGAATGTTGTCATTTTAAACGGGAATCTTTCGGTTTTTACTGATTTGTTTTGAATTCTTTTTTAATATCATTTTCTGTTGCCACACTTAAAATTTTTATGAGTGTTCAGCTACTTTCTCCACAGTTTCTCAGTTTATTCCTAGCAATTAGTGAACAAAATTTAATATGTGATATGGGTGCTACTGCCACTTCTTATCCCCCTCTTAGCTTAGCAATTGTCTAGCATTTTTGGGATTAGTAACCAATTGACTTGTTATCTTTCCTTAATACCTTTTTTTTTTTTTTTTTGAGGCAGAGTCTCGCTCTGTCGCTCAGGCTAGAGTGCAGTGGCGCAGTCTCGGCTCACTGCAATTCTCCGCCTCACTGGTTCAAGCGATTCTCCTGCCTCAGCCTCCTAAGTAGCTGGAATTACAGGTGCGTGCCACCATGCCCAGCTAATTTTTGTATTTTTAGTAGAGATGGGGTTTCAACATGTTGGCCAGGCTGGTCT
>NW_012120571.1:0-1054 GCF_000951035.1 Colobus angolensis palliatus
ATAAATAATAATATTAACATTAAAATATTTTACTTATATGTTTCAGGAGGTAGAACATTAAAATTGTCTCTCATACCCAATATTTTGATGTTTGGCCCAGCATTTTGTTTCAGTGTAGGTCTAGCCCATTCTGTCTTGATCAAAGTACATATGAAACATAGGCTATTCTTCAACTTCTTTGAGGTAGAACAGGAATGTAAAGATACTTGTGAAGCAATCTGAGGGCAGAATCCTTGAATTTTTATGTTTTCTATCTTTTATTATGTTTCTCACCCATGCCTACGTTGACAAAAATGCAATGTGCATGTATAGCCAATACTTCCAAAACATGCAACTTAGTTTTCATAGAAATAATTGTCTTTAAACATTAATACTTTTAGTTGCTTGTAGCAATAAGAACTGGAATAGGCAAATTTGGGAACGAACATGGCTGACTCTTTGGTGACATACAGCTCAGCTGTGTATATTATAGAATACCCTCCTAATTGAGAATGTTCAAAATGCCAACATCTTGATCTGGCTTGTCACTTAAGTAGGGAGCCATATATGACAATTTCAAGTTCACTTTATCAACATTGGCACTATTTTTTTTTTTTTTATGAAAACCTTCAAATTTTACAGAACACATTTTACAACCTGTTCTAATTTGGTTATTAGTGAATACAGACATTTTGTCCTAATTTGTTTATGCTTATATTTACTTCGTGCATTGTCTCCTCACTTCCTGTATTCCGTTACTGTTTCCATTGTTTATTGTTTCTTATGCCAATTTGTATGGACTTAAATTTCTTTTTTAAAATTTTTTGAGATTGGGGTCTCATTACGTTGGCCAGGCTGGTCTTGACCTCCTGGCCTCAAATAATCCTTCAACCCCAAGTGATCTCCCAACTGCAGCCTCCCCAAGTAGTTGGGGATTACAGGCACGAGCCATGGTGCCCAGTTTGTGTGGACTTTAATGCTGTGAACAGTAACACTTTCTCACTTTCTTATGAATGTTTTAGCCTTTAATTTGATTTTTGACTGGCTTTCCTTTTAGATTACTGGTTTTATTTTT
>NW_012120572.1:0-1051 GCF_000951035.1 Colobus angolensis palliatus
ACAAAAAAATTCAGCCGGGTGTGGTGGCAGGCGCCTGTAGTCCCAGCTACTTGGGAGGCTGAGGCAGGAGAATGGCATGAATCCAGAAGGAGGGTGGAAGTTGCAGTGAGCCGAGATCGTGCCACTGCACTGTAGCCTGGGTGACAGAGTGAGACTCTGTCTCAAAAAAGAAAGAAAAGAAAAAGAAAAGAAGGAAAGAAAGACCACCTTTACGATAAACTGAAATTCCCATAAATAATTTCCATAAATATTTATGTATCTTTCTGGACTCTATTCTAGTCTGTTGTTCTCTGCTACTATCTTTTATCTAATAGTTCTTCAAATAAATTATCAAAACTTGACTTTTAATGCAAAAAAGGAGTTTTTTACCTTTTTTTTTTTTTGAGAGTCTCACTTAATCACCCAGGCTGGAGTACAGTGGTGTGGTGGTGTGATCTTGGCTCACTGCAACCTCTGTCTCCAGGGTTCAAGTGATTCTCCTGTTTCAGCCTCCCAAGAAGTTGGGATTATAGGTGCAAGCCACTATGCCCAGCTAATTTTTGTGTTTTTAATAGTGACAGATTTCAGCATGTTGGCCAGGCTGGTCTCAAACTCCTGACCTCAGGTGATCCACTTGCCTCGGCCTCCCAAAGGGCTGGGATTACAGGAGTGAGCCACTGTGCCCGGCCGTTTTTTACTTTTAAATTGATTGGTTTTAATTAAAACTATCTTAGGTTTTGATTACAATTACATCAAGGTAGCAATGGTTGCACAACAATGTGAATGTGCTTAATGAATTTTAAAACAGAAAAACCTTTGTTGTTAGTCAGACAACTATGATTGCCACTTTGATTCTAGGCATCTAACTCAGAAGTTCTCAAATGTTTTAGTCTCTGGACCCTTACCCTTAAAAATTAAGAACCCTGAAGAGTTTTTGTTTATGTGGGTTGTATCTACCTACATTTACTGTTAGAAATTTAAAATGAGACATTTTAAAAACACAAGAATAGGCTGGGCGCGGTGGCTCACACCTGTAATCCCAGCACTTTGGGAGGCCAAGGCAGGAGGATCA
>NW_012120573.1:0-2441 GCF_000951035.1 Colobus angolensis palliatus
AAAAATTAGCCAGGCATGGTAGAGTGTGCCTGTAGTCCCGACAACTCAGGAGGCTGAGGTGGAAGGATGGCTTGGGCCCAAGAGTTTGAGGCTGCAGTAAGCCGTGATCACGCCACTGTAATCCAGCCTGGGTGACAGAGGGAGAACCTGTCTCAAAACAAAACGAAGGAAAAAACCAACCCAAATGACACACAGGAGCCATGGGAAGAGCGGGGTTTGAGTATCACAGGCAGGAAGACCTGGAAGTGCTCAAGCTTAGTGTGTGTGTATTCTAGAAAAAAAAGAAGATCCAGTTAGGAGGAGTTCAGTGAGAGAGAGGAGAGTGGTAAGACAGGAAGTCACAGAGGTGGGCAAGACCAGATCCTGTAGATCTTTATAGCCACAGTGGTGAAAATTAGATACAGAACTAGGAGACTTTATTTGGTGATGACAACTGGACCAGCCAGAGCCCCATAGGAAATTAGAGGCCCCTTAAATGAGCTTCTGGAAAGAATGCAATGAAGGGTTTATTTTAAAAGCAAGGTTAAGGGAATTAACAGGGATTGTTGAAGATTCAGAACCTGGGAAGGATAAGAACACCTTTAAAAAGGGTCAGGTGTGGTGCCTCACGCCTGTAATACCAGCACTTTGGGAAGCTGAGGTGGGCGGATCACTTGAGGTCGGGAGTTCAAGACCAGCCTGGCCAACATGTTGAAACCCTGTCTCTATAAAAATACAAAATTAGCTGGATAGTCCCAGCTACTCAGAAGGCTGAGGCACGAGGATCACTTGAACCCAGATGGCTGAGGTTGCAGTGAGCCAAGATGGTGCCACTGCACTCCAGCCTGGGCGAAAGAGCAAGACCTGGTCTCAAAAAAAAAAAAAAAAAAGGCGGGGAGTTGGTGGTGCAGAGGTAGAGTAGCGGGAGCTAAGCCATAGAGAAAGGATCACTCAACAGAAGATGACGTCATAGAAGAATGCAGCCATGGCTGCAGGGGGTTGCAAAACAGTGAGGGAGGAAGTGATGGGGAGAGAATATCCCACCTCTTTCTGTTCCCACCCTCCCGTCTCCTGCTAGTGCCTTCCACTGGCTGAACCCAACCAAAGCCAGAGCAAAAGGGTGACCAGATTATGGAGTCCCCATGGTCATTATCCCAGGGCCAGGATTCGGCAGAAAGGGGGATTTCGGGTTGGGGAAAAAGGGAAAATGACCTGGTCTGATGTTAGCTATTTATAACAGCTTTTTGAAAAATCTATTTAGGGGATACAAGTGCAGTTTTATTGCATGGATGTATTGCAGAGCAGTGAAGTCTGGGCTTTTAGTACATTCATTACCCAAATAGTGTACATCATCCCCATTAAGTAATTTCTCATCCTCATGCTGCCTTCCATCTTCCCACCCTTCCTAGTCTCCAATGTCTATTATTTCGCAGTGTATGCCCGTGTGTACATATTATTTAGCTCCCCCTTCTCAGTGAAAACATGCAGTTTGACTTTCTGTTTCTGAGTTATTTCACTTAAGATAATGGCTTCAAGTTCTTGTTTTGTTTTGTTTGTTGTTTTCTTGTTTTGTTTTGTTTTGTTTTTTGTTTTTTTGTTTTGTTTTGTTTTTGAGACAGAGACTCACTCTGTCGCCAGGCTGGAGTGCAGTGGCACGATCTTGGCTCTCTGCAACCTCCGCCTCCTGGATTCAAGAGATTCTCCTGCCTCAGCCTCCCACGTAGCTGGGACTACAGGCTCCTGCCACCACACCTGGCCAATTTTTGTATTTTTAGTAGAGACGGGATTTCACTATGTTGGCTAGAATGGTCTCGATCTCTTGACCTTGTGATCTGTTTGCCTCGGCCTCCCAAAGTGCTAGGATTACAGACATGAGCCACCGCGCCTGGCCAATGGCTTCAAGTTCTATCCATGTTGCTGCAAAAGACATTCTTTTTATGGCCAAATAGTATTCCGTGGTCTATGTGGAATGTTTTATTATTCAATCATCCATTGATGGACACTTAGATTGATTCCATAGCTTTGCAATTGTGAATAGTGCCACAACAAACATACAAGCACAGGTAACTTGATATAATAATTTCTTATCCTTTGGGTAGATACCCAGTAGTGGGATTGCTGGATTGAATGGTAGTTCTGTTTGTAGTTCTTGCAGAACTCTCCATACTGTTTTCCACAGAGATTGTACTTGTTTACATTCTCATCAACAACGTACAAATGGCCCAGAGTGGTGGTTCATGCCTGTAATCTCAGCACTTTGGGAGGCCGAGGCAGGCAGATAACCTGAGGTCAGGAGTTCGAGACCAGCCTGGTCAACATGGCGAAACCCTGTCTCTACTAAAAATACAAAAATTAGCCAGGTGTAGTGGCACACGCCTGTAATCCTGGCTACTCGGGAGGTTGAGACAGGAGAATTGCTTGAACCTGGGAGGTGGAGGTTTCAGTGAGCTGAGATCACACCA
>NW_012120574.1:0-1226 GCF_000951035.1 Colobus angolensis palliatus
AAAAAACCATAAAAAAAAAAAAAAAAAAAAGATTATAAATCATTCTACTATAAAGACACATGCACACATATGTTTATTGCCGGAATATTCACAATAGCAAAGACTCGCAACCAACCCAAATGCCTATCAATGATAGACTGGATAAAGAAAATGTGGCACATATACACCTTGGAATACTATGCAGCCATGAAATAGGATAAGTCCATGTCCTCTGCAGGGACATGGATGAAGCTGGAAACCATCATTTTCAGCAAACTATCACAGGAACAGAAAACCAAACACCACATGTTCTCACTCATAAGTGAGAGTTGAACAGTGAGAACACATGGACACAGGGAGGGGAACATCATACACCAGGGTCTGTCGGTGGGTGGGGGGCTAAGGGAAGAATAGCATTAGGAGAAATACCTAATGTAGATGACTGTTGATGGGTGCAGCAAACCACCATAGCATGGTATACCTGTGTAACAAACCTTCACGTTCTGCACATCTATCCCAGAACGTAAATTATTATGATAATAATAATAAATTACTTGTTTTCCAATCTGAATGTATTTTATTTATTTTTCTTGCCTTAGTGCACTAACTAGATCCTTCTAGGGAATGAAATTTTCTTGTTCCTTACCTTAGGAGAAAAGCATTTAATCCTTAACACAAATATGATATTATATGTAGGTTTTTGTAGATTGTCTTTATCAAGTTCCTGTCTTTTTCTCATGTGCCAAGAGTTTTTTCAGAAATAGATGTTCAATCTGATTGTCTTAGTTTTTTTCTGCATCTAGTTAGATTACTGTATGTTTTTTCTTTTTAATCTGTTAACATGGTAAATTATATTGATAAATTTCAATGTTAAACACTTTTGCATTTTCTGGGTTAATACATATTTGGTAATGACACGCTATGCGTTTTACATATTGTTGGATTCTGTGTTTTTTTACATTTAGTTAGGAATTATTATATCTTATGTTCATGCAAAATATCGGTCTCTGATTTTATTTTGTTTTATTTATTTTTGAGACAAAGTTTCACTCTTGTCATCCAGGCTGGAGTGCAATGGTGCGATCTCGGCTCACTGCAGCC
Organism: Colobus angolensis palliatus; assembly: GCF_000951035.1. NCBI lineage: Eukaryota > Metazoa > Chordata > Mammalia > Primates > Cercopithecidae > Colobus > Colobus angolensis. Next base: position 1,081 of record NW_012120574.1, read on the forward strand.
TCCACCTCCTGGGTTCAAGTGATTCTTCTGTCTCAGCCTCCGGAGCAGCTGGGATTAAAAGTGCGTGCCACCATGCCTGGCTAAGTTTTGTATTTTTAGTAGAGATGGGATTTCATCATGTTGGCCAAGATGTTCTTGATCTCCTG
>NW_012120575.1:0-1267 GCF_000951035.1 Colobus angolensis palliatus
TCTCAATAGATGCAGAAAAGGTCTTTGACAAAATTCAACAGCCCTTCATGATAAAAACTCTTAATAAATTAGGTATTGATGGGATGTATCTCAAAATAATAAGAGCTATTTATTACCCACAACCAGTATCATACTGAATGGGCAAAAACTGGAAGCATTTCCTTTGAAACTAGCACAAGACAAGGATGCCCTCTCTCACCACTCCTATTCAACATAGTGTTGGAAATTCTGGCCAGGGCAATCAGGCAGAAGAAAGAAATAAAGGATATTGAATTAGGAAAAGAGGAAGTCACTTTGTCCCTGTTTGCAGATGACATGATTGTATATTTAGAAAACCCCATTGTCTCAGCCCCAAATCTCCTTAAGCTGATGAACAACTTCAGCAAAGTCTCACGTTGCAAAATCAGTGTGCAAAATTCACAAGCATTCCTATACACCGATAACAGATGAACAGAGAGTCAAATCATGAATGAACTCCCATTCACAATTGCTTCAAAGAGAATAAAATACCTAGCAATCCAACTTACAAGGGATGTGAAGGACCTCTTCAAGGAGAACTACAAATCACTGCTCAATGAAATAAAAGCAGACACAAATAGATGGAAGAACATTCCATGCTCATGGACAGGAAGAATCAGTGTTGTCAACGTGGCCATACTGTCCAAGGTAATTTATAGGTTCAGTGCCATCCCCATCAAGCTGCCAATGACTTTCCTCACAAAATTAGAAAAAACTACTTTAAAGTTCATATGAAACCAAAAAAGAGTCCACAATGCCAAGACAATCCTAAGCAAAAAGAAGAAAGCTGGAAGCATCACACTATCTGACTTCAAATTATACTACAAGGCTACAGTAACCAAAACAGCATGGTACTGGTACCAAAACAGAGATACAGATCAATGGAACAGAACAGAGCCCTCAGAAATAACACCACACATCTATAACCATCTGATCTTTGACAAACCTGACAAAAAAAAGCAATGGGGAAAGGATTCCCTATTTAATAAATGGTGCTGGAAAAACTGGCTAGCCATAAGTAGAAAGCTGAAACTGGATCCCCACCTTACACCTTATACAAAAATTAATTCAAGATGGATTAAAGACTTAAATGTTAGGCCTAAAACCATAAAAACCATAGAAGAAAACCTAGGCAATACCATTCATGACATAGGCATGGGCAAGGACTTCATGACTAAAACACCACAAGCAATGGCAACAAAAGCCAAAATTGAAAAATGGGATCTAGTTAAACTAAAGAGCTTCTGTA
>NW_012120576.1:0-1380 GCF_000951035.1 Colobus angolensis palliatus
TTACCTATAAAGCATGCTTACTAACCTGATAGGTGAAATTGAATTCCACAGTTTGTTCATTTGAATTTCTTGGATTATTTCTGAAATTAAACATGTTCTTAAAGTTTTCTTGGCCACTTGTGTTCTGTTTACTTTATGTATTGCCTGATTATGTGATTTGCCTAACGAAGAGTGCATTTTTAAGCTATAATCAGGGCTTCATTTTCTATGATCTGTGATGTATCTTCTTGTCTTAAATAATTTATTGCGACAAAGTCACATAATATTAACCATGTTAAAGTGAACAATTTCATGGCATTTAGCACATTCATGTTTTGCAACTGACACCTCTATGTGGTTCCAGACATTTCCATCTGTCCAAAGACACACTTTTTTTCATAGTGTTGAAATGGTTTGACTATTGGACAAAAGAAATTCTATTCTGATCACTTTAATTTAATTCCTAATAATTAAAAATGCATGTTGATAATTACATATCATAATACAGAATGTTCTCTAGGAGGACATGCTGGGAATACAGTCGAGATACAAACGAGGTCAAGCACCAGATATAGGGTCACAGGGCTCAAAAAGTACATTCACAATAGCTCAGTTTCTCAATATAACTGAGTACAACTTTTTGAAAAAATAGTATGATTGGTACCAAGGTGCAGAAATTATATTTTTTCTCTCTTATGCCAACTATTTCTTTGTAACAAGAATAAATAACTTTCATTTACTTTTTTCCAATACCCCAGACTTCAAGGAGAAGGAATAAATAGCTTTGATTCAACCAATAGTATGAAATCATTAAATAAATGCATAACTTTTGCTTATGAACTTCTTAATTAGATTTTCCTGAAATTAAAAAGGAAATTTAAAAATTACTTGAAACAAATGAAAATGGAAACACAATGTATCAAAATCTATGGGCTACAGCAAAACCAGAACTAAGAGAGAAGTTTTTAACAATAAATGCCTACAACCAAAAAGTAGAAAGATTTCGAATAAACAACCTAACAATGTACCTCAAGGAACTAAAAAAGCAAAAGTATACCAACTCAAAATTTATAGAAGGAAAGAAATAATAAAGATCAGGGAAGAAATAAATTAAATTGAGACTAAATAAACAATGCAAAAGACCAATGAAACAAAAAGCTGTTTATAAAAAAAAAAAGATAAACAAATTTGGCAAAAGTGACAGACTGGATTAAGAAAATGTGGCACATATTACACCATGGAATACTATGCAGCCATAAAAAAGGATGAGTTCATGTCCTTTGTAGGGACATGGATGCAGCTGGAAACCATCATTCTGAGCAAACTATCGCAAGAACAGAAAACCAAATACTGCATGTTCTCACTCATAGGTGGGAACTGAACACTGAGATCACTTGGACA
>NW_012120576.1:1430-1736 GCF_000951035.1 Colobus angolensis palliatus
GTGGGAGCTAAAAAAGTGGATCTGATGGAGGTAGAGAGTTCACCGGTAATTACCAGAAAGTGGAAAGGGTAATTAGGAAAGTAGGGGGGAAAATCGTTGGTTAAAATTTAAAAAAGAAAAAGAAATAAGAAATAAGATAAAATAAAATCTGTAATACTCCAAAAACTTTGACAGAAAAGAGAAAAACATCTAAATGGCCAATAAAGAACATTGATCAAAAAAAAAAGAAGAATGCCAGGCACGGTAGCTCACGCCTGTAATCCCAGCACTTTGGGAGGCTGAGGTGGGTGGATCACAAGGTCAAGA
>NW_012120576.1:7731-9074 GCF_000951035.1 Colobus angolensis palliatus
GAGGGTAGGCCCAAATACTCAGCCAGGATCACCCCACAGGGTAAGGCTGGGTCTGTGAAAAGAGCATCGAACTTGCTCTCCTTGAGGAAGTTCAGGGTGTCCACGTTCTGCAGGAGGCTCTGGCAGTTGATGAAGTACATGCCAACAACGATCATGTTATTCCTGTACTCTGTCTGAGGAGCAGTCAGGAATGATTGCTCAGCAAAGTGACGGTTTCCAAACAATTGGTAACGGTTCTTCATCTCTTCTCGGTCATACGGCACTGGATAGATTTTTCTTGTGTAGTATTTGGATTCTTTCAAAAGCAAATTGACTTCAGGCACCACCACTATAACGTCATGCCCCCGGGCACCCAGAACCTCAACTATATCCTTCATACTAAGCCAGTGGCTTCCATCCTGAGGGATCACCAGCAGCTTGTCACCTACAACCATGCCCCAAAGTGCTAAGAAGAAAACCCCTGCGGAAATTCTCTGAAATGCACGAAGAAGGCAGGCCATCCTGGAAACAGTTAAAGTAACAACAGTAATAAAGAGTTTTCACGCTCCAAATCACAGGGCTCCTAGCTATTTTCCCTTAACTAACCACTGCTTTTCACAGGCCCTGTCTACCTCTCCCTTGCTCTGAATTTTGCTCTTTAATATGTAAGAACCCAAATTAATATTTAACCATTTTAAGCACACAGTGAATATGGATCAACTATGCCCCATATCAACTTTCACCTGAACTTCCAGGATGTTCTCGTCATCTCCACCAGTCTGCCTCTCCCTCTCTGAAAAGTTATAGCAACACTTTGAAGATAACTTGGAGAAACCCCTGGAGACCCCCTGCCAATTCTCTATCCCGAACTTGCTGGATTCCTTATCACTGACGTTGTCTGTTATGTCCATGATGTGTGGGGACTTTATTTCACATAGACCTATTCTCTAATACTAGCTGGGTATCCTACAATTCAATTCCATTCTGAATTGAATTCTGAGTTAGCACGGACCCCACAGGTTAAGGGCTCAGTCCTACAAGACTGCCTCCACTTCAGACACCAATTGCAAATAGTAGGTTCCCAGGTTACCCACAATTTCTCTCTGACTTGGCAAAAATCAGAGGTTCACACACCCTCTTTCTTGGAGTCAATCATTTGCTAGAATGACTCACAGAACTGAAGAAAACAGTTTACTTACTAGGTTTGGTTTATCACAAAGGATATTGCAAACAACACAGATGAATAGCCAGAGGAAAAAGTACAAAGAACAAGATATGGGGATAAGGCCATGGAGCCCCATCTGCCATCTCTGGGTGCCCTACCCTCCACACCTTCAGCAACCTGAAAGCTCTCTGAACCCCGC
>NW_012120576.1:9274-9837 GCF_000951035.1 Colobus angolensis palliatus
GCCCTTTAATATGTGAGAACTCAAATTAATATTTAACCATTTTAAGCACACAGTGAATATGGATCAATTATGCCCCATATCAACTTTCACCTGAATTTCCGGGATGTTCTCTTTACCTCCACCAGTCTGCCTCTCCCTCTCTGAAACGTTATAGCAACACTTTGAAGATAACTTGGAGAGACCCCTGGAGACCCCCTGCCAATTCTCTATCCTGAACTTGCTGGATTCCTTATCATTGACGTTGTCTGTTAGGTCCATGATGTGTGGCGATTTTATTTCACATGGATGTATTCTCTAACACCAGCTGGGTATCCTACAATTCAATTCCATTCTGAATTGAATTCTGAGTTAGCACGGACCCCACAGGTTAAGGGCTCAGTCCTACAAGACTGCTTCCACTTCAGACACCAATTGCAAATAGTAGGTTCCCAGGTTACCACAACTTCTGTCTGACTCGGCAAAAATCAGAGGTTCACACACCCTCTTTCTTGGAGTCAATCATTTGCTAGAATGACTCACAGAACTGAAGAAAACAGTTTACTTACTAGGTTTGGTTTATCACA
>NW_012120576.1:10192-14227 GCF_000951035.1 Colobus angolensis palliatus
GCCCTTTAATATGTGAGAACTCAAATTAATATTTAACCATTTTAAGCACACAGTGAATATGGATCAATTATGCCCCATATCAACTTTCACCTGAACTTCCGGGATGTTCTCTTTATCTCCACCAGTCTGCCTCTCCCTCTCTGAAACGTTATAGCAACACTTTGAAGATAACTTGGAGAGACCCCGGGAGACCCCTGCCAATTCTCTATCCTGAAGTTGCTGGATTCCTAATCATTGACGTTGTCTGTTAGGTCCATGATGTGTGGGGATTTTATTTCACATGGACGTATTCTCTAACACCAGCTGGGTATCCTACAATTCAATTCCATTCTGAATTGAATTCTGAGTTAGCACGGATCCCACAGGTTAAGGGCTCAGTCCCACAAGACTGCTTCCACTTCAGACACCAATTGCAAATAGTAGGTTCCCAGGTTACCCACAACTTCTGTCTGACTCGGCAAAAATCACAGGTTCACACACCCTCTTTCTTGGAGTCAATCATTTGCTAGAATGACTCACAGAACTGAAGAAAACAGTTTACTTACTAGGTTTGGTTTATCACAAAGGATATTGCAAACAACACAGATGAATAGCCAGAGGAAAAAGTACAAAGAACAAGATATGAGAACAAGGCCATGGAGACTCATCTGTCATCTCTGGATGCCCCACCCTCCACACCTTCAGCAACCTGAAAGCTCTCTGAACCCCGCCTTTTTGAGTTTTTATATAGGCTTCCTTACATAGTAGGCATGATTGATTAGATCGTTGCCCACTGGTGATCAAATCAATCTTCAATCACTCTCTCCTTTCTTCCCTCTAATTGCAAGGGTTTGGTTCCCTGGCAACCAGCCCTCATCCTTAGAGACTTTACTTGTCCTTTACATAAACTTAAATGTGATGGAAACGGATCCGTTTTGAAAAACAAAAGATTATCTGTTCACCTTTATCGCTCCCGCCACTTATGGTTTCAGGAGCTCTGGCCAGGAAACAAAGACAAACACATATATTTCTTATTATACATCACAATATAACAACATTCAAACTGTTACTTACTTTTAGGAAATTAAGATTTGAGAAGTGTAACTCTAGCCAGTACGTGGTGAGGTACTAGAGCTGGAGTCAGAAAGCCTGGTATCTGCTTCCGGCCCAGCCACCCATCAGCCAGGGGAGTGACTCCTCTCCTAAGCTTCAGGTTTCTCAACTGAGGCCCAGAAAGGGAGGGTCACACTGGCCCTGCCTGCTAATCACACTGCTGAGGGTGGTCCCAGAGCAAGACCTGAGTAGAAACTAGGCTGTGGCAGTGAGAGGTGGTGCCTAGCATCACTAGAACAGACTCGCCCAGAGCGAGTCACACACACCTGGTTGGCATGCAACGTCCTGTTCTCACCTACAAGTTTGGCATTGGAGGTGTTCTGGGGCCCAGGAAGGGACAAGTCTGAGCAACATGACTCGAGGGGCCACTCCAAGGACAGGGCTGGCCCCCACGGGGAACATAACCAGGATGCAAATTCATTGTTCAAGGCATGCGAAGACTCAGCTCAGTCCAAGCTGGGAGCAGCCTCCTAAGAGGATTGCCAGCTTACAATGATCAAAGTCATGGGGGTGGCAGCATCTTGCTTTGAGTTCATCTAGATAGCAATAAGACTCCAGGAAGGTTGCAAAGGGAACAGAGCTCAGGACCACCTTCTTGAGCAGGCAGACATTAGGCAGGTTTCCTTCAAAGAACAGTTCATCCAGAGGAAGAACGGCTTAAGCAAGCATGTAGGAATAGCAGGATCAAGAAATGCTACAAACTTCACATTCTTTATACTAGACCTCCACTGTGCTGTGGACATTGGTCTGGGCCCTTCCAAGCAGAGCCTTGCTCTGAAAATCCTATGGCTCATCTGTGGGTCCTGTTCTTAGTTCCAGAAGTCCCTACAGAACATGAGTTGGAGGAAGGAGCTGAAGAAAAGAAACTAATATCACTATGCATATCATCCCTTGAATTCCTAACACCTTCCTGCAAATAAAAAAGGTATTAGAAAACATTTTTCTTTCTCCTGTGAGCTTTGACTATACTAAGAATGCTGTGTGTGTGTGTGTGTGTGTTTGTGTGTGTGTGTGTTGTGTGTCTGCACTGGAGACTAGCCAGAGGAATCTGGCAAGTCTGTTAGTCATAATGATGATCCCTAAAGAGTAGCTCTGCTGGAGACCCAGGCCTGCCCTGGTGGGTGCTGTGGGAGTCAAGGTGTCCTCAGGCATCTCCTGAGTGTCACGCAAAGGCCAATTTTTTTTTCTCAGGGATTGCTGCCGACTGAATGACTCAGGCTTGGGACGTATTCCAGTGGCGTGAAAGAAGTAGATCCTAAAACAAATCTCTGTGGGCAAGAGCAGGTTTCCCAAAAGTAAATGGAGGATACCTGGCATTTTGAAAAGAGGAGAGACCCAAAGATGTGCATGAAGGTAATTTCATGTTGGGGACAGGAAGGTCTGGACAGGTGGACCCTATGGAGAGGTTTGCTTTTAAGGTGCTCACTCTTTCAGACCCTTGTATGACCTATGACCCATAAGTAATGGAGCCAGGACCTACCTGCAAGATTTCAAAGGACCTGCAAATTGTTTGAGACTTAAAAAAGAAATTTGCTGGATCTAGAATACTAAAATGGCAAAATTCAATTTATGAATATTTTATGAAATGGCTATAAGAACGTAACTACATGTCAGTGAATATCCACTACAGATTAGCTCACCAAGTTACGCAGACATATGCAACATGGGATGCGGGAGCAATTTAATCTATTTGATAGGCTGTGGGGTGGGGCTGCAGAAGTCAGAATGCTCTGTGCCCAGATCTTGAGGGAAGTCCAAAATGGTGAGATGAAGCAGGAATTCCTTTTAGGGGCCTGTGGTCTCCTCTAAACATGGAAATAAAGGACATTCTTGGGTTCTTTCAAAGGAAATTCCAGGCACCTACCTGGCCCTGAGAAATAAATAAGGCACTTCATAAGCAAGAAGGTAATAGTAGCCTAAAACAATAGCCAAGGACATTAGAGTCCAGAGACGCTTGATTCTCTATAGAAACTAAAGATTACATCTTAACATATGTCCCTGAATTGTTTTTCGGAAACCTGGACTTCCACCAAATGGATCCATTGGCAGGCAGACCTCAGATAAGGGGAACTGAGAACTGAACTCTGACAGCCATTCTTTGTTCCTGGAGGAAGTCACACTCATGAGAAAGAGCTAACATTCTTTTCTGCTAACCCCAAATTTTAAATGAAGCTTCTCTTCCTTAACTAATTGCAAATCAGAAAATCTTTGAATTCACCTATGACTTGCAAGCCTTCAGTTCTCATGACCAAACCGACGTGTAACCTCTGTGCATTGATTTGCAATTTCTTCTTGTAACTTCTGCTTTCCTAAAATGTATCCTTGCCCTTAAAAACCCTTACTTGTAAGCCATCAGAGAGGTTGGGTCTTAAGTATAAGCCTCCCAAGACTCCTTGCTTGGTGCCCTGCACATAAACACCGTCCTTTCTCCCATTGCAAATCTCAGTGTGGATGTTTGGCCTTACTGCACTGGGTGAGTGAACCCCAGTTTAGTTTACTGTGATAACAATAGTCAAGTCTGAATCACCCACAGACAGGATAGGGAAGTGCAGGTAAGTATGGCTTACCCAGCCAGACAGCTCCAGGGGCACCTGTCCTAGTAGAAGATGAGGTGTTTTTAACTTCCTTCAGGGGCTTGTAACAATGTGGGTTGTGGTCCCAGGAGCAGTGGGGAGGGGCACAGGTCACTAAGTAAGCCATTAGAAAGGGATTATTCAGAAGAGACATAAAGTAGGATTTCCACTTGCCCATGTTTGTGATGTAAAGAGACCCTGGAACACAGGGATGAAGGGAAAGAACACGCTGTGATTCCAAACATTTGGCTTCACGCTGCACCTGCCATCTTCCCTGCTTGGCACACTGTCACCCCAACTTCTCCCAAGATTGGCACTCCTCATCCTGCAAGGTCCCCTATGATCAGCTCTCTTTGCATCCTTTACTTTT
>NW_012120576.1:14277-15621 GCF_000951035.1 Colobus angolensis palliatus
GAGTCCAGAGATGCTTGCTTCCCTATAGAAACTAAAGATTACATCTTAACATATGTCCCTGAGTTGTTTTTCGGAAACCTGGACTTCCACCAAATGGATCCATTGGCAGGCAGACCTCAGATAAGGGGAACTGAGAACTGAACTCTGAGAGCCATTCTTTGTTCCTGGAGGAAGTCACACTCATGAGCAAGAGCTAACATTCTTTTCTGCTAACCCCAAATTTTAAATGAAGCTTCTCTTCCTTAGCTAATGCAAATCAGAAAATCTTTGAATTCACCTATGACTTGCAAGCCTTCATTTCTCATGACCAAACCGATGTGTAACCTCTGTGCATTGATTTGCAATTTCTTCTTGTAACTTGTGCTTTCCTAAAATGTATCCTTGCCCTTAAAAACCCTTACTTATAAGCCATCAGAGAGGTTGGGTCTTAAGTATAAGCCTCCCAATACTCCTTGCTTGGTGCCCTGCACATAAACACCTTCCTTTCTCCCATTGCAAATCTCAGTGTGGATGTTTGGCCTTACCGCACTGGGTGAGTGAACCCCAGTTTAGTTTACTGTGATAACAATAGTCAAGTCTGAGTCACCCATAGACAGGATAGGGAAGTGCAGGTAAGTATGGCTTACCCAGCCAGATAGCTCCAGGGGCACCTGTCCTAGTAGAAGATAAGGTGTTTATAACTTCCTTCAGGGGCTTCTAACAATGTGGGTTGTGGTCCCAGGAGCAGTAGGGAGGGGTACAGGTCACTAAGTAAGCCATGAGAAAGGGATTATTCAGAAGAGATATAAAGTAGGATTTCCACTTGCCCATGTTTGTGAAGTAAAGAGACCCTGGAACACAGGGATGAAGGGAAAGAACACGCTGTGATTCCAAACATTTGGTTTCACGCTGCACCTGCCATCTTCCCTGCTTGGCACACTGTCGCCCCAACTTCTCCCAAGATTGCCACTCCTCATCCTGCAAGGTCCCCTATGATCAGCTCTCTTTGTATCCTTTACTTTTCTTTCAAAGTATGTTTCACAGTTTGTAACTAATCAATGCCTTCCTCTCCGTTAGAATGGCAAAGCCATGTTCATTTGATTATGGCCATATCCCAGTCACACAAAGACTCTCAACAGATGTTTGTTCAATGAAGGACATCTAATATTAAATTTTTTAGAAAAAGAGCCAGCTGCATGTTATTGTGTAACACCAACAAAAACAAGACTAACTCATGTTTGCTGAGGGATTTGAGACCATGTGATGTCCGAAGTCAAACCCACTCTACGCACATTTCACTCCATGTGACATTCCCAAAAGGCCAGAGATAGGACATTTCCCAAAAAGTTTCCTGTCAACACAATC
>NW_012120576.1:20701-21495 GCF_000951035.1 Colobus angolensis palliatus
GGAGAGCCTCCATGTCAAGCATGTGCGTGTTTATCTGCACACCTTAATAAGGGTGCCCACGTGAGTTGTCTTTTCATTCTCTTGATAGTGTCCTCTGATATATAAAAGTTTTTATATAAAAACATTATGATAAAGATTTATCTCTTCTTTTTCTTGTTTTAATTTCTTGTACTTTTGGTACAAGAAAAAAACATCTCAGAAACCATTTCCAAATCCAAGGTCATGAATATTTTCCCTAATATTTTCTTCTAAGAGTTTTACAGTTTTAGATTTTCTATTTGGGTCTTTGATCCATTTCAAGTTAATTTTTGTAAATGATACAAGGTAAGGGTGCAACTTCATTCTCTTGCACTTGGATATGCAGTTGTCCCAGAGCCCTCTGTTGAAGACACTATTCTTTGCCATTTCAATGGTCTTGGCACCATGGTAAAAATCAAGGCAAAGAATGTATGGGATTATTTCTGGATTGTAAATTCTATTCCATTGATCTACATGTAAAAGATTTTTTGAGACAATCAGGATAAATTTAATTATGGATTGAAAATGAGATAATATTAAAGAATTATTGATTGTCTTAGGAATTGTGGTTATAAAACAAATTTTCCTTATTTTTTATATTTAGTGAAGTATTTCATGATGAGACAACATGCCAAGATTTTCTTTTAAAAAAAAGTCAAAATTTTTCTTTAAAATGAAAGAAAAAAACGAAGAAAGATGAAGCAGTACAGAAAGATATTGAAAATTATTTCACCTAAGAATGGCTACATGGGTACACATTATGCTATAGCCTCTCC
>NW_012120576.1:28985-35674 GCF_000951035.1 Colobus angolensis palliatus
GATAAGTCTATCTCTTAACGTCCTACAGCTTGCATCTCCTTGCCTGGTCTTGTCAAGAGCTGAAAGTCATGTTTCATTTGAAAGGCCTACAGCTGTAGTCTCCCTGCTTTTTAGAAAGAGCATGGTTGCATTTTCCCATGAGTTGGTTGAACAGTCACTCTTTCACCGAACATCTGCCAATATGCGAGAGAATATGACTGTGTTACCAAGTCTACTGAACCTTGTAAGAAGCCAGAACAACAGATAAAAATGTATACTCCATCCCTAATAAAATAATATACTTAGATGAGACACCAGATGTTTCACCTGGATTTGGCAACTATGCATTTGCCAAGAATCTTACTCCTGTATTTGTCAAGACTTTTTCAACTGCAAGTGACCGAATCCTAATTTAAACTGGCTAGACCAACAATATTATTCAATAATGTTTTGGAACTATATGCTCCACCAAAATAAGAAGTATAAATACCAGGGGAGGGAATAATTTGCAGATGATATTGCACACTTGATACACCTTACATACTAATAAGAGAGGTTAGTAATATGACTATATACAAGATAAATGTGTAAAACTCAAAGCAGTACATTAATTATGCAGAATTAATTCAAAAGAGAAATGGGAAAATTGCCTTGCACATAATGGTTTCAAAAACAATGAAATACAGGGGAATAAAAGTTAATAAGAAAGATAAAATACTTCTATAAAGTGCAAAATTTTATTTATGGATACAAAACAAAATCAGAATAAATAATGAGGGATTCATATTCTTGAATAGGAAGATGTAATAGCAAAAGGATGCCAATCTTATTTAATGAAAACCAAGCAACCATACTCATAGGACGATATCCTACTGAGATAAAAGCAAAAATATGGAAATATATATAAAGAAAGTATATAAGAATGTTTATTATTGTTCATAAATCCTAAAAGTGGAAAACACTTAAATCTCTATCAATATTAATTGGCTGGAAAACTACATTGCATCCAAAGTAAAGACTATTAGGCAATTACTAAAAGAACATGTCAAATCTGTATGCACTGACCTGTAAAGATATCTTTAACTTATTGACAAGAGAAAAATCTAACATAAAAAAAAATCATAGCCAGCATGATATTAGATTTTATATTAATAAAATAGAAGTGAGAATTTACCCTAAAGATATGCATATCCATAGTATAATTTCAAAAATAATTGAAAAGAATTCACACAAAATGGCTAAGAATATTTTCCTCTGGGGATAGTATAGAATTAGCAAAAGAAAAAAAAAGGAAGTTTCATTTCTTACTGTGGTTTTTGGTATGTTTCCAAAAATAGCATTTAGATTGCAGCCTAGATATGATCTACAATTATATCAATTGTATACACTTACATATCAACAAGAGCTGCTTTATACAGTGAATTGGTACAAAAGAATTCCTTAAACCAGAAAGAAATTCCAAATGGGACAAATGTAAATGATAAATTATAGTTCAGTAAGAAATCTTCTTTAAATGTTCAAAGCCAGATTATTCTTAATGTGCTAAAGGAGAGATAACTTACCATAGGCACTGGTTTTCCCTGATGGCAGTTGATACCACCAACGAAGACCATGTTGGGCATCACGGGTTTGGCATAGTCCAAAACAAAGTCCGTTCGCAACAACCAAATTGATGTGTGGCTGTAGAGATCGTATGCCGTGACAGGTGTTTGGAGAATTTCAGAGGCTATTTCTAAGACATTTTTTAAAAAATAGGGGCAAAACAAATGTTTCTCCAAGTGCATGATGTGGTTCCATACTCTCTCCTTGAAAGTCATGGCATCTGAGAACCTTAAGAGACCTCTGGGGACATAGGAAAGAGGAGCAGGGCACTGCGCACCTTCTTCAAGATAGTGGCAAAATGCTCCCCTGGCGAAGACCACAGAGGGGAGGGAGAAATATTTGGCAACAATTAAGCCACAGGCATCAAAAGGATCCAGAAACACCGCATCAAAACAACTCTCCTTTAAGTATTCTACTAATTTTTTGTCCTTAAACAAACTCCTGCAATTTGAAAAAAGTAAGTCAAAAATACCACTGGATGAACTTGTTAATAGAGAAAATGCACTTCGCAGTGGTGCTGTCCACTGAGCATCGGCAAAAACCATGAACTCCCGGTCCTGATCCTCCAGAGTGTATGAGGTTGAGCAAGTCTTCACTGTGCAATTCAGTGATCTTCCCAGTTGCCAACTCACCTCTGGCATGACTACGACCACCTCATGCCCCCTGAGAATGAGTTTCTCCACCACCGACCGCATGGTGAACCAGTGGCTCCCATCCATGGGCACTACCAGCAACCTCCCTGCCTCGGCAAAGCCACAGGTCAGCAGTAGACACACAGATAGGGGAAGAAGGCCAGTACACCCTGCACAAGCCATCAGAGAACTTCAGCTCAGAGCCAGCAGCTGGGATTCTAAGCTCCTATAATATAGTAAGTGAAAGAAGTACAGATAGAACCTGCCCTCAAAAGAAGGCGTGTACTCATCCATCCATTAAAAAAAAAAAATTCACATTCACTGCCAGTGATTTACTCATCATAACACATGAGTAGCCTTTGCTGAGATACCTACTTGTATGTTTTCAAGAAAAGAGTAACTCATCATCTTTGCCTTGGGGACAGATCATGCCCTGTGCTGCAATATGAGTTTATAAACAAAATTATTAAGCAATGCTTTTGGTCTTGATGACATTGAAAGATAAAAAGGAAAGTAAATTTAAATGAAACTAATAATTTTGGAATTTGTCACAAAGAAAAATTTGCTATTTTTTTTTTCTTTGTTTGAGATGTAGTCTCACTCTGTCATCCAGGCTGGAGTGCAGTGGTGCGATCTAGGCTCACTGCAACCTCCGCCTTCCAGGTTCAAACGATTCTCCTGCCTCAGCCTCAGTAGCTGGGATTACAGGCACGTGCTGCCATGCCCACCTAATATTTTGTATTTTAGTGCAGACGGGGTTTCATCATGTTGCCCAGGCTGGTCTTAAACTCCTGAGCTCAGGCAATCTGCCTGCTCGGCCTCCCAAAGTGCTGGGATTACAAGCGTAAGCCACTGTGCCTGGCCAAAGTTTACAGACAATTTTTATTTTGTCCTCTGCCCAGAAAGAAATTGGCATCTCATGTTCGATGGAAAGAGAGCAAGGGTCTTAGCACTGACCTCCTAACTGGGAGGAAATTGTGGCTCACCGGTGTCTCTGCAATACACAGCTCACCTGTGCATTGCAGAGATGCAGGTGAGCCACAATTGTGACACAGGTGAACCACAAGTGCTGCTTGTCTTTTTTCATTTCCAAATCTTCTGAGGTCTCTGAAATGCTGTAATGAGATTGACAACCCTGCCTCCATGGACCCTTCCAAAAATTTGATGGAATGTGACTATCACCTATTTTTAAATGGCTTTCCTCAGATACATTGTCTGCAGTGGTGAGTCGCTGGCCCTATGCTTGCCCAAGCACTCTGATGAGCTGCCTCTCTCTGCCCACCCTGCTTCTGCATTCTGAACAGAGCTGTAGGCCTCTGCTGTGGGCCCACCCCAATCACTTTGGTGCCCATCTTCAGGAATCTATGTATTGTTCTCCTCCATTCTACCGAGCACCCCTGAAGGATGAGATTACATCCTCTTCCTGTTTTCATCCTCCTTCCACGGCACCTATGCTTTGCCTTGTACAGAGGAAGTCCATGGGAATTCTCGCTGCATTGGGCTGAATTCCATCATGCAGATTTTTATGGGTGAGCTCAGCGGTGTGTGTTAGGCAACACCCTGAGGAGCATTTAGTGAGGGATTTAACAGCCAACCTCAGGACATAATTCTTGTAGGAGCACAAGATGGCTCCCTCCAGTACACTCTAACTGGTACCAGACATTTGCTTAGTCACTTTCCTCTAGTACATACTACACTACTATAATAATTTTGTCACTACCTCCTGTTGCTATTGCAGTGAGCTGAAGTGTGGCTTAAATGCATGTGACATAACACTTATACTCTCTGAGCATTTCATCTCTCCAGTAAATTGCATGTCAGAGTAAAAAGTGATCTCTCATGGTTCTACTGTATTTTTCATCATGATTAGTGTAATACTGTAAATCTTGAATACCATCATGGAACTACAAAGTGCCACTAGAGATGCTGGAAGTACTCCCAAGAAGCAAAGAAAAATCATGACATTACCAAAAAAAGTTGCATTACTTGATAGGTACCATAGATTGAGCTCTGCCGCTATGATTGCCTACCATTTCAAAATCAATGAAGCTAGATAAGGACCATTGCAAAAGAAAGAAAGAAAGAGAGAGAGAGGCCGGGTGCGGTGGCTCAAGCCTGTAATCCCAGCACTTTGGGAGGCCGAGACAGGCGGATCACGAGGTCAGGAGATCGAGACCATCCTGGCTAACACGGTGAAACCCCGTCTCTACTAAAAAATACAAAAAAACTAGCCGGGCATGGTGGCGGACGCCTGTAGTCCCAGCTGCTCAGGAGGCTGAGGCAGGAGAATGGCGTGAACCTGGGAGGTGGAGCTTGCAGTGAGCCGAGATCCGGCCACTGCACTCCAGCCTGGGCGACAGAGCAAGACTCCGTCTCAAAAAAAAAAAAAAAAAAAAAGAGAGAGAGAAAGAGAAGAGAGAAAAGAAAGAAGAGAAGAGAAAAGAAGAGAAGAGAAAAGGATTCATAAAGACATTGCTGCAGCTATGCCAGCAGGAGCCAAACCTTGCATTTTTTGTGAAATACATTTTTGTCTCATATTGAAAATGCAGCTTTAATGTGGGTGTAGGATTGCTATAAGAAAGGCTTATTTATAGACGCCAATGTGATTTGAGAAAAATCAAAGTCATTACATGACAAGTTAAAGCAAAAGAGAGGCGAAGAATCTAAAACTGGAGAATTTAATGGCAACAAAGGATGGTTTGCTAGTTTTACAAAGAGGTTTGCCTTTAAAATTGTGAAGATAAAAGGAAAACCAGACTCTGCCAAGCAAAAGGAGGCAGATGAGTTCCCAGACACCATGAAGAAAAACATTGAGGAGAAAGGATATCTGCCTGAACAGGTTTTAAATACAGATGGCAGTGCCGTATTCTGGAAAAAACAAAAACAAACAAACAAAAAGATGATACAAAAGACATTTATTAGCAAGGAAGAAAACCAAGCACCAGAATGTAAGGCAGGAAGGGATAGGCTACTCTACTGTTTTGTGTAAATGCAGTCAAGTTTACAATCAGGACTGTCCTCATTAGCAGAACTACCAAACCTCGAGCCTTGAAAGGAAAAGATCAACACCCACTGACAGTTTTATGGTTGTACAAAAAGAAGGACTCAACAATAAGAACACATTTTCTGGATTGGTTCCATCAACGCTTTGTCCCTGAAGGCAGAAAATGCATTGCCAATAAGGGACTCTCTTTTAAAGTTCTTTTGATATTCGACAATGCCCCTAACCACCCAGAACCCAAGAGTTCAACAATGAAGGTGTCAAAGTGGTCTACCTGCTTCCAAACCCAACATCTCTAATTCAGTCTCTCAATCAGGGGTCATAAGGAACTTTAGAACTCATTACACACACTTTTTTATGGAAAAGGTTGTCAATACTATAAAAGAGAATCTGGATAGAGAATGTCATGAAAGTCCAGAAGGATTACACCACTGAAGATGCCATTGTTGTTAATTGTTGTTACAGAAAGATCTGTGAAAGCCACCAAGCCCCAAACGATACATTTCTTCTGGAGAAAACTGTGTCCAGATGTTGCACATGACTTCACAGGATTTATGGCAGAGTCAATCAAGGAAATCATGAAAGGGATTATGGATACAGCAACAAAATGTGGGGGATAAGGTGTTTCAAAATATGAATCTTGGAGAAATTCAACAGTCAATAGATGCCAAACTCAAGGAATTAATTGAGGACCTGATGGAGATGAGTGCTTTCCAATCAGCACTTGATGAGAAAGAAGATGTAGAAGAAGCAGTGCCAGAAAAAAAAATTGGCCTTAGACAATGCAAGCCTCATAGAAAGGCTTCCAATTATTTAAGACTGCTATTGACTTCTATTACAACATGAACTCTTCTATGATATGGGCACTGAAACTAAAGCAAGTGGGGAAGAAGGATTAGTACTGTATAAAAGCATTTTTAAATACATCAAAGAGAAAAAAAACAGAAATTATGATGTATTTCCATAAGGTTACACCAAGTACACCTGCCTCACCTGACTCCCCTTCCACCTCCTCTGCCTCTTCTGCCTCTGCCACCCTGAGACAGCAAGACCAACATCTACTCCCCCTCCTCCTCCACAACCCACTCAATGGAAGACAATGAGGATGGAGACCTTTATGATGATTCACTTCCGCTTCTACATATTCAACTTTCATTTTAGATTCAGGAGTACATGTGCAGGTTACCTGAGTATATTGTGTGAGACTGATGTTTGGGGTACGATTGCTCCCATCATCCAAGTACTCAGCATAGTACCCAATAGGTTTTCAACAGT
Source organism: Colobus angolensis palliatus (assembly GCF_000951035.1). Classification (NCBI taxonomy): domain Eukaryota; kingdom Metazoa; phylum Chordata; class Mammalia; order Primates; family Cercopithecidae; genus Colobus; species Colobus angolensis. The sequence continues at coordinate 35,475 of NW_012120576.1, forward strand.
TCCACCCCTTTCTCTCCCCTTTAGGAGTCCATAGTGTCTATTGTTGCCATCTTTATGCCCATGAGTACCACTATTTAGCTCCCATTTCTAAGTGAAAACACATGATATTTGGTGTTCTGTGCCTGTATATAGTCCCTTAGGAGAATGACCTCCAGCTGCATCCATGTTGTTACAAAGGACATGATTTCATTCTTTTTTTA
>NW_012120576.1:36344-44887 GCF_000951035.1 Colobus angolensis palliatus
TAATAACATTTTCTTTTTTCTAGCTGGCTGTATTGTCATAACACAGGATATAATACTAATAACATTCAAAATATGTGTTAATTGGACTGTTTATGTTATTGGTAAGGCTTTTGGTAAACAGTTGGCCATTACTAGTTAAGTTTTTGGAGAATCAAAAGTTCTATGTGGATTTTCTGCTGCACGTGTGTTGGTCCCCTTCATTCCCACATTGTTCAGGGCTCAACTGTACTAGGAATGAACAATTGAAAATTGGATTAAAAATACCACTTAAACAGCATCAAAAACATGATATACTTTGGGATATATCTGACAAAGGATGTGAATGACTGTACACTAAAAACTACAGAACACTGATGAAGGACCTAAATAAATAGATATGTTAATGAATTGGAAAACTCAAAATTGCTAAGATGTTGTTTCTCCCCAGTTGATCTATAAATACAATACAATCCCAATCAAAATCCAGCAGACTTTCTGTACAAATTAGTGAACTTATTCTAAAATGCATATGATAATGTAGAAGACCTCCAATAGCAAAAGCAATTTTAAAAACAAAAAAAACATTAGAGAGGTAACACTACCTCATTTACAGATTATTACACAGCTATAGTAATCATATATTTCACAAATAGATCAACAGAACAGAATACAAAGTCTGGAAATACATGCACAGATGTATGAACAACCAAGTTTTTACAAAGGTACAGAGGCAATGCAGTGGAGTAAAGGTTACGCTTTTCTACAGTTGAATATTCACATGCAAAACAACAAGAAAAGACCTCTGTGTCTTCTTACCACAAGTCTATAAACCCAGTTTTACCACGATGAAAACATCAGGCAAAACACACACTGACATTCTAGAGGAACATTCTACAGGACACCTGACCAGGCTGCTCAAAACTACCCAAGTCACTAACAACAAGGAGAGTCTGAGAAACCACCACAGGCTGGAGGAGACTAAGGAGACATGATGACTACATTTCAGGTGGTATCAATGGGATCCCATAAAAGAACAGGGAAATCAAGTAAAAATTAATGAAATCTGAAAGAAACAGACTTTAGCTTTCAGTTCATCATTATGTGTCAATGTCGGTGAATGAGTTGTGATGGATGTACCGTAGAAACATGAGATTTAACAATGGGGGAAACTGGACACAGGGTAGATGAGAATTCTCTAAACTATTTGTTGCAACCTTGCTATAACCCTGTATTTGTTCTACAATGAAGCATTTGTAAGAAAGGTCACTCAACAGACTGTAAGAAAATATTTGCAGGACCCCTGGGGATGCACATGGTGAAGGATTCATCAGAGGCATGGTGAGAGCTGCTGGATGATCTCTGCAAATGGTTCTGGAGTCTGATGCTGGAGCTTAAGGACCCCAGGGTGGGTCTTCTGTTGAAGAGACTATTCTTTCCCATGTGAATGATCCTGACACCTTTGTCAAAATTTGGTACCTAGTCAATTGGCCAAGGATGTATATGTATGGGTTTATTTCTGAATTCTCCATTCTATTCCATTGGTCTGTATGGAAAGATGTTGCGTGAGACAATCAGGGGAAATTTAATTATGGACTGTAAATGAGATAATATTAAAGAATGTTTATTGTCTTAGATATGATAATGATACTGTGGCTATGTAACAGATTTTTCCTATATGTTATATTAAATGAAGTATTCAGTGATGGAATAACATGCCAAGAATTTCTTATTAAAATGACACAAATTGCTTTTTAAAAGTTTTCTTTAAAAAGACAGAATAAAAGGACACATGAATTAGCACAGAAAAATAGTGAAAATGATTTAACCTAAGAATGGATACGTGGGTGCTCATTACACTGAGTCTCTCCTTTGTGTATGTTTGAAAACTTTGAAAATAAAAACTTGATGCAAATGATGTTAGTGGGAGGCGTTAGTCTTGTCCACCAAAAGCTAACTTTGAATTTGGAGCTTGAACTAGAGCCAGAATCTTAGAGCAATGGGGGAAGCACAGATCTTTTATCTATTTGTAACCATATCCCACCCCCAGAGCTGCACCTACCATGGATGGTAGAGACGGAACCTGAATTCTTTTCACCTAAAACCAGTGATTAATTCTGTTGGAACTCAACAAAAATTCAAAAAGACTAGGAGTGAATTCCTCTTTTTCCCATTAAAACTATTTCAATGTTCTGCTGAATTATTTTACACATCATTAATCAACACACATACATTAGAATGCTGAAATGTAAAAGAATGACCATACAGAATGATACAGTTTGGAAGTCTGTCCCCTCCAAATCTCACGTTGAAATCTGATCCCTGACGTTGGAGACGGGTCCATCTGCCATCCTTGTTAAAGTATTTAATTACATCCCTGGAGGTAATTCTCTTGGATAGGCTCAAGGAGATTTTGTTACAAGAGACCTTCAAGAAAATTCCCTGTGCAGGGTCTGGGACACTGCACACTAACACACCTGCACATACACAAACACGTACATGCACAAACACATACTCCATCATCAAGTAATGCTTCCTTCTCATCAGACAGATGAGACGCAGACTCTGAATCCTGTTTCCCAGAAAGATGTAACCAACTGCATGCTTTTCCCAGACACATCCTTGCCTCTGAAACAAGGAAGGAGCAATATGCAGTGTCCATCCTTCTTTCGATGACAATTTACTTTTGTGGTTGGGCCATATCCAAGGCTCTTTGCCAGAAAGCCTTCTTTGAGTTCTGAATTCCTCTGTGAGAATTCTGCTGGCTTTACATGTATAGTCATAAATATATATATTAATATATACATAACCTTCCAAAAGTATAAAAATTCTCATACATCCATATTCTTTAATAGACACATAAACACATTTATTTCATATCTCATAAAAGATATTTATAATCAAAATAAATGAAACCATATATAGTTTAATGTTTAATATTTTATAGATATCTCTCTATCATAGGTGATATAAAATCATATATAGGTTTTTATATCTCTAAAGGCCTCTGGGTGACCCTGTGAGCCACAATGAACTCAGTGTGGGTTCAGGAAGTGGCAGGGCCTCACCCTCAGCCAAAGGGTGTGGGGTGCAGGCAACACATAAGTGGTGCTTGGTACTATAATTAAGGGAGCATACTATAATTAATGGAGGGTAAAGGGGAGAAAAGTGCTTAGACAAGACTAACCTCTTAGATTTCTGCCACTTGCATCTCCTGGCCTAGTCTTGTGAAGATCTGAAAGTCATGCTTAATTTTGAAAGGCCTGCAACTGTAGTCCTCCTGCTTTTTAGAAAGAGCATTATTTCACTTTCCCATGAGTTGGCTGAACAGCCACTCTTTCGCCAAACATCTGCCAATATGTGAGACAATATGACTGTGTTACCAAGTCTACTGAACCTTTTAAGAAGCCAGAACAATAGATGAATTGTATACTCCATCCTTAATAAAATAATATACTGAGATTAGACATTAGGTGTTTAATCTGGATTTAGCAACTACACATTTGCTAAGAATGTTATTCTGGCATTTGTCAAGGACTTTTCAATCACAAGTGACTGAATCCCTATTTAAACTGGCTACTCTCACGATATTACTCAATAGTGTTTTGGATGTATATGCTCCAGGAAAGCAAAACAAGTGGTAGAAGGGAATTCTTTGCAGATGACATTGTATATTGTACATTTAATCTATACTACAAAATAATAAGAAAAGTTAGTAATGTGGCTGGATACAAGATACATATGCAAAAAACAAAATTTTAATTTCCCATAGTCAGCTAAATGTAGAAATGGAAAAATTGCCCTGTACCCAATAGTTTCAAAAATAATGAAATGCCGAGGAATAAATGTTAATAAGAAATATAAAATGTTTATATAGTGAAAAATTTTATTTATGTATATAAAACAAGATCTGAATAAATAGTGAGACATACATATTCATGAACAGGAAGACATAATAGCAAAAAGAGGCCAATCCTTCTCAATTCAGGAAAATCCTGTAACCCTACAGGTAGGGCTCCAGTCAACTAAGATAAAAGCAATAATACGGAAATATATTCATGTAAGGAAAGCATTAAAGAGTGTTTACATGGCCTTATTGCTAAAGGCAAAAAATGCAAAATGCCTAAATCTATATCAATATTAATTGGTTAAAAACTACATTCTATCCAAAGAAAAGTATTTTATGCAATTATTAATAGAACTTGTCAAAGCTATCTGTATTGGTCTATAAAGGTATCTATAATTTTTTGGCAAGTGAAAAATGCAAAGAAAAGAAGAATATGTCCAGCCCAATACTAGATTTTATTTTAACAAAATAGGTGTGAGAATTTACATTAAATATAGTGTGTACGTAAAGTACTTTTTTTAAAAAATGGAAAGAATGGGCACAAAACTAAGAGCATTTCCTCTAGGGGGTCATATACCAAACATCGCATGTTCTCACTCGTCAGGGGGAAATGAACAGTAAGAACACTTGGACACAGGAAGGGGAACATCACACACCAGGGCCTGTCGTGAGTTGGCGGGATGGCGGAGGGATAGCATTACGAGAAATACCTAATGTAAATGATGAGTTAATGGGTGCAGCAAACCAACACAGCACATGTATACATATGCAACAAACCTGCACATTGTGCACATGTACCCTAGAACTTAAAGTATAATTTTTAAAAATGTGCATAGTAACCTAACATTTAGCGACAGGGGAAACTGGCAAAAGATATATGGGAATTCTCAGTGCAATTTTTTGCACCCTTGCTTTAAATCTAAATTTATTGTAAAATAAAAAGTTTACTTTAAAAAAGACATCTACACACTGGTAAAGGATAAATATTCAGAATATAAATAACCTTTAAAATTCAATTTTAAAAAATAATTTTTAATGAGCAAAGATTTGAACAGAGAGTAATCCAAGAAGGTACACATATGGCAAACAGGCACATGTAAAGACGTTCAAGATAACTAATGATTAGGGTGATCAAACTGAGGTTTAATCCACATCTCATTAAAATAGCTGCAATGAAAAAGACTGACCATATCAAATGATATAGCTGAGTTATCTGTCCCTACAAAATCAAGTGTTGAAATTGGATCCCTAATGTTGGAAGTGAGGCTTAGTGGGAGGTGTTTGGATGGATCCCTGATGAATGACCTAGTCCCCCTCCCAGTAATGAGTGAACTTTCCATCTATTAGTTTCAGCAACAACTGATTGTTAAAAAGAGCCTGGCACCTGCCTCCTTCTTCTCTTGCTTCTCTCTCTCTCTCCATGTGATCAGCACCCTCCACCCTCACCTTCTGCTATGAGTGGAAGTAGCCTGAGTCTCTTACCTGATGCGGAAGCTGGTGCCATGCTTCTTGTGCCACCTGATGAACCACAAGCCAAATAAACATGTTTTCTTTATAAATTAACCAACCTCAGATATTCCTTTATCCCAATGCAAACGGACTAAGACATCAAGTGTTGGTGAGTATGAAGAGCTGGACCTCTCCTATGCTGGTGGTGGGAGGGCACCTTGGTCTGGCCCCTCATAAATATTGTTTAGCAAATTCTCAAAAAGGTAAATATACACCTACCATAGATCACAGGTATTCCACTGTTGAGTAGTTATCCATAAGAATAAAATACTTCCTGTATTATGTGTATTTTTAAATTTTCTGTATATTATATTTTTGCATCTTAAAAATCCCTATCTGGTAGGGATGCAGTGCACCTCCCTGGGCCAGCCAATTATTAGAGACAGCAAAAAGCCTGCCCTTAGAGCTCAGAGCCCACTGAAATTATTCAAACTGACCAGTGCTAAACTGTTTCCCCTGCCCTGCCTTGCCTTTCTTGCAGAAACTTCAGTAGAGCTATGGTCTAGCCTCTACCCTCACTCCTATTCTTTCTGCCTCCTATATTTCAAGTAAAACAGTGTACAGGGTATTACTTTGCCACAGACACTACTTCCAGTCTACAGCAGTCAGGGTTCAATGAGAGAAGTAAAGCTACTGGGAATCCAAATGATGAAGAATTCATCAGAGGCTATGAATATGGAAATACAGTAATGTAAAGAAAGTATTAAAGAGTGTTTGCACACTAATGTGCACAAAGACAAATTTGGAAAATGCCTAAATATATATATATCAATATTAATTGGTTGAAAAAACTACATTAAATCCAAAATAAAGACTTTTATGCAATTACTAAAGGAACTTGTCAAATCAGTTGGTATTGGCCTCTAACAATGTCTATAATTTATTGGCAAATGAAAAATGCAAAGTAGAAACAATATGTCCAGCCTGCTACTACATTTTAACAAAACGAGTGTAAGAATATACATTAGATGTATGAACATGCATAAAATAATTTCAATAAATGGAAACGATGCACACAAAACTACTAAAGCATTTTCCTATAGAATTAGCAAAAAAGGGAAGTTTCATTTCTCACTGTGGTTTTTGGTATTTTCCCAAAAAGAGTATCTTTAAATGAAACCCAGATATGATCTACAATTATAAAATTTGTTAACTGAGAGGTCTATGAAGTGGCAAAAAATGATTCATGAAACTGGAAAAAAAATTCCAAATGCGACAAATGAAAATGTCAAATCACAGTTCAGTAAGTGTTATAGTTTGAATATTTGTCCCCACCCAAATCTCATGTTGAAATATACTACCCAGTATTGGAGGTAGGGCCGGGTAGGAGGTGTTTGGATCATGGGGATGGATCCCTCATGGCTTTTTGTTGTCCTTGCAATAGTCAGTGAGTATTCACAAGATATGGTGAAGTGTGTGGACCTCCCCCACCGACTCTCTTTTGCTCCTGCTTTTGTCATGTGACATGCTCCTGCTTCATTTTCTGCCATGAGTAAACACTCCCTGAGGCTTCCCCGGAATATGAACAGATGCCAGTGCCACGCTTGTACAGCCTGCAAAATCTTGAGCCAACTAAACCTCTTTTATTTATAAATTACCCAGTCTGAGGCATTCCTTTATGGCAACATAACGAAGAGTAGAAAATTGGTACCAACAGAAAATAGTATCAGTAGTAAATTGGTACTGAGAGTGGGATGTTGCTATAGAGATACTGAAAATGTGGAAGCAAGCAACACTGGAACTTGGTAGCAGGCAGATGTTTGAAGAGTTTGGAGGGCTCAGAAGAAGACAGGAAGATGAAGGAAACCTTGGACCTTCTTAAAGACTGATTAAATGCTTGTGACCAAAATACTGATAGAAAAATCAGCAGTGAGGGCCAGGCCTCTCATCTCATCTCATCACATGAGATGAGATCTCATGTGAAAATGAGGAAGTTATTGGAAACTGGAGCAAAGATCACCCTTGCTATGCCTTAACAAAGAACTTGGCTGTATTGAGTCCCTGCTCTAGGAATCTGTGGAACTTTAAACTTGAGAGTGATGACCTAGGGTATCTGGCAGAAGAAATTCCTAAGCAGCAAAGTATTCCAGATGTGGCCTGGCTGCTTGTAAAAACCTACACTTAGATGCAGGAACAAAGAAATGACTTAAAGTTGGAAGTTATATCATTCTACTTGTATGAGGTATCTAAAATAGAGAAATTCATAGAAGCAAAAAGAGGAATGGTGGTTGTGAATGAAACCGCCTTTGCAAAATTATGCCTGAGACTGCAAAAAAGATCTAACTTAACTGACTCCATCTTGCTTCTAACCTCCAAGCTGTCTTTGTTCATTCCTGGGCATAGACTGAACCAACTATGGGAGAAATTTATTTTACAGTTGTTTAAAACATAGACAATAACAGTCCTTTCTCAAAGCAGACCTCCTTCTTGCCGGGGGACTAGGTTCCCTTTGTAGGACTAGCATTAGCCACAAGATTAGAAATTATGGTTCAGGATTCATGCAGATGGAGGTTACAAGATTCTGACGCTCCCTAAACCACTCCTAAGATCAGTGCTTGAGATATTTTGCGGACCTTGTCCTTGATGGATCAGCTGGCACCACCCAGATAGATAAACTGGCTCATCTGCTCTTGTGGCCCCCACCCAGGAACTGACTCAGCGTAAGAAGACAGCTCCAACTCCCTAAGACTTTCATCCCTGACCAGTCAGCACTCCTGGATTACTGGCTTCCCCCAAACCACCAAGGATTCCTTAAAAACTCTGTTCTCCGAATTGCTTGGGGAGACTGATTTGAGTAATAATAAAACTCCGGTCTACCACACAGCTGGCTCTGCGTTAATTACTCTTTCTCTACTGCAATTCCCCTGTCTGGATATATTGACTCTGTCTAGGCAGCAGGTAAGGTGAATCCCCTGGGCAGTTACACCAGGGACTGGAGGAGAGGGGAATGGGCAATTATTGTTTAATGGGTCCCAAACTTCAGTTTGGGAAGATGAAGAGAGTTCTGCAGATGAATGGTGGTGTTGGTTGCACAGCAATGTGAATACACTGGATACTGAACTGTGCACCTAAAGTGGTGAAGATGACAAGGCTTATGCTATGTGTATTTCACCATAATTAATGATAAAATAAACAATCTTTAAAAATAAATCTAAGTAACACACCATATAAATAAACTAAAAATGTATAACCATGTAATAATAGTTACAGA
>NW_012120576.1:45557-45888 GCF_000951035.1 Colobus angolensis palliatus
ACACTGGATACTGAACTGTGCACCTAAAGTGGTGAAGATGACAAGGCTTATGCTATGTGTATTTCACCATAATTAATGATAAAATAAATAATCTTTAAAAATAAATCTAAGTAACATACCATATAAATAAACTAAAAATGTATAACCATGTAATAATAGTTACAGAAGAAGTGTTTGACAGAGTCCAAAATTCATATCTGAAAAAAAAAAAAAAAAAAAACTCTCAGCAAACTCGGAATTAATGATAAAATAAACAATCTTTAAAAATAAATCTAAGTAACACACCATATAAATAAACTAAAAATGTATAACCATGTAATAATAGTTACAG
>NW_012120576.1:46315-48126 GCF_000951035.1 Colobus angolensis palliatus
GACAAATCTATTTTAAATAGTTAAAATTTATCAAAACTTATGCACACAAACACTTACAGACTATACATGACACCATTTGCAGTCAAGAGAAAAGTAACAAAGGTAAGGTTGCAGCATTAAGTCATAACTGCATAGAGTTAACTGTCCCTACTGTACCACTGTGATAATTTCATAGCCACCTCCTGTTGCTATTGCAGGGAGCTCAAGTGTTGCAATTATCCTCTCAGTACACCAGGTGAGACTGATCATCTCCGTGTGTGCAGTTCATCCCTCCAGTAAATTGTGTATCACAGCAAACACTGATCTCACAGTCCACGTGCATTGTTTGTCATGTTCGCTGCATATCAGAAACTCTAAATAATACCATGGGGCCCATACAAAGTATCACCAGTGATGCCTCAAGTGCTCCCATGAAGCAGAGAAATTCGTGATATTACAAGATTATATGTACCATAGGCTGAGGTCTGCAGCTGTGGTTGGCTATCATTAAAAAAAAAAAAAAAGAAGAAGAATCCAGATAAGGACCATTGTTTAAAATAAAAGAAAGAAAGAAAGAAAATTCAGTAAGTCTTCACTACAGTGATGCCAGCAGGTTTCAAACCTTGCACATTTTCCAAAATATATTTTTATCTCGTATTAAAAATGCAGCTTTCCAATCTCAATGGACTCCACTGCCAAGGTAGAAAAAAGGATATTCAAAGAGTTAATGGGTAAAAGGAACTAGGAGTCCATCCATGGGTTAAAGATTAATAGTGATCATCCCTGGAATGCAAGGCTGGTTCAACATATGCAAATCAGTAAACATAATCCAGCATATAAACAGAACCAAAGACAAAAACCACATGATTATCTCAATAGATGCAGAAAAGGCCTTTGACAAAATTCAACAGCCCTTCATGCTAAAAACGATCAATAAATTTGGTATTGATGGAGCATATCTCAAAATAATAAGAGCTATTTATGACAAACCCACAGCCAATATCATACTGAATGGGCAAAAACTGGAAAAATTCCCTTTGAAAACTGGCACAAGACAGGGATGCCCTCTCTCACCATTCCTATTCAACATAGTGTTGGAAGTTCTGCCTAGGGCAATCAGGCAAGAGAAAGAAATCAAGGGTATTCAATTAGGAAAAGAAGAAGTCAAATTGTCCCTGTTTGCAGATGACATGATTGTATATTTAGAAAACCCCACTGTCTCAGCCCAAAATCTCCTTAAGCTGATAAGAAACTTCAGCAAAGTCTCAGGATAGAAAATTAAGGTGCAAAAATCACAAGCATTCTTATACACCAGTAACAGACAAACAGAGAGCCAAATCATGAATGAACTTCCATTCACAATTGCTTCAAAGAGAATAAAATACCTAGGAATCCAACTTACAAGGGATGGGAATGACCTCTTCAAGGAGAACTACAAACCACTGCTCAGTGAAATAAAAGAGGACACTAACAAATGGAAGAACATACCATGCTCATGGATAGGAAGAATCAATTTCGTGAAAATGGCCATACTGCCCAAGGTAATTTATAGATTCAATGCCATCCCCATCAAGCTACCAATGACTTTCTTCACAGAATTAGAAAAAACTGCTTTAAAGATCATATGGAACCAAAAAAGAGTCCGCATTGCCAAGACAATCCTAAGTCAAAAGAACAAAGCTGGAGGCATCACGCTGCCTGACTTCAAACTATACTACAAGGTTACAGTAACCAAAACAGCATGGTACTGGTACCAAAACAGAGATATAGACCAATGGAACAGAATAGAATCCTCAGAAATAATACCACACATCTACAGCCATCTGATCTTT
>NW_012120576.1:49344-50411 GCF_000951035.1 Colobus angolensis palliatus
TTTTCTCTGGCTTCTTTCTCACCATGTGATCAGCACCTTCCACCTTCACCTTCTGCCAACAGTGGAAGCAGCCAGAGTCTCTTCCCGGAAGCAGATGTTGGTACTGTGCTTCTTGTACAGCCTGCAGAACTGAGGGCCAGATATTATCTCTTTATACATTACCCAGCCCCAGGTATTCCTTTACAGCAACACAAAAAAAATTACACCACCAGGTGCTTGTGAGCATGAAGAGTGGCATAAAATACAGCCCATCTTGCTCTGTTGCCCAGGCTGGAGTGTGGTAGTGTGATCTCGGCTCACTGCAACCTCCACCTTCCAAGTTGAAGTGATTCTCCTGCCTCAGACTCCTAAGTAGCTATGATTACAGGTGCCCACCACCACACTGTGCTTGCATTTTTAGTAGAGACGGAGTTTTGCCATGTTAGCCAGGCTGATCTCGAACTCCTGACCTGAGGTGATCCGCCCGCCTCGGTCTCCCTAAGTGCTGGGATTACAGGCGTAAGCCACCGTGCCTGGCCTTATTTCTGATTAAACACTACTCACATAGAGCCACTGGACTGGGTCTAAAACAGTGCTGTTCAAGATGTGGTTTCCAGCTCTTTGTGTTACCTAACCACCTCAGCATGGGTGCAGGCCCTGCAGGAAATGCTTAGAAATTCCTGTAGCAATTGGTGTTGCTGTCAGCCAAGCAATCATCAGTAGTTTTGCATTTTATAGGTCTGTGGTTTATTTCATTTCACTTTCTAGCTTTTCACTTTTGTTCTATGTCACAAAAAATTACGAATATGTAATCAACTGCAAAAAACCTTTTTTCTATTCCTTAATCACAGATAGGTTAAGACTCTCTGCTGTAAACTACTTAATTTCATGATGCTCTGCTGGGGTACAGAGATTTATCTAAAATTTATACAGGTTATACAAACAAACAGGATGCTGTCGGGTTTGGATCATAATCCTGAAAGACATAACCCCAAAACTTATCATCCTGAATGTTGAATTCCAACATATCAATTCCCCAAAAATCCAAATCCCTAAGGTCTAACCTCCCTGAAATCTAAACTCTCTAA
>NW_012120576.1:50979-51281 GCF_000951035.1 Colobus angolensis palliatus
ATTTCTTAAAAAGGGGCATAGATTTGAACATTTACCAAAGAATGTATACAGATGGCAAACAGTCACATGTAAAGATGCTCAACATAATATTTAAAAAGGAAAATCAAATTAAAATTGCAATTTAATTTACATACCCATTAGAATAGCTGCAATCAAAAAGACTGACCATATCAAATGATATAGTATAGATATCTGACTCCCTCAAGTCAAGTGTTGAAATTTGATTCCCTAATGTTGGAGGTGGGGCTTAGTGGGAGGTATTTGGGTTATGGGATGGATCTCTCACGAATGACCTAGTACAT
>NW_012120576.1:57566-60804 GCF_000951035.1 Colobus angolensis palliatus
GTCTGTCATGTTTTTATATGTTTTTCAAATAAATTCCCTTTCAAAAAGTAAACAGATTATCTTTTAATTAATTTTTAAAGTTATTTTTTCTGGAATTATATTTATAGGACGTTGATCTTTCAGGCTCTTAACATTCAGGATTTTGAAAGTTCTGGTCTTTTGGGACTGGACTGTGATTGCCTCCCAGGAGCCTCCACGTCAAGCATGTACATGTTTACTTGCACATCTTAGTGAGGGAGGCCATGTGGGTTGTCTTTTCATTCTCTTGATAGCATCCTTGATACACAAAAGTGTTTTCTTTTGATGTCAAATTTGTCTGTGTTTTTTGTTGTTGTTGTTTCTTATACACAACAATGTGTGTATCACATCACAGAAACCAATTCCAAATCCAGGTCATAAATACTTCCCCAAATGTTTCCTTCTAAACTTTTTCACTTCTAACTTTTCTATTCAGCTATTTGATCCATTTCAAGTTAGTTTTTGCAAATAAGGATGCAACTTTATTCTTTTGGATGTGGATATGCAGCTGTTGCAGCGACCTCTGTTGAAGAGATTATTCTTTCCCATTTCAACAGTCTTGGCACCATAGTAAAAACCAATTGGCCAAGAATGTATGGGTTTATTTCTGGATTCTCAACTCCATTCTACTGATCTGCATGTAAAAGACATTTTTGAGACAATTAGGGGAAGTTTCATTATGGATTATGAGTGAAACAATATTAAAGAGTTATTGATTCTGTGAGGAATGATAATGATATTGTGGCTATGTAACAAACTTTCCTTATTTTTCATATTTAGTGAAGTATTTGGGGATAGAATGCTGCGTACAGCATTTCCATTAAAAAATTATAACCAAAAGTTAGTTTAAAAAAAGAAACGAAAGAGCAGATACATGAATCAGTATAATAAAATATTGAAAATTATGTAACACAAAGATGGATACATGGGTGCTCATTACACTGTAGTCTCTCCTTGCCATTTGTTTGAAAACTTTGATTAAAAAAAAAAAAGTTGGAATAAATAATCTTGGTGGGAGGCCTTCAGCTTGCCCACTAACAGCTTACTCTTAATTTGAATCTCACAATGGAACCAGATCTTAGAGCAATGGGAGAAGCCCAGATCTTTTCTTGCTGTGCAGTCACCTCCCATCCCCAGTTCTTCAGAGCTACACCCACCCTGGATGGTACAGAGCAATCCTGAATTCCTTCCTACTGGACCTAGTCATCAATTCTGCTGGAACTCACCAAAAACTAAAAAACCCTGGGAGTAATTCCTTTTTTTTTTTCTTAATTAAAACTATCTTGATGTTCTCTTGAATGATGATCTGCCATCTTTGTTATTTATTTACAGCATTGGATGTAATTCCCCTGGATAGACTCAATGAGTTTTTGCTACTGGAGACCTTCAGGAAAATCCCCTATGTAGGATCTGAGACACTGCATGCAGACACATGTGCATGCACACACACAAACACAAACACACATGCACATACACAGGCACAGATGCACACTCCACCATCAAGTGATGCTTCCTTCTCATCGGACACTTCAGACTATGACTCGTGTTGCCCAGCAAGATACAACAAACTGTATGCTTTTCCAAGACACAGCCTGTCCTTCTAAAATAAGGAAAGAGAAATCCAGTGTCCACAGGTCTTTCAATGACAATTCACTTTTGCAGGTATGTTGTATCCAAGGCTTCTTTTCAAAGGGCACTCTTTGATATCTGAATTCCTCTTTGAGAATTTTCCTTCCTTTATTATAATTTATAAAGATATATAAAAAATAACTTTCCACATCTATAAAACATCTTATATATACCTATCCTTTAATACATACAAAAAAAATTATGTATTTTTTAGACACACAAAACCAAAAATATATAAAATGATATATGGCCAATATGTTTCCTATTTTATACATATCTTTATATAATAGGTGATACAAAATCACACATAGCTTTCTGGATCTCAAAAGCCCTCTGGGTGACCCTGTGAGCCACAAGGAACTCAGTGTGGGTTCAGGAAGTGGCAGGATCCCACAACTGGGAAGAGGGTGGGGCTGCAGGCAACAACTGGGTGGTGCTTGGTGCTGTAACTGAAGGAGGGTAAAGGGGAGAGAAGCACTTTGAAAAGCCTAGCCTCTTACAGGCTTGCATCTCCTTGCCTGTTCCTGCCAAGAGCTGAAAGCCATGCCTCACTTGAAACTGTAGTCTTCCTGTTTTTCACAGTATTTCACTTTCCCATGAGTTGGCTGAAAAGTCAATTTTTTACCAAACAGCTGCCAATCTGTGAGAGATGCAACTGTGTTACAAAGTCTACTGAATCTTGTAAGAAGCCAGAACAATAGTCAAAATTGCATGGTTCATCACTAAAAAAGTAATAGATAAGGGATCATAAAACAATTCATGAAAATTCATATTATGAAAAACGTATGGATGGATTCCAAATTTCTTTGCACCAAACAAACTTTTGCTAACTTGTTAAAACATGTTTGAATAGGATCTAGTTTGAGGCACTAAGAAGGATAAGACATCACTTGGAAAAAAAGCCCCCATCAGAACAACATGAATTCTGCAACAATTGAAGCAATAGCCTAAAATTTATGCCGAAATATGAGCGGAAGAATACTGAAATCATTGATGCTTTAAAAAAAAGTTAATGAACAAAATGGTCCAAAGAAATATGCAGTTTATAAATGAGGAATTCCTTTTAAGAAGAGACAAGACAAGGTTGAAAATAAAGTCTACACCAGCAGAGCATCCCTCTCAATTGGCAAGCAAACAATCTTGCTCATGTTCTAACTGAAGAGGACTGACAATTAGCAGCAGAAACAAGAGCCAACACAATAGATATCTCAATCAGGACAGTTTACACAATTCTGACAAAAATTTCAGTTTAACAAATTTTCCACTTGATGGGTGCCAAAACCGTTGCAACCAGATCAGCTGCAGACAAGAACAGACCCTTCACAGGAAATTATAAACAAATGGGATCAAGACCTTAGCCAGGCGCAGTGGCTCACACCTGTAATCCCAGCACTTTGGGAGGCCAAGGCAGGCAGATCACCTGAAGTCAGGAGTTCAAGACTAGCCTGACCAACATGGAGACACCCCGACTCTACTAAAAATACAAAATTAGCCAGGTGTGGTGGCGTGTGCCTGTAATCCCAGCTACTCAGGAGGCTGAGGCAGGAGAATCGCTTGAACCCAGGAGGTGGAGGTTGCAGTGAGCTGAGAT
>NW_012120576.1:60854-62135 GCF_000951035.1 Colobus angolensis palliatus
GATAAAACATCTTATACATACCTATCCTTTAATACATGCAAAAAAAATCATGAATTTTTTAGACACATAAAACCCAAAATATATAAAATGATATATGGTCAATATGTTTCCTATTTTATACATATCTTTATATAATAGGTGATACAAAATCACACATAGCTTTCTGGATCTCAAAAGCCCTCTGGTGACCCTGTGAGCCACAAGGAACTCAGTGTGGGTTCAGGAAGTGGCAGGATCCCACAACTGGGATGTGGGTGAGGCTGCAGGCAACAACTGGGTGGTGCTTGGTGCTGTAACTGAAAGAGGGTAAAGGGGAGAGAAGCACTTTGAAAAGCCTAGCCTCGTAGAGGCTTGCATCTCCTTGCCTGTTCTTGCCAAGAGCTGAAAGCCATGCCTCACTTGAAAGGCCTAAAACTGTAGTCTTCCTGTTTTTCACATTATTTCACTTTCCCATGAGTTGGCTGAAAAGTCACTTTTTTTACCAAACAGCTGCCAATTTGTGAGAGATACAACTGTCTTACTAAGTCTACTGAATCTTGTAAGAAGCCAGAACAATAGTCAAAATTGCATGGTTCATTGCTAAAAAAGTAATAGATAAGGGATCATAAAACAATTCATGAAAATTCATATTATGAAAAACGTATGGATGGATTCCAAATTTCTTTGCACCAAACAAACTTTTGCTAACTTGTTAAACCATGTCTGAATAGGATCTAGCTTGAGGCACTAAGAAGGATAAGACATCACTTGGAAAAAAAGCCCCCATCAGAACAACATGAATTCTGCAACAATTGAAGCAATAGCATAAAATTTATGCGGAAATATGAGTGGAAGAATGCTGAAATCATTGATGCTTTAAAAAAAAGTTAATGGAGAAAATGGTCCAAAGAAATCTGCAGTTTATAAATGAGGAATTCCTTTTAAGAAGGGACAAGACAAGGTTGAAAATAAAGTCTACACCAGCAGAGCATCCCTCTCAATTGGCAAGCAAACAATCTTGCTCATGTTCTAAATGAAGAGGACTGACAATTAACAGCAGAAACAAGAGCCAACACAATAGATATCTCAATCAGGACAGTTTACACAATTCTGACAAAAATTTCAGTTTAACAAATTTTCTACTTCATGGGTGCCAAAACCGTTGCTGCCAGATCAGCTGCAGACAAGAACAGACGCTTCACAGGAAATTGTAAACAAGTGAGATCAAGACCTTAGCCAGGCGCAGTGGCTCACACCTGTAATCCCAGCACTTTGGGAGGCCAAGGCAGGCAGATCACCTGA
>NW_012120576.1:63641-66019 GCF_000951035.1 Colobus angolensis palliatus
ATGCATGGCACAAAATAATTTTTTACACAGAAAAGAAATTTTAGATGCAACAAACACAAATGTCAAATCCCAGTTCAGTAAGGAATTCGTCTAAATATTCGAAGCCAGAATACTTTTAAGGTGCTAAAGGAGAGATGACTTACCATAGGCAATGGCTTTCCCTGATGGCAGTTGATACCACCAATGAAGACCATGTTGGGCATCACGGGTTTGGGATAGTCCAAAACAAAGTCCGTTCGCAACAACCAAATTGATGTGTGGCTGTAGAGATCATATTTCGTGACAGGTGTTTGGAGAATTTCAGAGGCTATTTCTAGGGCACTTTTGAAAATATACTTGCAAAATAAATGTTCCTCCAAGTGCATGACATGGTTCCGTACTCTCTCCTTGAAAGTCATGGCATCTGAGAACCCTAAGAGTTCTCTGGATACATAGGAAGGAGGAGCAGGGCACTGTGCACCTTCTTCAAGATAGTGGCAAAATATTCCCCTGGCGAAGACCACAGAGGGGAGGGAGAAATATTTGGCAACAATTAAGCCACAGACATCAAAAGGATCCAGAAACACCGCATCAAAAGAACTCTCCTTTAAGTATTCTACTAATTTTTGGTCATTAAACAAACTCCTGCAATGTGAAAAAACTAAGTCAAAAAAACCATTGGATGAACTCATTACCAGAGAAAATATACTTTGTATTTGTGCTTTCCACTGAGCATGGGCAAAAGCCATGAACTCCCGGTCCAGATCCTCCAGAGTGTATGAGGTTGAATAAGTCTTCACTGTGCAATTCAGTGATCTTCCCAGTTGCCAACTCACCTCTGGCATGACTACGACCACCTCATGCCCCCTGAGGATGAGTTTCTCCACCACCGACCGCATGGTGAACCAGTGGCTCCCATCCATGGGCACTACCAGCAGCTTCCCTGCCTCAGCAAAACCACAGGTTAGCAGTAGACACAGACATAAAGGAACAAGGCTGGTGCACCGTGTGTGAGCCATCAGAGAACTGCAGCCCGAGCCAGCAGCTGGGATTCTAAGCTGCTATGATACAGTAGGCGGAAGAAGTACAGGCACAAAACCTGACCCCAATAGAGGGCGTGTACTTAACATTTCATAATCACACTCACTGCCAATGATTTACTCATAAGAACAATAATACCTGAGAATCACTTGCTGAGATACCTACTTGTATGATTTAGAGACAAGAGTAGATCATGGTCTCTTCCTTGGAGAGAGAGCATGCCCTGAGCTGCAATGTGAATTTAGAAACAGAATTACTAAGCAATGCTTTTGGACCTTGAAGATTCAGAAAGATAAAGTGAAAGTCAATTTGAATAAAGCTAATATTTTTGGAATTTATCCCAAAACAAAATTTAGATTTTAACTTTAGCCAAGGAAATACTCTCTGTCCAGAAAGAAATTGGCATCCTATGTGCCAAGGAAAGACACCAAGGCCCTTAGCACTGACCTCCCAACTGGCAAGAAACTGGGGCTCACCTGCGTCTCTGCAATACATAATCATTGCTGGTTTTCTTCTTCCATATCCAAACCCTGAGAGGCCTCTGAAATGCTGAAATGAGATTGACAATCCTACCTCCATGGACCATATCAGGGACTTGATGGAAAGTGACCTTCGCCTATTTTAATGGTTTCCCTCACATATATCACATGCAATGGGGAGTCGCTGGCCCAGTCCTTGTGCGAGTACTCTGCTGCGCTGCCTCTCTGTGACTGCTCTACTTCCATATTCTAAACACAGCATCACTCCAGTGCTCTCCTTCAGGAAAATATGTACTTGTCTCCCTCAGTCTGCTGAGTACTCCTGGAGGTCAGAGGTGATGTCATCTTTGTGTTTTTACCCTCCTTTCACAGTAGCCATGCTATGCCTTTGATGCAGTTAGTATGTTTGTCCCCTCCATATATCATGGTCAAATATACTATCAGTGTTGGAGGTGAAGCATGGTGGGAGGTGTTTGGGTCGTGGGCATGGATCCCTCATGAATAGTTTGGCACTGTCCTTCCAATAGTGAGTGATTTCTCATGAGATTTGATTGCTTAACAGTATATGACAGCACATGTATCCCAGAACTCTTAAAATATAATTTTTACAAAATGTGACAAAAACCCTCTTTAGGATATTATCCAGGAGAACTTTCCCAGCCAAGCTAGAGAGGACAACATTCAAATTCAGGAAACACAGAGAACACCATAAAGATACTCCTCCAGAAAAGCAACCCCAAGACACATAATCATCAGATTCACCAAGGTTGAAATGAAGGAAAAATGTTAAGGGCAGCCAGGGAGAAAGGTCTGGTTACCCACAAAAGGAAGCCCATCAGACTAACCGTGAATCTCTCTGCAGAAACCCAACAAGCCAGA
>NW_012120576.1:66924-67133 GCF_000951035.1 Colobus angolensis palliatus
GAACCAAACACTGCATGTTCTCATGCACAGTGGGAGTTGGACAATGAGAACACATGGATGCAGAGAGGGGAATATAACACACTAGGGCCTGTCACAGGGTGAGGGCCTAGGGGAGGGACAGCATTAGGAGAAATACCTAATGTAGATGACAGGTTGATGGGTGCAGCAAACCACCATGGCATGTGTATACCTATGTAACAAACCTACAC
>NW_012120576.1:67183-69108 GCF_000951035.1 Colobus angolensis palliatus
CACCGACCCCACAGAAATACAAACTACCATCAGAGAATACTATAAACACCTCTACACA
The DNA here is from genome assembly GCF_000951035.1 of Colobus angolensis palliatus. NCBI lineage: Eukaryota > Metazoa > Chordata > Mammalia > Primates > Cercopithecidae > Colobus > Colobus angolensis. The sequence continues at coordinate 67,242 of NW_012120576.1, forward strand.
AATAAACTAGAAATTCTAGGAGAAATGGATAAATTCCGGGACACATACAGCCTCCCAAGACTAAACCAGGAAGAAGTCAAACCCCTGAATAGACCAACAACAGGTTTTGAAATTGAGGCAGTAATTAATAGCCTATCCACTGAAAAAAGCCCAGACCAGGTGGATTCACAGCAGAATTCTACCAGAGGTACAAAGAGGACCTGGTACCATTCCTTCTGAAACTGTTTCAAACAACAGAAACAGAGGGACTCCTCCCTAACTCATTTTATGAGGACAGCATCATCCTGATACCAAAACCTGGAAGAGACACAACAAAAAAGGAAAATTTCAGGCCAATATCCCTGATGAATATCGAGGGCAAATATCCTCTGTACTGGCAAACTGAGTCCACTAGTACATCAAAAAGCTTATCTACCATGATTAAGTTGGCTTCATAGCTGTGATGCAAGGCTGGTCCAACATACACAAATCAATAAACGTAATCCATCACATAAACAGAACCAATGACAAAAACCACATGATTATCTCAATTTAGATGCAGAAAAGGCCTTCGATAAAATTCAACAGCACTTCATGCCAAAAATTCTCAACAAACTCGGTACTGATGGAACATATCTCAAAATAATAAGAGCGATTTATAACAAACCCACAGCCAATATCATACTGAATGGGCAAAAGCTGGAAGCATTCCCTTTGAAAACTGGCACAAGATAAGGATGCCCTCTCTCACCACTCCTATTCAACATAATATTGGAAGTTCTGGCCAGGTCAATCAGGCGAGAGAAAGAAACATAGGGTATTCAAATAGGAAGAGAGGAAGTCCAATTTTCTCTGTTTGCAGATGACATGATTATATATTTAGAAAATCCCATCATCTCAATACAAAATCTTCTTAAGCTGATAAGCAACTTCAGAAAAGTCTCAGGATACAAAATCAATGCGCAAAAATCACAAGCATTCCTATACAGTAGTAATAGAAAAACAGAGAGCCAAATCATGAGTAAACTTCCATTCACAATTGCTACAAACAGAATAAAATACCTAGGAATACAACTTACAGGGGATGGGAATGACCTCTTCAAGGAGAACTACAAACCACTGCTCAAGGAAACAAGAGAGGACACAAACAAAGGGAAAAACATTCCATGTTCATGGATAGGAAGACTCAATATCATCAAAATGGCCATACTGCCCAAGGTAATTTATACATTCAATGCTATCCCCATCAAGCTACCATTGACTTTCTTCACAGAATTAGAAAAAACTACTTTAAATTTCATATGGAACTAAAAAACAGCCTCCATAGCCAAGACAATCCTAAGCAAAAAGAACAAAGCTGAAGGCATCACGCTGCCTGACTTCAAACTATACTACAGGGCTACAGTAACCAAAACAACATGGTATTGGTACCCAAACAGATCTATAGATCAATGGAACAGAACAGAGGCCTCAGAAATTATACCACACATCTACAACCATCTGATCTTTGACACATCTGACAAAAACCAGCAACGGGGAAAGGATTCCCTATTTCATAAATGGTGTTGGGAAAACTGGTTAGCGATATGCAGAAAACTGAATCTGGACCCCTTCCTTACACCTTACACAAAAATTAACTCAAGATGGATTAAAGACTTAAATCTAATACCTAAAACCATGAAAACTCTAGAAAAAAACCTAGGCAATACCATTCAGGATGTAGGCATGGGCAAAGACTTCACAACTAAAACATCAAAAGCAATGGCAACAATAGCCAAAATTAAGAAATGGGATCTAATTAAACTAAAGAGCTTCTGCACACCAAAAGAAGCTATCATCAGACTGAACAGGCAACCTACACAATGGGAGAAAAATTTTGCAATCTATC
>NW_012120576.1:70089-71165 GCF_000951035.1 Colobus angolensis palliatus
TTATCCTTAATGGTGAAAGACTGAATGCTCCACTCCTCAAGTCAAACACATGCCGAGGACGGGGGCCCTCCCCACTTCTACTCAACATTGTTCTTCAGGTTCCAGCCAGTGCAGTCAAGGAAGAAAAAGAAGGAAAAAGTATCTAGATTGCAAAGAAAAAAATAAAAAGGTCTCATTCACAGACAACATGTTTATGCATGTAGGAATAATAACAAACTCTACAAAAATCTCCTAGAACAAATACATAAGTTTAGCATACTTGCAAGATACAATACTTAAAAATTAATCTTATTTCTATATACAGTTGACATTGAACAGTAGGGTCTTGAGCTGTGTGGATCCACTTATATGCAGATTTTTATAGATAAATATATTGCAAATATTTTAAGAAATTTCCAACAGTTTGAAAAAACGTACATATAAACCACATAAACTAGAAATATCTAAAATTTTTCTAAAGGTAGGTATGCCATTAATGCATAAAGCATGTGTAGATACTACTCTATTTTATTATTTATTGCTTTAAAATATGCACAAATCTATAAAAAAATTATTAAAACACACACAAACACTTCCAGACTGTACACTGCATCATTAGCACTGGAAAGAAATACAAACAAATGTATAGATGCAGCATTAAATCTTAACTGCACAAAATTACCTATAGTATATACTACACTACTGTAATAATTTTGGAGCTACCTCCTGTTGCTCTTCCAGTGAGCTGAAGTGTGGGTTAAATGCATGTGATATAACACTTATACTCTCTGAGCATTTCATCTCTCCAATAAATTGCATGTCAGAGTAAAAGTGATCTCTCATGGCTCTACTGTATTTTTCATCGTGTCTAGTGCAATATTGTAAGCCTTGAATTCCATCATGGGACTACAGAGCACCACTAATGATACTGGAATTACTCCCAAGAAGCAAAGAATTACCAAAAAAGTCAAATTGCTTGATTGGCACCATAGACTGAGCTCTACCATGGTGATTGCCTGCCATTTCAAAATAAATGAAGCTAGATAAGGACCACTGGAAAAAAAAAAAGAAAGAAGGAAGGAAAGAAGGAAGGGAGG
>NW_012120576.1:71215-71617 GCF_000951035.1 Colobus angolensis palliatus
AGGATTTCCTAATTCATTTGACGAGACCAGCAGTATCACAGTACCAAAACTAGATAAAGATAGTATAAGATAGGAAAATTACAGACCCTCATGAGCTTAGATGCAAAAATTTTAAACAAAATATTGGCAAGTCAAATTCTGTAATATTTTAAAATAGGTACTACACAAAAAGATTATACACCATAACCAAGTGGGGTTTATCCGTGGAATGCAAGGCTGGTTTGACATTAGAAAATTAATTGAGGTTGTGCCACCATGTTCATAGCAGCATAACTCACAACAACCAAGAAGTGGAAACAACCCAAGCAAAAATGTGGTGTAGGTATACAGAATGAAATATTATTCAGCCTTAGAAAGGAAGAAAATTCTGACATATGCTAACATGAATGAACCTTAAGGATA
>NW_012120576.1:76182-77248 GCF_000951035.1 Colobus angolensis palliatus
CATTTTTTTTCAGAAATACCTTTTGTCTCATATTGAAAATGCAGCTTTAATGTGAGTGTAGCATTGCTATAAGACAGGCTTATTTATAGATACCATTGTGATTTGAGAAAAGCAAAGTCATTATATGACAACTTAAAGCAAAAAAGAGGTGAAGAATCCAAAACTGGAGAATTTAATGGCGGCAAAGGATGGTTTGCTAGTTTTTTGTCAAGATAACAGGAGAAGCAGCCTCTGCCAAGCAAAAGGAGACAAATGAGTTCCCAGACGCCATGAAGAAAATTATTGAGGAGGAAGGATATCTGCCTGAATAGGTTTTTAATGCGGATGACAGTGCCCTATTGTGGAAAAAACAAAAACAAAAACAAGGTGACACAAAAGACATTTATTAGCAAGGAAGTAAACCAAGCACCAGAATGCAAGGCAGAAAGGGATAGGCTAACTCTACTGTTTTGTGTAAACACAGTCAAGTTTACACTTAGGACTGACCTCATGTGTAGAACTGCCCAACCTTAAGCCTTGAGGGGACAAGATCGACACTTACTGACAGATTTTTGGTTGGACAACAAGAAGGCCTACACAACAAGAACACTTTTTCTGGATTGGTTTCATCACTGCTTTGTCCCTGAAGGCAGAAAATGTATTGCCAGTAAGGGACTGTCTTTTAAAGTTCTTTTGATATTGGACAATGTCCCTAGTTACTCAGAACCCATGAGTTCAACAAGGAAGGTGTCAAAGTGGTCTACCTGCTTCCAAACCCAACATCTCTAATTCAGTCTCTCAATCAGGGGTCATAAGGAACTTTAGAACTCATTACACACACTTTTTTATGGAAAAGATTGTCAATACTATGGAAGAGAATCTGGATAGAGAATGTCATGAAAGTCCAGAAGGATTACACCATTGAAGATGCCATTGTTGTTACAGAAAGAACTGTGAAAGCCACCAAGCCCCAAACAATACATTTCTTCTGGAGAAAACTGTGTCCAGATGTTGCACATGACTTCACAGGATTTATGACAGAGCCAATCAAGGAAGTCATGAAAGGGATTGTGGATTCAGCAACAAA
>NW_012120576.1:83357-84967 GCF_000951035.1 Colobus angolensis palliatus
CCATGAGTCACACCAGTCCTTGTCCATCCTTTGGCAAACATTCTTGTCTACTTCTTCTTCCTCGCAGTGACCATTTAAAACCTGAAATACACTACTAGAGACCACTTAACAGTTTATCTCACTAAAGGCTATTATGACAATGAGAAGCAGAAATGAAATCTTTGGAAAGATAAGTAGATATGGAAGCAATTGGAAGTAAACATATTTTTTTAAAAAGTGTTTTGCCTGGCACTTTGATTGGATGAAGGCACCAACACGGACCTGAGATAGTGGCTTCCTGTTGGCACAGTTGATGCCTCCAATGAAGACCATGTTGGGCATGATCGGCCTGGGGTAGTCCATCACAAAGTCCCCTCGGAACAGCCACACAGATGCCTGGCTGGGAAGATCCACCACTGACACCTCTCTCTCAAAAAGCTCAGAGGCAAGGCTTGCATAAGGAGCAAAACTAGCATGGCAAATGTAGGACAGGGCCAGAGGATAGAGCATGTTCTTGACCCTTTGCAGGAATGTCATGTGGTCTGAATTGGTTCTTAGTAATCTAGGAATATAGGAGGAAGGGTTTGGACACTGTGTGCCCTTAAAGTCTAAATCGCATGGAATGTATCTCAAGAAAAACACAGCAGGAATCGACAGGTACTTAGCCAGCACCACCCCACAGAGGTTAAGGGGGTCTGTTAACACCACATCAAAGGAAGTAGCATTCAGGTGCCTGATCAGGGCCTTATTATGCAGTAGCTCCACACAAGACCTATGAAAGACCAAAGATATATTGTTCAAAATTGCCATACTTCTGAAAAATTTCTTCAGAAAATATCCTGTTTTAAAGCACAGTTGAGTGTGGCCCAGCACAAAACGATCAAATTCATCCTGGGTCCATGGAATGGCATAGGTTGTCAGGGTGAAAAAGTTCTCTTCTTTGACGTGCATTTTCACCTCCGGGGTGAGGACCACCGCCTGGTGGCCTCTGGCATGGAGCTCCCGCACAGCCTCTCGCATGCTGAGCCAGTGGCTGCCGTCAATGGGCACCACCAGCACCTTCCCACTCTCAGCCCAGGGCTGGACACTGAGGAGGAGCAGCAGTCCTGTGGCCAACCGCGTCAGGGGAACCTGCAGTCCTGTGGCCATCTCAGCAGAAGCCACTGACAGCTGACTGTCCACCCCACGCTGTGCATCCTACCTTTGCTTTCTTCCTCTTAATTACCTTGTCACTGAGCCACCTAGCAAACCAACATGTAATTGGAAGACAGAGTACCCTCCTCCAGTTAATTATTAACCATTAATCTATCATTGTTTTTTACTGTGGGCCCCACACTGGAAAAGACCAATCATGCCTATCTTGAAAAACTCATCTGACCCTACATTCGCTCCGGGGAATATCCAAGTTTATGCTCTTGTTTCTTATCCAATTCCCAACACAAGACTGTGAACACCCATTTCATGTCACTGCTTCCTACTTCTCTGTTAACCACGTTTATCAGGCTGCACCTGAGGTCTGAGGAGTCACCATTGCCCTGGTCCCTAATCATATCTCTCAGCTGGATGACCCTATTTGCTAACCCTTAAAACTCTTTCTTCTCACGTATAAGTAACACAGCATATCCAAGAAA
>NW_012120576.1:87117-87553 GCF_000951035.1 Colobus angolensis palliatus
CTTGGAAGATGGTGGTGCTCCAGAGACCTGGGGGCCCTGAGGAGAGCAGAACTATGGGGAGGGAGGAGCTCCTGGTGCCTGGGAAACAGGAGGAGTTGCCCAAGGCATCAGCTTCCAGGGTTTGGAGATGAGGAGGGGTCTGGGCTTCACAGATAGACTTGGAGCCATCTGAATATGTGGTGGTTGAAGCCATGGGTGTCAGTGAGGTCACCCCAGCAAAGTCCAGAGACAGAAAAAGGCATCCCGAAAACCTGACCTGAGTGATCCAGTTCCCCTCTGCCAATCTCACAGAGCTAAACATACAAACTGGAATCCTTTCACGTTTGTAAGAGAAGACAGAAACAAATCTTCACATCTTGGGGTAGACAAAGATTCCTTAGGGTACAAAAACTACAAATGATAAAACTTGCTAGAATGAACCTCATCAAAATCTAAA
>NW_012120576.1:87603-88062 GCF_000951035.1 Colobus angolensis palliatus
ACTAACCCTTAAAACTCTTTCTTCTCATGTATAAGTAACACAGCATATCCAAGAAACAGACAACATTGCTAAGCAAACTTTCTCTAGCAGGGACTGGCGAGGCTGGCTATCTGGTTTTGGTTATTTTTTGCACCAGGATATTTATTGTAAGGATCAAAGAGGACTCTCTCTGAAGTGGCTGTCAATATATAAGAAGCTGCAGGGAGGCTGAGCTCAAAATGTGATGACTGGATTCTTGGGAAGGCTTTGTTGAGAATTCTCCATCTATCCCATGGGATAAGATGTGCTGCTGTCTAAAGCACACATGGGAAAGACAACCCTAGCAATGACCCACGGTGGGTTCAGGGAGCTCCCTGCTCACCAAGGGACCAGGGGGAGCTGGAGCCTGGCCTCAGATCTTGCACAGTCTGAATTCCTCTTCTGAATGCTGACGGCTCCAGTCTTTTGCAAGTCTGCTTA
>NW_012120576.1:95061-100690 GCF_000951035.1 Colobus angolensis palliatus
AAAAAAAAAAAAAAAAATCGAAAAGATAGAATTTTAGTTGTGTCCATGGAACATTTACAAACATTGACCATATTGTTGTCACTAACTGCACAGGACTATGGAGCACTTGAAATGTGGCTATTCCAAATGGAGATATGCTTTGTCAGACATACGCTAGATTCTGAAGACTTAACAAGAAAAAAACTACGTCAAAGAGTTAAGTCATAATCTCATACTGAATACATGTTGAAAGGATAATATTTGGGATACATCTGGTTAAATAAAATGCATTATTCAAAATAATTTCAGTGGTTTCTTTTTTGCTGGTTTCTAACATGCTCACCAGAAAAGTTTAAATTATGTATGTGGCTTACATTATATTTCTGTTGGACAATTCTGTATTAGACCGTCAAGGTAACCTATTTAGAATTTTTTTAAGTGTGTCTTCACAAGAAACATTCTTATTATAATCCAAAATAACTAGAGAAAATAAGAGGGAGATGACTACAAAATTATTAACAATATCAGAATTAGGAAACAGACTTACAGACAGTCACTGCATCAAAGGAGAAATTTTAAAACTGATATTTAAATTATCTAAAAGCAGTGAAAAGAACAGCAATTTTTACCAAAACCTAAGGGACATAGAAAAAGTTTTACTCAGAGCCCTCAATATTTCATTAAGGAAAATCAAATATAAAGAAACGTAACATTCCTCTAATGCAGTTACAAAAGCAGCTACAAATTAACCAAAAGAAACTAGGATGAAATCATTAAGGCAAAAATAACCTGCAATTAATGAAACAGAAAATGAAACAGTAAAAAGAATATACAAATTCCACAGTTATTTCTTTGAGAAGACCAATCAAATAATTCAACCTATCATAAACTTTAAATCAAGGAGAAAGAGAGGGAGAGAAAACATAAAATTTCGACTGTGGTCTTGGATATTTGCAGAAAAATTTCGAATCTAAGGGTCAACCAAACCAAGTAAGTAAGGGTGACAAAATAACAAAGGAAATTAATGTAATAAAAATGATAATGGCATGCCTATCACAGGTAACACATGATAAAGATTTTGGTATAAATGATCTTTCATGCACTCAGTAAATTGGCATGAACGTGGCAAAGATCTCCAGGTGAAACACCTTGTTCTGCAGGAGTCTTTTAAACTCTAGTAATGATGATGACAGTTCTTCCTCTAAGAGGCCTGAGGTGATCTGTGAAAATTCTTCTTTATTCACTTGACCCAGAAACACCAAAAAATCATGCAAATCAAGAGGTTTTAGTTTTCCTGTTCACTTAAAGGACATTCGTGAAACTACCCAGGCCATCAAATATATGCACATACATAGAGCCACCAAGTGTCTGAAAGTTGTCACTTTACGGAAGCAGTGTGTACATTTCGATGTTGCAATGGAAGAGCAGGCAACGTGCCCAGGGCCGAACAGTGGGGCTGGACACAGGGTCGGTGGCCCAAATAGGGTGCTGGATTTTAGATGCACATGCTTCAGAATGCAAAGAATAATGCTGAATGTCAGGGTTTAGGTGCAGATTCTCTCATCATTAAGCATATCCAAGTAAACAAAGCGTCCAAATGAGCCATGGGTCTTGCAGAGCTCATTATTGGATTAACCCTCACATGATCCCCCACTGCCACATCAAGATGATCTTTACTGATAAGGAACAAATTGTTCCTAAACCTGAGGATGAGGTCGCACAGGAGAAAAAGATATCCCAGAAGAAACTGAAGAAAAAAAAAAATGCCTATGGCTCTGGAATAAATTCAGCTTAAAGTAAATGCAATAAAACTAAAATAATAATAATGATAACAGATAATATTTATTGGGTGCTCTCTATAACAACATTAAAACCACAATGGTTAGGGTACCTGTCCTAGGTCACATAGCTAGAAAAGTGAGAGGGAAGATTTGAGCCAGTGCAGTTCAGTCTAAAGAACATATTCATAGTGAAAAACCAGAAGAAAAGAGCCACAGTCACTATTCAAATGTCTTCCTAATTTTCCACATTTTTACAAATCTAAAGAACATATATATTTTTTATGGCTCAGTAACTACATTGCACAAGGGGAAAAGAAAAGGAGTAGAACAAATATCTTGTGGTTTGATCAAAAACAAAGTTTAGTGTCCTTTGCAATAATATCTACACTAATAAAAAGAAGTACAGAAATAAGAATACAAAGGACCTAAACTCATGGAAGTTCATATAAATTCAGTGAATATGACAAAAAAGGGCTCAGTTCTCTCACAAGAAAGATGGTTCCCTCGCTGGGTACAGTGGCTCGTACCTGTAATTCAAGCACTTTGGGAGGCTGAGGCAGGCAGATCACATGAGGTCAGGAGTTCAAGACCAGCCTGGCTAACATGGCGAAACCTTGTCTCTAGTTAAAAAAAAAAAAAAAAGCCAGGAGTGGTGGCATGTGCCTGTAGTCCCAGCTACTCAGGAGGCTGAGGCAGGAGAATCTCTTAAACGCGGGAGGTGGGGCTGCAGTGAGCTGAGATGGGGCCACTGCCCTCCAGCCTGGGCTACAGGGCGAGACTCAGTATCAAGAAAAAAATAAAATAAAATAAAAGGATGGCTCTCTCAATGGATTAAGAAACCAAACTCATTGGTGTGTGAATTTGGTTTCTCAGATCCCAAAGTACTATCTCAATGAAACCCAAATACTCTGGGTTAATGAAAGCTGCCTCTGACATTTTTGGAAAAACAATAGATCTCACTATAGAAACTTGGAGTGGGATATGATGGGTTTGGTGATGTGCTCAGCCCCTCCAGAGAAACCCTTTCCTTCTTGGACAGATGTCCATTCATCACTGGTCCCAGCTTCACTGGGCTTATAGGTTCACAGTCTTATCTCCTCCCTAGTCCCTTCCACCCTCTCTTGATAATTCCAGCATTACAAGGAGAAGAAGACCCTTTTGACATGCAACCATCACTGTACCTTCCCAACTCTACGCTGTCCCCACATCATACACCAGACCCCCAACTCCTGGTCAGAAAAGCTTCTGTCAGCACAGATCCCTCTCTGGAAACTGAACTCCATGTTTCATTCTCTGATCACAGACATTCATCCCACCTTCACCGTCCCACTTCCACTGAACTGAGTCAACCTCTTTGACACTTCTACTTCCTGTGAGTGCTTAGGTCTCCTGTGGTCACCTCTCTATCTTTGGCAAGATGGGACCAGGAAAAATTATCATGTCAGCAATTATAACTTACTGTTGCATCATCTTTCCACTGAAAATCAGGCAAGCCAAAAACCCCAGGATACATCAGTTCCGAATGTAGTGTCCCTGCTCCTCCCCAACTGAAGGACATGCACAACCATGAGGACGGTGCCTTTACAAACAGTGTCCGTGAGTCACAGCAGTCCTTGCCCATCCTTTGATTGACCCTCATCCGTACCTCTTCTTCCTCTCAGCGACCACTGAAAACCTGAAATACACTAGTCCCCTCAACAGTTTATCTCACTGAAGACTGTTACGACAAAGAAGCAAAAATAAAATCTTTAGAAAGATAAGTAGATATGGAAGCACTTGTAAGTAAATACATTTTTTAAAAAGTGTTTTGCCTGGAACATTGATTGGATGAAGGCACCGATACACACCCGAGATAGTTGTTTCCTGTTGGCACAGTTGATGCCTCCAATGAAGACCATGTTGGGCATAATCGGCCTGGGGTAGTCCATCACAAAGTCCGATCGGAACAGCCACACGGATGCATGGCTGACAAGATCCACCACTGACACCTCTCTCTGAAAAAGCTCAGAGGCAAGGCTTGCATAAGGGGCAGAAAGAGCATGGCAAATGTAGGACAGGGCCAGAGGGTAGAGCATGTTCTTGACTCTTTGCAGGAATGTCATGTGGTCTGAATTGGTCGTTAGTAACTTAGGAATATAGGAGTAAGGATTTGGACACTGTGTGCCCTCAAAGTCTAAGTCACATGGAATGTTCCTCAAAAAAAACACAGCAGGAATCGACAGGTACTTAGCTAGCACCACCCCACAGAGGTTAACCGGGTCTGTTAACACCACATCAAAGGAAGTAGCATTCAGGTGCCTGATCAGGGCCTCATTATGTAGTAGCTCCACACAAGACCTATGAAAGACCACAGACATATTGTTCATAATTGCCATACTTCTTGAATATCTCTTCAGAAGATGTTCTGTTTCAAAGAACCATTGAGTGTGGCCCAGCACAAGACGATCAAATTCATCCTGGGTCCATGGAATGGCATAGGCTGTCAGGGTGAAAAAGTTCTCTTCTTTGATGTGCATATTCACCTCCGGGGTGAGGACCACCGCCTGGTGGCCTCTGGCATGGAGCTCCCGCACAGCCTCCCGCATGCTGAGCCAGTGGCTGCCATCAGTGGGCACCACCAGCACCTTCCCACTCTCAGCCCAGGGATGGACACTGAGGAGGAGCAGCAGTCCTGTGGCCAGCTGTGGCAGGGGAACCTGGAGTCCTGTGGCCATCTCAGCAGAAGCTATCAACAGCTGACTGTCCACCCCACGCTGTGCCTGCTACATTTGTTTCCTTCACCTTAATTACCTTGTCACTGAGCCACCTAGCAAATCATCATGTAATTGGAAGACAGAGTGCCCTCCTCCAGTTACTCATTACCTGTTCGTTAATCTATCGTTGCCTTTCATTATGGGCCCCACCCTGGCAAAGACCGATCACTCCTATCTTGAAAAACTCACCTGACCTTGTGCTCACTCTATGGAACATCCAAGTTCAAGCTCTTGTTTCTCATTCAATTCCCAACACAAGGCTGTGAACACCCATTTCATGTCACTGCCTCCTACTTCTCTGTTAACCACGTTTATCAGGCTGCAGCTGAGGTCTGAGGAGTCACCACTGCCCTAGTCCCCAACCACATGTTCTCTGCTGGATGTGACCCTATTTGCTAACTCTTAAAACTCTTTCTTCTCATATATGAGTAACACAGCACATCTAAAAAAGGTACAACATTGCTAAGCCAGCTTTCTCTAGCAGGGACTGGGGAGGCTGGCTATCTGGTCTTGGTCTTTTTTCACACAAGGATGTTTCTTACAAGGGTGAAAGAGGACTCTCTATGAAGTGGCTGGCAATATTTTAAAAAGCTGCAGGAAGGTTGAGCTCACGATGTGATGATCGGATTCTTGGGAAGGCTTTGTTGAGAATTCTCCATCTACATCATGGAATAAGAGGTGTTGCTGTCTAAAGCACACATGGGAAAGACAACCCTAGCAAGGACCCACGGTGGGTTCAGGGAGCTCCCTGCTCACCAAGGGACCAGGGGGAGCTGGAGCCTGGCCTCTAATCTTGCAGAGTCTGAATTGCTCTTCTGAATGCTGAAGGCTCTAGTCTTCTGCAAGTCTGCTTAGAGGCTAAAGTGTCCATTCACCCAGGCCTTTATTTCATCCTGAAGGTTATGATGACGTTTTTCTCCAAGTAAATCCAGCACCAAGTTCTGATAAGAATGGTTCCTCCAGAACAGAACGGGCTGCACAATTTGTGGGGGCCCTAGGTCAAATTTCAAGGTGAAGAATTAAATGTGTGCCTTTCTAAGGGAGAGACCCTGAGCACTCACAAGGGTCTCATGCCCATGAGGCTCATCCTGCTGCAGAAAGTCACTCCTACATGTG
>NW_012120576.1:100740-108329 GCF_000951035.1 Colobus angolensis palliatus
GAGTCACCACTGCCCTAGTCCCCAACCACATGTTCTCTGCTGGATGTGACCCTATTTGCTAACTCTTAAAACTCTTTCTTCTCATATATGAGTAACACAGCACATCTAAAAAAGGTACAACATTGCTAAGCCAGCTTTCTCTAGCAGGGACTGGGGAGGCTGGCTATCTGGTCTTGGTCTTTTTTCACACAAGGATGTTTCTTACAAGGGTGAAAGAGGACTCTCTATGAAGTGGCTGGCAATATTTTAAAAAGCTGCAGGAAGGTTGAGCTCACGATGTGATGATCGGATTCTTGGGAAGGCTTTGTTGAGAATTCTCCATCTACATCATGGAATAAGAGGTGTTGCTGTCTAAAGCACACATGGGAAAGACAACCCTAGCAAGGACCCACGGTGGGTTCAGGGAGCTCCCTGCTCACCAAGGGACCAGGGGGAGCTGGAGCCTGGCCTCTAATCTTGCAGAGTCTGAATTGCTCTTCTGAATGCTGAAGGCTCTAGTCTTCTGCAAGTCTGCTTAGAGGCTAAAGTGTCCATTCACCCAGGCCTTTATTTCATCCTGAAGGTTATGATGACGTTTTTCTCCAAGTAAATCCAGCACCAAGTTCTGATAAGAATGGTTCCTCCAGAACAGAACGGGCTGCACAATTTGTGGGGGCCCTAGGTCAAATTTCAAGGTGAAGAATTAAATGTGTGCCTTTCTAAGGGAGAGACCCTGAGCACTCACAAGGGTCTCATGCCCATGAGGCTCATCCTGCTGCAGAAAGTCACTCCTACATGTGCTCGCAAGATTGCTGATGCTTCCTTGTCCTGGTCACCTCAGGATGATGTGGGCAGGCTCTCTGGGCTGGGCACACTTTCCATCTCACTTCCTCTGTGTCTACATGCCTGGCTGTGTCTGCCATTGCTGGTGAGGCTGAGGCTTCCTTTAGGCAGGAAGTTACCCCCATTAGAAGTCCACATTGATAACAGATTCCACCTTTGGACAGAACCCATGGGACAGGCAGTGAACAGATGCGTCCATCAGAGGGACACCTAGCTCAAGGGTGGCATATGCAGGATGGCACAGAGAGGGCAGGTCTGTAAAAGCTTCATGACTCCCCAGGGGAGGACGACATCTGGGGATTTGTGAGGACACAGAGCGCTACAAAGGGATTCTCAGCTGTGGGTGCAACATCTCAGCCTCTGAACTATTCCTCCAACCCCCTTAAAACTGTGTGCCTCCTAAGCACCCTCCTGATGAGCCCAGGACGAGGGTGGAATATGCCTGGGAGGGTGCTCTTGCCACATTCAAGGGGCTCCCCTGTTCTATCTCCTTGTAGTGGTGTTTTATTTAGACAGTGATGCCATCTCATTTCTAGTTACATGTCTGGCACTCCTAGACCCTGGGGAGGCCCACGTATCTTGGAAGATGGTGGTGTCTTCAGAGACATGGGGACCCTGAGGAGAGGAGCACTGTGGGGAGGGAGAAGCTCACATTCCTGGTGCCTGGGAAATAGGAGGACCTGCCCAAGGCATCAGCTTCCAGGGTCTGGAGATGAAGAGGGGTCTGGGCTGCACAGATAGACTTGGAGCCATCAGCATACATGGTGGTTGAAGCCATGGGTGTTAGTGAGGTCACCCCAGCAAAGTCCAGAGACAGAAAAAGGCATCCCGAAAACCTGACCTGAGTGATCCAGTTCCCCTCTGCCAATCTCACACAGCTAAACATACAAACTGGAATCCTTTAATGTTTTTAAGAGAATGTAAAAACTATATCTTGAGGTAGACAAAGCTTCCTTAGGGTACAAAAAGTACAAACAGGCCGGGCGCGGTGGCTCAAGCCTGTAATCCCAGCACTTTGGGAGGCCGAGACGGGTGGATCACGAGGTCAGGAGATCGAGACCATCCTGGCGAACACGGTGAAACCCCGTCTCTACTAAAAAATACAAAAAACTAGCCGGGCGAGGTGGCAGGCGCCTGTAGTCCCAGCTACTCAGGAGGCTGAGGCAGGAGAATGGCGTAAACCCGGGAGGCGGAGCTTGCAGTGAGCTGAGATCCGGCCACTGCACTCCAGCCTGGGCGACAGAGCGAGACTCCGTCTCAAAAAAAAAAAAAAAAAAAAAGTACAAACGATAAAAACTTCACTAGAATAAACCTCTTCAAATTCTAAAATTTTTGCTCTTTGAAAGTATTGTTTTTTAAAAATAAAAAAAAAGGAAGATAAGGAGAAAAGGAGATAATTGAATGGTAAGCTGATAGTTCTGAAGCCTGGAGAATAGAAGACTATGGAAGACAGGAACAAAAATTAAATTTAAATGGCCAAATAGAGGAAAACCTCCAAGCTCTGAATAAGATGTGGGTTTCACTTTAAGCTTAGTGTCTGCAGTAGGCAGAATCACAGCCCCGCAAAAGTATCTACACTGTAGTTGCTCAAACCTGGGAATGTATTCCATTACAGGTGGAAGAAACTTTACAGATGTGATTTAATTAAGGGTTTTGACATGGTGAGATTATCCTGGATGTCTGGGTGGGAAAATATAATCACAAGGGCTCTTACAAGTGAAAGAGACAGATGTAAGAATTGGAGACTTGAAGATGCTGCACTGCGTCTCCATGGAAATGGAAAAGTGCCATGGAATTCCAAAACTAAGAAGGAAAAAGGAAATTTCTGTTAAAGGAATGAGCTTACACTCAATGGAAAGAATACAATTATGGACAGAATCAGAATGCTGACATCAAAAGAAATTATCAGATTAAAGTCATTTTGGGTTTTCTTGTGTTTTTCAATCAATCAATCAATCAACAAACCACAGGAGCTGAAACTCCTGAGCTCAATGATCCTCTCACCTGAGCCTCCCAAGTAGCTGGGACCACAGGCACATGCCACTGCACCCAGCTTTTCATATTGGAATTTAAAAAAATATTTTCTAAACTTTAAAACAAGATTTTCACATTCCAAAGAAATTTTTTTTTTTTTTTTTTTTTTCAGATGGGGCCTCACTCTCTCACCCAGGCTGGACTGAGGTGGAGTGAACATGGCACACCTCCACCTCCTGCAGCCTCCACCTCCTGGGTCAAGTGATCCTCCTGCCTCAGCCTCCCGAGTAGCTGGGACCACAAGTGTGTGCCAACACAACTGGATAATTTTTTTATTTTTTTGTAGAGATGGCGTATCAGCATGTTGCCCAGGCTGCTCTCAGACTCCTGGGCTCAAGCAATCCTCCTCAGTCTCCCAAAGGGTGGAAATCACAGGTGTGAGCCACCCACTTGCACACAAATTATTTTCAAATTAAAAGAGATGGGGAATTCAAAAAATAATATAGGAGTAGCAATACTGATATCAGATAAAATGTATTTTAGGGATTATTATTTAATGATAACAGCAAACTATGTGAAGAAAATACAAGTCTCAAACCTACATGCACCAATCTAATCACTATGTATAAAGCAAAAATTATTTAAGAACCAAACTGTAACTTGAGCAGAATTTGTTATATATGGGGATTTTTTTTAAGACATCCTTCCCAGAATTGGGCAGATTCAGTAGAGGGTCTTTTAAAAGATAGAAAAATTGCCTAGGTGTGGTGGCTGATGCCTGTAATCCCAGCACTTTGGGAGGCCAAGGCAAGTGAATCACTTGAGATCAGGCATTCGAGATCAGCCTGGCCAACATGATGAAACTCCATCTCCACAAAAAATACAAAAAAAAAAAAAATTAGCTGGACATGGTGCCATGCACCTGTAGTTCCAGCTACTTGGGAGGCTGAGGCAGAAGAATCGGTTGAACCTGGGGGGTAGAGATTGCAATGAGCCGAGATCCCACCACTGCACTCCAGACTGGGTGACAGAGTGAGACTCTATCTCAAAAGGAAAAAAAAAAGATAGAAAAATTGAAAAGACAGAATTTTGGTTTTGTCCACGGAATATTTATAAACATTGACCATATGGTGGTCACTAACTACATATCACTATTGAGCACTTGAAATGTGGCTATTCCAGATGGAGATATGCTGTAAGTGTCAAATATATGCTAGATTTTGAAGACTTAACAACAAAAAAACTATATTAAATATTAATTTTATATTGAACACATGCTGAAAGGATAATATTTGGGATATGTGTGGTTAAATAAAATGCATTATTCAAATTAATTTTGGTGGATTCTTTTTTTCTGGTTTCTAACATGCCCACTAGAAAAGTTTAAATTACGTATGTGGTTTACATGATATTTCTATTAGACAATTCTGTATTAGACCATGAAGTTAACCACAAAGTTAAGAATTTTTTTTAAGTAGCGTCTTCACAAGAAACATTCTCCTATTATAATCCAAAATTCCCTCTCTGGAAACTGAAATCTGTGTTTCATTCTCTGATCACAGACGTCCATTGCACCTACATTGACCCAGTTCCACTGAACTGAGTCAACCTCTTTGAAACTTCTACTTCCTCTGAGTGCTTAGGTCTCCTGTGGTCACCTCTCTGTCTTTTGCAAGACGGGACCACTAAAAATTATCACGTCAACAATTCTACATTGCTATTCCTTCAGCCTTTCTACTGAAAATCTTGCAGCATGATTTGGATGGATTAGTTCTCAATGTAGTGCCCCTGCTCCTGTCCAGATGAGGCACATTCACAACCATGAAGATGGTGCCTTTACAAATGAGCAGTCTCTGTGAGTCACATCACTTCTTGACCATCCTTTGACAGATCCTTGTCCCTGCCTCTCCTTCCTCTCAATGGTCATTGAAAGCCTGAACTGCACTACCATTGATCCTTTAAAAGTTTATCTCACTGAAGACTATTACAACAATGAGAAGCAGAAATGAAATCTTTGGAAAGATAAGTAGATACGAAGAGACTCGTAAGTAAATACATTTTTTAAAAAGTGTTTTGCTTGGAACACTGATTGGATGAAGGCACCAATACAGACCTGAGATAGTGGCTTCCTGTTGGCACAGTTGATGCCCCCAATGAAGACGATGTTGGGCATGATCGGCCTGGGGGAGTCCATCACAAAGTCCCCTCGGAACAGCCATATGGATGCATGACTGAGAAGATCCACCACTGACACCTCTCTCTCAAAAAGCTCAGAGGCAAGGCTTGCGTAAGGAGCAGAAACAGCATGGGAAATGTAGGACAGGGCCAGAGGGTAGACCATGTTCTTGACCCTTTGCAGGAATGTCATGTGGTCTGAATTGGCCGTTAGAAACTTAGGAATATAGGAGTAAGGATTTGGACACTGTGTGCCCTTAAAGTCTAAGTCACATGGAATGTTCCTCAAAAAAACACAACAGGAATCGACAGGTACTTAGCCAGCACCGCCCCGCAGAGGTGAAAGGGGTCTGTTAACACCATATCAAAGGAAGTAGCATTCAGGTGCCTGATCAGGGCCTTATTATGCAGTAGCTCCACACAAGACCTATGTATGATCAAAGACATATTGTTCATAACTGCCATTCTTCTAGAAAATCTCAACAGAAGATGTTTTGCTTCGAAGAATGACTGAATGTGGCCCAGCAAAAGGTGATCATATTTGTCCTGGGTCCATGAAATGGCATAGGTTGTCAGGGTGAAAAAGTTCTCTTCTTTGATGTGCATATTCACCTCCGGGGTGAGGACCACCGCCTGGTGGCCTCTGGCATGGAGCTCCCGCACAGCCTCCCGCATGCTGAGCCAGTGGCTGCCATCAACGGGCACCACCAGCACCTTCCCACTCTCAGCCCAGGGATGGACACTGAGGAGAAGCAGCAGCCCTGTGGCCAACCGCGGCAGGGGAACCTGGAGTCCTGTGGCCATCTCAGCAGAAGCTATCAACAGCTGACTATCCAGCCCACGCTGTGCCTGCTACATTTGTTTCCTTCGTCTTAACTACCTTGTCATGAGCCACCTAGCAAATCATCATGTAACTGAAGACAGAGTGCCCTCCTCTAGTTACTTAGTACTATTTACTCTATCGTTGCCTTTCATTACGGGCCCCACCCTGAGAAAGACCGATCACTCCTATCTTGAAAAACTCATCTGACCTTGTGCTCACTCTGGGGAACATCCAAGTTCAACCTCTTGTTTCTCATTCAATTCCCAACACAAGGCTGTGAACACCCATTTCATGTCACTGCCTCCTACTTCTCTGTTAACCACGTTTATCAGGCTGCAGCTGAGGTCTAAGGAGTCACCAATGCCCTAGTCCCCAACCACATGTTCTCTGCTGGATGTGACCCTATTTGCTAACTCTTAAAACTCTTTCTTCCCACGTATGGGTAACACAGTACATCCAAAAAACAGACAACATTGCTAAGCCAGCTTTCTTTAAACAGGGAGCAGGGAGGCTCACTATGTGGTTTTGGCCTTTTTTTTTTTTTGCACAAGGATATTTCTCTTAAGGATCACAGAGGACTCTCTATGAAGTGGCTGTCAACATAAAAAAAAAGCTACAGGGAGGGTGAGCTCAAGATGTGATGATCAGATTCTTGCAAAGGCTTTGTTGAGAATTCTCTATCTATCCCATGAAATAAAGGTGCTGCTGTCTAAAGCACACATGGGCAAGACAACTTTAGCAAGGACCCACAGTGGGTTCAGGGAGCTCCCTGAACCTGGGAACCTGGATCCTGGCCTCAGATCTTGCACAGTCTGAACTCCTCTTCTGAATGCCGAAGGCTCCAATCTTCCACAAGTCTCCTAAAGTGTCCATTCATTCAGGCCTTTATTTCATCCTGAAGGTTATGGTCAGGCTTTTCTCCAAGTCAATCCAGCACTAATTTCTGATAAGAATGGTTCCTCCAGAACAGATTAATTTGTGGGGGCTGCATAATTTGTGGGGGTCCTAGTTCACATTTCAAGATGGAGAATTAAATGTGTGCCTTTCTAAGGGAGATATCCTGAGCACTCACAACGGTCTCAAGCCCATGAGGCTCGAGAAAGTCATTCCTACATCTGCTTGGCAAGATTGCTGAGGCCTCCTTGTCCTGGTCGCCCTAGGATGATATGGGCAGGCTCTCTGGGCTGGCCACACTTTCTATCTCACTTCCTCTATGTTTACATACCTGGCTGTGTCTGCCATTGCTGGTGAGGCTGAGGATTCCTCATGGGAGGAAGTTACCCCCATCAGAGATCCACATTGATAACAGATTCCACCTTTGGACAGAACCCACGGGACAGGCAGTGAATGGAGGTGTCCACCAGGGGGCACAGGCAGGACAGCACAGACAAGGCAGGTCTGCAAGGGCTTTGGGAACTCTCCAGGGGAGGAGGATTTCTGGGGATTTGTGAGGACACAGAGCACTAGAAAGGCATTCTCAGTTGTGGGTGTAACATCTCAGCCTCTGAACTATTCCTCCAACCCACTTAAAACTGTGTCCCTCCTGATGAGCCCGGGATGAGGGTGGAACATGCCTGGGGGGGTGCTCTTGTCGCATTCAAGGGGCTCCCCTGTTCTATCTCCTTGTAGTGGTGTTTTATTTAGACAGCAATGTCATCTAATTTCTAGTCCCACGTCTAGGACTCCTAGACCCTGAGGAGGCCCATGTATCTTGGAAGATGATGGTGCCTTCAGAGACATGGGAGCGCTGGGGAGAGCAGCACTGTGGGGAGGGAGAAGCTCACATTCCTGGTGC
>NW_012120576.1:113245-113600 GCF_000951035.1 Colobus angolensis palliatus
GCATGTGTGCTCTGGAACTTAAAATAAATGTTGATGGAAAAAAACACAAAAGAAATAATCATCACAAAAGTCAGAGAAAGGATGGAAAGGGAATAGAACGGAGGACAGGCACCCAGGATGGATGTCTGGGTGCTGATAAACTGCAGTGACCTCCAGGGTACAAAACCTAATGCAGAGTATTTTGGGGGTCCCTCAGCTGCCATGCAAAGTGGAGCACACGCAGATGGGACTTTGTCCACCTGGGCAGCTTCCTCTACCTCGGGGGCTGGCTGACACGGATCCTAGATTCCTATTGATTCTTACTGCCTATCTGTGAAGATTAAAGTTTCTTTGCCTGACTTGCACAAGCGTTCCA
>NW_012120576.1:114160-114508 GCF_000951035.1 Colobus angolensis palliatus
CCCAGCCTATGGCGAAACCTCAGTGGTCATTTGCTCTGACCAAGTCTGTGGCTGAAAGACCACGTGAAGTTTGAGGGTAAATATACTTGGCCTCACCTTTTATACAATGGTCTAAATTAGAAGAATGTTTTTTCAGGGTCACCAGCTTGAACAGTTCCAGAAGGCACTATCTACATAGTACCTGGCACTGGCCCCACCCCTGAGGTTGTGCAATCCAGCTGCCCTGGTTTTCTCACTCTCCCAACTCCACATTTGCCCCTGCCAGGGCCAGTTTTGTGGAGGAGCAGCCCGGGCCGACACATCACATTCCACATTTAGAAGGGTCTCATGCTTTGTTTAATACTTTGC
>NW_012120577.1:0-1139 GCF_000951035.1 Colobus angolensis palliatus
TGAACCCTGGAGGCAGAGGTTGCAGTGAGCTGAGATCGTGCCATTGCACTCCTGCTTGGGCAACAAAGCAAGACTCCTTCTCATAAAAAAAGGGAAAAAAAGTCATTTAAACTTACAGAAAAGTTGTAAAATATTATCATAAGCTCACATGTATCTTTCCTATCTAACCACTCACTGTCAATGTTTTGCCACATTTGTATGTTCTGTCTCATAAACCTATTCCAATTTATTCTTTCATGAAATTTTTAATATATTTTAATCAATTTTCACCAAAAGTATGTTGAGACTTGAATTGGGATTACAACATACATAATCATACAGTCAATATACATAATAATTTTTAGAAAGCTAACCTTTTATAATATTACATTTTAAATCTCAGGGTGTATGTAGTTTTCCTTTGTTCAGATTCTATTTTGTACATTTCACTAAAATTTTATAGTGTTCTTCATATGATTCAATGCCTTTTTTATTAAAGTGTTTTCTAAGTATTTGGCACTTTCAGTTGTTAATGTGAATGAGATATTTTCCCCTTTCCACTTCTAAGTGCTTATAAATAGTACAGAGAACAGATACTTTTTGCAAATGTATCTTCTACACAGCCATCTCGCCAAAATATTATAAATTCTAGTATTTTTTCACTAGCATTTGGGGGTTTCTAGGTTTATAATCCTACAATCTAAGAAAGTGATAGGTAAGCTCTTTCTTTTCATTATTTGTCTTCGAGCAAAGGGAAGCCACCACAAAAGCTATCTGCCTCTGCCATAGCTCAGGCCAGAAAATAATTAACAACAATAATAATAGTGTAATAGTAATATTCTCCCATAAGAGTGTAAAATCACTGGCCTGTTCTCACTCAGGCCTGAAGTTCATGCTAACATAACCACATCTAGTCAAGGAAATTCCAAGCTGAGAAAATAAACTAAATTGAGACGTGGAAGAAGCATAAGCAATCCTCCTCGGAGGTCCTTGAAATTTCCACAGATTAGGTTAACTAAGTAGGAGCTCAGAAAACAATACCAAGCACATCAACCAGATGCATTGACTCACGCCTGTAACCCCAGTGCTTTGGGGAGCCAAGGCAGGAGGATTGCTTGAGGCCAGTGATTAAAGACCAACCTGGACAACAGAGTGAGACC
>NW_012120578.1:0-1273 GCF_000951035.1 Colobus angolensis palliatus
AACTCCTGACCTCAAGTGATCTTGCCCGCCTCGGCTTTCCAAAGTGCTGGGATTACAGGTGTCAGCCACCCCACCACGCCTGGCCTCCCCTTTTCTTAATGTGTTCAAAATATTTTCTTCTTTGTTCTCATTTTTTTCTCGCATTTCTGCACATTAAGAAGAGCTGGAGAAATGGGAGCCTCAAGAGATTAAGTAATTGACCTCAGGTCACTTATTGAAAGAGAAGAGAAGCTTTGGAAATTTAGGATTTGGGGTAGACAATTCCTTGTCCCACTCTTGTGCTGAGTCTAGCTCTGTGAGCTGTGCTTTTCTCTGCTAGAGGGTGTGTTTTTTCTCCATCTGGAACAAACTAGGGCCTCTAAGAGGTTGCATCTGACCATGTTGCTATATCCCCTCACAGGCCAGCTGCCTATCCTCCAGACTGTCCGCTATGGCTCCAAGGCTGTTACCCGCCACCGTCGTGTGATGCACTTTCAGCGGCAGAAGCTGATGGCTGTGACTGAATATATTCCCCCAAAACCAGCCATCCACCCAGCATGCCTGCCATCTCCTCCCAGCCCCCCACAGGAGGTAAGGAGGAGTTTGGATACGTGTCACTTGGTGGTGGGATGGTGGATTAAAGTAATCTTGTCTCTGGCCATAGTGAAGTAGGACACTCAGCCATTGTCACTCACGTAATTATTTCACTTTGACTGCCTGATCCAGATACTTTAAGATGAAATCCGCACTTGATTCTATATTGGCTTTTGGGCTCTGGACTGGACAGGCCTCCTGAATTTCCTTCTTGTCTCCAAGAATGTGTGTGAGAGCTACCTGAGCCAGTGGGGTTGGGGAGAGTATCTCTCCAATCTTTTTTTTTTGAGACAAGAGTATCGCTCTTGTTGCCCAAGCTGGAATGCAGTGGCGCGATCTCAGCTCACTGCAACCTCTGCCTCCCGGGTTCAAGTGATTCTCCTGCCTCAGCCTCCTGAATAGCTGGGATTACAGGCGCGCGCCTGTAATGATAAATAAATTAGCCACACCTGGCTAATTTTTGCATTTTTAGTAGAGACGGGGTTTCACCATGTTAGCCAGGATGGTCTTAATCTCCTGACCTCGTGATCTGCCTGCCTCGGCCTCCCAAAGTGCTGGGATCACAGGCATGAGTCACCCCGCCCGGCCATCTTTTTGTGTGTGTGTGTGTGTGTGTGTGTGTGTGTGTGTGTGTGTGTGTGACAGAGTCTCATTCTGTCACCCAGGCTAGAGTGCAGTGGGACATTCTTGGCTCATCGCA
>NW_012120579.1:0-1604 GCF_000951035.1 Colobus angolensis palliatus
TAGTATTTCATTAAATTCTCTCTGCAAAATGTAGAAATAAAAATAAGAAATGCTTACTTATAAATATTTTCTGGTTCCAGTGCTCACAAGTTAAAGATGTATATAAGAATATGTTGAATAATCAAGAGTAGAACTAAAAATACATATATATTTATTTCTCAAGGTTTATTTTTTTTCATTCTGAAATCTTTCGGGTTTCAAATATATTATTCTGGTAAGATTATCTTTCTTTCAATAATTATTTTCTTCGAAATTCTTAGAAAAGCAATATGTTCCTTTTTTCCCTACTAAATAACCCCAATTACCCCGTATGGATGGGAGCCTCCAAGTTATTCTAAACCAGCACATGTGGACCTTGCCCAGCACAGAGACTTTTTCTTCAGTATTAAGGACCAAAGACTGAAATTCACCTTCTCTAGGTGATCACCTTTTCCTGAACCTAGAACATTTCAGGGTGGGGCACATGTGTTGACCCAGCCAGAACGAGCCACAGCCCATTCTCATAGAGATAGGAGAAAAAATAAACCTGGAGCTGGAGGGCTGATCATATCACTGTTTGTAATAAACAAATCCCATACCTTATATATCCCATGCCAAACTCAATGATTTTTCTCAACTACAGAGACCATAGGGAAGAATTTATTGTATCTGTTTCATTAAACAATAATTATATTTTCTAATGTAAAAGATAACTATAGAAATAATTTATAGAAATCGTAAATCACAGTGTCTGTTATTTGGCAAACCCATGTGTTCCATCACCTCAAATCATTCAGAACTTACTGTATTTTACAGACTTTCTAGGCTGTGTTGCTGCAGGGCCAGGCAGACTGGTAAAAACTTGTTGTGGGAGGAGTTCAGGTTTGGGAAAGATGGTAGATGAAGATAATGTGACACTCCTCCGACTACAAAGACTTAGAAAATGCTTCAAAATGTAATAAAATGAAATGTTTAAATGCAGAATGAACTCACAAGCAAGAAGAGGAACACCCAAGCTGTCTGAAGTAAAGGAAGAACTAAACAAGAGTCAGAAACACATGAGCAAATGAGTCAGGAGGGCCAGAGCGTGGCGGGGTGGAGACATTTTAATACTATGTGCAGGGATAGGAGATACAGTCTTTAAACCAAGGGTAAGGACAGTGGGAACCAAGCCTCTTGATTAAAGCTGGGTGTCTCCAAGGGTTGTAGCCTCAGTGGAAAGGAAGACTTGAGGAGTCCTAAATGACTTGAGATGAACACATGGATTTGCCAAATAACAGACACTGTGAGTCACCATTTCTATAAATTATTTCTAAAGTTATGCTGTACATTAGACTTGCAGATGCTACTGTGGTAAGGGGTGTGATATAGAAACTTGTCTGTCTCTGCCTGAGATTTGGGTAGGAATGCAATTTTTCCCTGAGGGAAAAGAAATAAAAAGCAGGATAGTGCTAAGGTGGTCGATCATCTTGGTTTGTCCAGGACTGTCCCAGTTTTAAGTCTGGAAGTCTTGGATCCTGGAAACTCCCTCAGTTCTAGGCAAAGCAGTAGAGTTGGTCACTCTTCCTGTTGCTTATATTATCTGGAGTCCAAATGTACACTACCATTTCCAGGAACTCCTGACA
>NW_012120580.1:0-1419 GCF_000951035.1 Colobus angolensis palliatus
GTATATGGTGTGAGATCAGGTCAAGTTTTCTTTTTAAAATATGGCTATACATCTAAAATCATACATATAATTCATATCTATGTATACGCATGTGTATGGGTTTATTTTTGGATTTCAAAATTCTGTTTAATTGATCTACGTATCTAATCTTAAATCAATACCAGTCTACATTATTGTTGCATTATAGTGAGTCTAAAAATGATGTACTGTAAATCTTCTTTGTTCATCTTTTTCAAAATTGTTTTGGCTAGTCTATTTCTTATAAAATTATAGAATCAACTTATCAATTTTTATGAAAAGCCTGCTGATATTTCATTGAGAATACATTGAACTAGTCCATAAAACAATTTGGGCAGTGTTAACATATTAATAATAACTAGTCTTCCTGTCTATATATATGGTATACTGTATTTGTCCATTCTCACACTACTATGAAGAAATACCCAAAACTGGGTAATTTAAAAGAAAAGAGGAATTAATTAATTGACTCAGTTCCACATTTTTTGCTGGGGAGGCCTCAGGAAACAGCATCATGGCAGAAGGAAAAGGAGAAGCAGGCACTTTCTTCACAGGGTGGCAGGATGGAGTGAATGCAGGCAGGGGAAATGCCAGACGCTTATAAAACCATCAGATCTCACGAGACTCATTCACTATCACGAGAATAGCATGGGGGAAACCACCTCCACGATCTGATTACCTCTACCTGGTCCCATCCTTTTCACGTGGAGACTGGCAATTACAATTCAAAATGAGATTCAAGTGGGGACACAGCCAAAACCATATCATATGCTGATCTATTTATTTTGCTCTCTAATTTCTCTCAGCAGCGTTTTGAAATTTTCAGGACAGGTTTTTCACATAGTTTGTTAATATTATGCCTAAGCATTTTATAGGTTTTGCTATGATTACAAATAGTGTTTTGAATTTTCAATTGTTTGTTGATAGCACACATACATACAATTAATTTTATATGTTCTTATACATTTGTATGGGGCTTGTATTATACAGTCTCACTAAATTCACTTATTAGTTTTCATAGTTTTCTTTGTTGATTCCTTAAGGCTGGACGCAGTGGCTCACATCTGTAATCCCAGCACGTTGGGAGGCCGAGGCTGGTGGATTACCTGAGGTCAGGAGTTTGAGACCAGCCTGGTTAACATGGTGAAACCTCCTCTCTGGTAAAAAAATACAAAAAATAGCAGGGTGTGGTGGCGGGTGCCTGTAATCCCAGCTACTCAGGAGGTTGAGGCAGGACACTTGCTGGAACTCGGGAGGCAGAGGTTGCAGTGAGCTGAGATTGCGCCATTGCACTCCAGTCCGGGCCAACAACAGCAAGACACCGGCTTAAAAAAGAAGAACTGAGAAGGATACTACTCGTGATTCCTGCAGCATGATTCCCTTTATGTCAAAACACACAGA
>NW_012120581.1:0-1999 GCF_000951035.1 Colobus angolensis palliatus
ATACATATTCCTGAGCTCATATTTAGCTTCTGTTTTAAATGCTGTGTCTGCACTGATTAATCGGTGTTTGTATCATGCTTATAAAAATTTTTAAATTTCAATTCTGTTATATCTAAGCAATTGATTCAAAATTTTAATGGTTTTTTGGATGAGACTAAGAAAATTTTCAGTAACTCGTTTCTAATGTGATTGTATAGAATCAACATTTTTGATAGTCATTTGAATATTTTTCTAGTTGTATCAGCATCTATATAAAGTTTCTCATGCATACTTTTAAATAATTAAATTTTCTTAACGGTCTTAGTGAAGAAAGAACATTTTTTAACCCATTCTGCATACCCTTTTCTTCTAAAATTGATATAATACATTTTTAAAAAGCAGAAATTCCTGGTATAAAAATTTTTATATAATTGTCTCATTCTTAAGTTTTTTGAAACCTCCTGTTTAATACAGTTTTTTTTTTTTTTTGAGACAGAGTCTCACTCTGTCGCACAGGCTGGAGTGCAGTGGCACGATCTTGGCTCACTGCAAGCGCTGCCTCCCGGGTTCACACCATTCTCCTGCCTCAGCCTCCCCAGTAGCTGGGACTACAGGCACCCACCACCACGCCCGGCTAATTTTTTGTATTTTTTTGTTTTTAGTAGAGATGGAGTTTCACCGTGTTAGCCAGGATGCTCTCGATGTCCTGACCTTGTCTTCCGCCCGCCTCGGCCTCCCAAAGTGCTCGGATTACAGGCGTGAGCCACTGCGCCTGGCCTGTTTAATATAATCTTGAATCTTGCTAAACTGCTACTTTTATATCTAAACACTTATATGTATAGATTAAAAAATTATAAAGAATAGATAGAAATTACTCTAGCGTGGGGTTGTTTTTAACCACTGATAGTTATTTTCAAAGCTATTGGTGAATTCAGTCAGAAGTGGCTATGTTAGGGTATTTCTATCCACCACTGTTTTCTTTTTAACAGCTTGGTTGTAGGTCGCTAAACTACAAAGGATAGTTCTACCCCTGTTTTCCTGATGTGGATAAACAAGTGTCATGTCACATATTTCGAAGAAATCTTTCATGGATCATTTTGTGACAATTTCGGGGCCCTGGGGTTTACCTGCAGAGCCATCAAACACAGCAAACACTTTCTGTTAGATATAATGCCTTACTAAACAGAAACAAACAAAAGAAGCAAATTCTCTCCAGAATATAGTCTTATAGAATTTCTATCATCATTAAATAATGCAGATATTTATCTGGACTCCATAGGGTTTATGGGATGTGCTAAAACTAGGTTAATACTATAGTTTTATCTATGGGTGTTATATTTGTAATTCAGTTCCTGGCCTATATAATCTATCAAACACTGGGTGAATTTTATGTCTTCCAGAGATTCCAAATTGCCTACAAAAATAATCTATCTGTTTTGGGTTATGACAGAGAGAGAGTGCCCTCTCTTCCATGCTAAAATGTGAAACGACCCTCTCATTTTTATCATATACATATAGTATTATGGTATTTTCACATTCGTGTATGCACATCTTTCATATAGAAAATGTTTCCTCTTTGAAATAGTCATTAAACCCTGATTAGTGAAATTCATGATGCAGAGGCAGACTATATTCAGTGGAGTTCAATTGTTTTCTCTTTAGACCTCAGATTTTCTTTGCTATGTTTGATTATACATTATATGTAAAAATTAACTCTAAATGGATTAAAGCTCTAATTACAAATTTTTTATAAAAACACCTGTTTTCTGAGAATTACGAAATTCTTAGAAAAACATGTGTGTGGTCGGGCGCAGTGGCTCCCGCCTGAAATCACTTTGGGAGGCCGAGACGGGCGGATCACGAGTTCAGGACATTGAGACCATCCTGGCTAAGACGGTGAAACCCCGTCTCTACCAAAAATGCAAAAAATTATTTAGATGTGGGGGCGGGCACCTGTAGTGCCAACTACTCAGGAGGCTGAGGCAGGAGAATGGCGTGAACCCGGGAGGCGGAGCTTGCA
>NW_012120582.1:0-1403 GCF_000951035.1 Colobus angolensis palliatus
AGCAACACAGTGGCCAGGTATGGTGGCTCACACCTGTAATCCCAATACTTTGGGAGGCCTGGGTGGCAGGATGACTTACAAGGACATCAGTCCTATTAGATTAGGGTACCCTATGACCTCGTTTCACCTTCATTACCTCTTTAAAGGCCCTATCTTAAAAATATAATCACATCGGGGTTAGGACTTCAATATATGAATTTGGGGAAAACCAATTAGTCCACAACACTAGATTTCTAAATTATTTTAAGCGATACATAGTAATTTCAGCTGCAGGTAGCTATAGATG
Organism: Colobus angolensis palliatus; assembly: GCF_000951035.1. Taxonomy (NCBI): domain Eukaryota; kingdom Metazoa; phylum Chordata; class Mammalia; order Primates; family Cercopithecidae; genus Colobus; species Colobus angolensis. The sequence continues at coordinate 287 of NW_012120582.1, forward strand.
GAAAAAATACTGCATACTATGAAAGAATATAATGACAAAAATCAGTATTTTAGTATATATAGTAAGCACATAAGCCTTAAAAGGGCAGGGGTGTCTGCTGAAGAGCACCTGCAGTGCAGAAATGGGTGACTGACGTAGCACCAGTTTCTCAGTGGATGGTTCTGTTGCCTGTCACAGTCATCACTAGAGTCAAAATATTCCGTTCCTAAATGTGGCAAGATGCCAATACACACATTTCTGATTAATGTGCCTTGACGTTTCAATAGGTATTTAATAAATAAAAGTTGGGCTTTTTTTTCACAAAGGAGGTTTTTGTTTTGTTTTGTTTTTTGAGATGGAGTCTCACTGTATTGCCCAGGCTGGAGTGCAATGGCACGGTCTTGGCTCACTGCAACCTCCACCTCCCAGGTTCAAGCAATTCTCCTGCCTCAGCCTCCCGAGTAGCTGGGATTACAGGCACATGCCACCGTGCACAGCTAATTTTTATTTGTTTTGTATTTTTCGTAGAGATGGGGGTCTCACCATGTTGGCCAGGCTAGTCTTGAACTCCTGACCTCAAGTGATCCACCACACCCAGCCCGACTCCCAGTTATTTCCCAGTTTCTTAGAGACACTTACTCACTGCAGTCCTGGTCTAGCTACACCCCAACTTCCTTTTCCTCACCGATTCTCTAAACCAATAAAAGATCTGAGAAATGACAGCTTCCATTGTGTCCTATACCCAGGACTCTTCCATCCCTGTCTTAGCAGATAATACTCGACTTGTGTGGCCCATGCCACTTGTGCAGTAATGCCATCATATACCAAGTGCCCAACAGGGACCTTGTATCCTAAAACAGATAAGAGAAAAATTAGGGCGGATAGAGTAAGAAAAGATATACCACTCTAGTCCCTGAAATAGCATTAGGCGATGCTCTGCAGAGGGCTGCCCAGTTTCTGGCTAGTGTGGGCCTTGGTTTACTGAGCCCTAGGTAACGACTCAGTACCTTTCTCCAAGCATTTTTGTTTCCAGATGAGGCCAGGGTGCATTATCTCAGTTTTTCCCTAAGGATTAAGACAGACACTTATCTCAGTTCCTAGACATTTCTTTTTTTATTTTCTTTTTTTTTTTTTTTTT
>NW_012120583.1:0-1331 GCF_000951035.1 Colobus angolensis palliatus
ATTTTCTTAATCCAGTCTGTCACTGATGGACATTTGGGTTGATTCCAAGTCTTTGCTATTGTGAATAGTGCCGCAATAAACATACGCATGCATGTGTCTTTACTGCAGCATGATTTATAATCCTTTGGGTATATACCCAGTAATGGGATCACTGGGTCAAATGTTATTTCTAGTTCTAGATCCTTGAGGAATTGCCACACTGTCTTCCACAATGATCAAACTAGTTTATACTCCCACCAACCATGTAAAATCATTCCTATTTCTCCACATCCTCTCCAGCACCTGTTGTTTCCTTACTTTTTAATGATCGCCATTCTAACTGGTGTGAGATGGTATCTAATCGTAGTTTTGATTTGCATTTCTCAATAACCAGTGATGATGAGCATCTTTTCATGTGTCTGTTGGCTGCATAAATGTCTTCTTTTGAGAAGTGTCTGTTCATATCCTTTGCCTACTTTTTGATGGGGTTGATTTTTCCTTGTAAATTTGTTTAAGTTCCTTGTAGATTCTGGATATTAGCCTTTTGTCAGATAGATGGATTGCAAACATCTTCTCCCATTCTGTAGGTTGCCTGTTCACTCTGATGGTAGTTTCCTTTGCTGTGCAGAAGCTCTTTAGTTTAATTAGATTCCATTTGTCTACTTTAGCTTTTGTTGCCATGGCTTTTGGTGTTTTATCATGACGTCCTTGCCCATGCCTACGTCCTAAGTGGTATTGCCTAGGTTTTCTTCTAGGGTTTTTACAGTTTTAGGTCTAACATTTAAGTCTTTAATCCATCTTGAATTAATTTTTGTATAAGGTATAAAGAAGGGATCCAGTTTCAGCTTTCTACATATGGCTAGCCATTTTTCCCAGCACCACTTATTAAATAGAGAATCCTTTCCCCATTTCTTGTTTTTGTCAGGTTTGTCAAAAATCAGATGGTTGTAGATGTGCATTGTTATTTCTGAGGCCTCTGTTCTGTTCCATTGGTCTATCTTTCTGTTTTGGTACCAGTACCATGCTGTTTTGGTTACTGTAGACTTGTGGTATAGTTTGAAGTCAGGTAGTGTGATGCCTCCAGCTTTGTTCTTTTGGCTTAGGATTGTCTTGGCTATGCGGGCTCTTTTTTGGTTCCATACGAACTTTAAAGTAGTTTTTTCCAATACTGTGAAAAAAGTCAGCGGTAGCTTGATGGGGATGGCATTGAATCTATAAATTACTTTGGGCAGTATGGCCATTTTCACGATATTGTTTCTTCCCGTACATGAGCATGGAATGTTCTTCCATTTGTTTGTGTCCTCTATTATTTCATTGAGCAGTGGTTTGTGGTTCTCCTTGAAGAGGTCCTT
>NW_012120584.1:0-1571 GCF_000951035.1 Colobus angolensis palliatus
TAGCCAGGATGGTCTTGATCTCCTGACCTTGTGATCCGCCTGTCTCAGCCTCCCAAAGTGCTGGGATTACAGGCTTGAGCCACCGCACCCGGCCAGAAAAAATTCTTTAAAGAAAATAACTTAAGTACTCTAATCCAATTAATTAGAAGACTTGGAAACTCTGCTTCGGAAAAGATTTGATTCATGGGATCCGAAAGATTAAGGAAATGGTCCCACATATCTTGTCTGGATCTCTGATTTGACCTTTATGTTTCTTTTTATATTTTATCATTTTTTTTTTGAGACTTTTTTTTTTTTTTTTGAGACGGAGTCTCACTCTGTCGCCCAGGCTGGAGTACAGTGGCATGATCTCAGCTCACTGCAACCTCCCCCTCCCAGGTTCAAGTGATTCTCGTGCCTCAGCCTCCCGAGTAGCTGGGATTACAACTGCGAGCCACCATGCCTGGCTAATTTTCATACTTTTAGTAGAGGTGGAGTTTTGCCATGTTGCCCAGGCTGGTCTCAAACTCCTGGCCTCAAGTGATCCATGTGCCTCAGCCTCCAAAAGCACTGGGATTACAGGTGTGAGCCAACATGTCTGGCTACTTTTTGTATTTCTAATAGAGACAGGGTTTCACCATGTTGGCCAGGCTGGTCTCGAACTCCTGACGTCATGTGATCCACCCACCTCAGCCTCCCAAAGTGTTGGGATTACAGGCGTGAGCCCCTGCGCTTGGCCATGACCTTTACATTTCTTGTTACCAAAGCTATCTTTAAAAAGCCTCAACTTTACCTGCTATTTACAAAGGAACCTTTTGTCAGAAATGATGTCTCAGAAGCTAACTTAAAATAAATCTGCTGAATTTTAAGCTTCCTACACATAGTTATAAGCTCACTGAATGCTTCAGATACCATAAAATAGCGAATGTATTCATAGGCATAGTAATATAACTCAAAAATGTAACATCTTTAAAAATTAAAGATCCAGGGGTGAAATCTTTAAAAATTTTGCATCCAGGGGTGAAAAAACACATAAAATTATTTTATTTTTATTTATTTATTTATTTCTGGAGATGGAGTCTTGCTGTCACCCAGGCTGGAGTGCAGTGGTGTGATCTTGGCTCACTGCAACTTCTGCCTCCCAGGTTCAAGCAATTCTCCTGCCTCAGCTTCTCAAGTAGCTGGGACTACAGCTGTGCACCACCATGCCCAGCTAATTTTTGTATTTTTTTTTTTTTTTTAGTAGAGACGGGGTTTCACTATATGTTGGCCAGGCTGGTCTTGAACTCCTGACCTCAGGTGATCCGCCCACCTCGGCCTTCCAAAATGCTGGGATTATAGGCGTGAGCCACCATGCCCGGCCATAAAATTACTTTAAAAAAGAAAGGAACAATAAAATTTATCTGATGCCTTGTACCTTTGGTATTCAAAGTATTTTTTGTATATGATCTCATTTATTTTCTCAGATTTTAATTTTTTCAAGTTTGTCAAAACAACGTGTAAACTGCCTCCTAAAAACTCTTGAAAAATATATTTAAAATGTTGTAACTTTATGCATTAGTTTTATATTTTGTCAACTCTTTTTTTTTTTT
>NW_012120585.1:0-1122 GCF_000951035.1 Colobus angolensis palliatus
AAAAAAAGAAAAGAAAAAAAGAAAAAAGAATAGGTATATTCCATCAATACACTGCCAAAAAGAAAAAAAAAGAAAAAAAGAATAGGCATATTCTTCATTATGCTGCTTGGTTTCACAGAAGACTAAAAGTCTGCAGGCCTTTGATCTAGCTGTTCCTGTCCTAGAAGAACCTTTAAAACTTTAGTACATTCTTAGGCATTACAGAATAGGGCAGCTATAGATTCCAGTGAAATATGGAAGCAAGGTACAGAATAGAATATGGTGTTCTATAAACTATGAAGAAAAAATGAATACAGGCCAGGCACGGTGGTTCATGCCTGTAATCCTAGCAATTTGGGAGGCTAAGGTGGGTGGATCACCAGGTCAGGAGTTCCGAGACCAGCCTAGCCAACATGGTAAAACCCCATCTCTATTAAAAATACAAAAATTACCGGGGTGTGGTGGCACATGCCTGTAATCCCAGCTACTTGGGAGGCTGAGGCAGGAGAATCGCTTGAACCCAGGAGGTGGAGGTTGCAATGAGCTGAGATCGCGCCACTGAGCTCCAGCCTGGGCGACAGAGCGAGACTTCATCTCAAAAGAAAAAAAAAGAAATTATTAATGTTGTTTATCTCCATGGAGGGGAAGTGAATGGATCAGGAACACTATTTTATTTTATTTATTTTATTTTATTTTATTTTATTATTATTTTTATTTTATTTTATTTTATTTGAGACAAGGTTTCGCTATGTTGCCCAGGCTGTCTTCAAACTCCTGGACTGAACTGATGTTGCCTCAATCTTCTGAATAGCTGAGACTATAGGTACCACCATAGCATCCAGCTCTCACTGTATATTCTTTTGCCTGTTCTGTATTTAATAGCAGGTACATATTCTACCCATTTTTTAAATTAATCTTTAAATCACATTCGATTTAAACAAACACTAACTTCATTCTTCACTTGTCAATCAGCATTAATATTAATGCTCCAAATAAAGATGGGCAGCCTCCTGTTTGTCAGTCAATACTGTATTAATGATCCAAAGAGGGAGGTGAAGAACCTCACACGTGGCTTCAGCAAACCAAATACTTTTTTTTTTTTCTTTTTTTTTTGAGACAGAGTCTCGCTCTGTCGCCCAGGCT
>NW_012120586.1:0-1341 GCF_000951035.1 Colobus angolensis palliatus
ACACCTGTGACGGTAACACAGCATCCAGCACCACCCGCCATGGACAGAGCCAGGGCCCCTCCACACCTGTGACGGCAACACAGCATCCAGCACCACCCAAGAGCTTTTTTGAAAACTTTCCCCTTAACCCTCGAGTACAGTCAGTTTTCTTTAGAATTAGTTTCATGTCTTATCTGAAAACTGATTTTAAATACGCAAAGAAAATTAAGAAATGCTAAAGAACGAGTATTTTCCTTTACACTATGGCAATATTCTTGTATTTTAAAATATGGGCTTATTTTCTTTCCATTTCAACACAGTCGTTCCTTTCTCTAGTCGTGGACAGCAACATGTAACAAGTTGTTTTATTTCTTATGTAGATTTGTTTCTTAGCCTTATTTTTAAAATGTCAAACCAAAATATCATGAACAAATATATATGTATATAAACATATATACAAAGACATATTTATATATATGTATGTATAAAGAGACAGACAGACACTGACTGGCACCAGGAATGGGGTACATTTCTTTTTTTTTTTTTTTTGAGACAGAGTCTCATTCTGTCGCTCAGGCTAGAGTGCAGTGGCGCCATTTTAGCTCACTTCAATCTCTGCCTCCTGGGTTCAAGCAATTCTCCTGCTTCAGCCTTCCAAGTGGCTGGGATTACAGGCTTGAGCCACCGCGCCCGGCCTTATTCGCCTTTCATGTGTATCTGACTGGGCAGTAAAAACTGCAGTGCCTGGGAGCTGGTAAGCATCCCAAAAAATGTGTGTTTAATACATGAATAAATTAATGAATAGCCCAAATCCATGACTTCTTATTGAGATGTTAATGATCCACTGATTCTTAATAAGAAAATCCGAATGTCTTTATACTGGCATCCATAAGATTACACAAATTGGGCTGCCACACAGAAATGCCATTTTTAATTTGAAGAGCACAGTATCTCGCGCTGTAATGGCACCGGTGCTATCAGTGCTAAAGTGCCCGCGGTTAGGAAGCTCTTCACACAGCACCACCTGCTGCACAGGCTGTGCAGCAAGACCTGTGCTGTCTTACCTTGAAATCCTGGAACTCCTGGAGGCCCCATATCACCCTTAGAGCCTGTGATTCCTGGAGAGCCACCAATACCCTAGACACACACAGAGGAGGTTGGAAATTGCTCAGGATGTAGGTTAAGTCTCTCCAGTAACCTGCTAGCTGGAAAACTGAAACAGCCCCTCAAACAGTGTTTTGCTAAGCACATTTGTGAACAAATGGTGCCTTGCGGTTTCTTAAATGATAGAATAACAACACCTCTGCATGTGCCTCAATCGGGAAGCTGGAAAGTAGAAGCGTTTGTTTCCCTCCCACGTGT
>NW_012120587.1:0-2206 GCF_000951035.1 Colobus angolensis palliatus
ACCTCATGATCCACCCACCTCAGCCTCCCAAAGTACTGGGATTACAGGTGTGAGCCACCGCACCCAGCCACTTCTTTCTTAAATAAACAGCCATCTTATTCTAGAACAAAAATTTACCACATACGATTTTTTCCTAATATTATTTTAAAAATAATTTCCATTTTAATTTCTTTATTGACTTCATGGTCATTCAGGAACATGTTGTTTAAATTTCATGTATTTGTATAGTTTCCAGAGTTTCTCTTGGTATTGATTTCTAGTTTCACTCCACTGTGGTCTGAGGAGATACTTAGTATGATTTCAATATTTTAAAATTTGCTGAGACTTGTTTTGCCTGCCATATAGCCTATCTTGGACAATAACTCATATGCCACTGAGAAGAATGTATATTCTGCAGTTGTTGAGTAGAATGTTCTGTAAATGTCTGTTAAGTCATTTGGTCTAAAACAGAGTTTAAGTCTAACGTTGATTTATTTTCTGTCTAGATAATCTGTCTAATGCTCTGAGTGGAGTATTGAATTTCCCAGGTATTGCTATCTATCTCTCTGTTTATGACTAATAATATTGGTTTTCTAAAGTTGGGTGATCCAGTGTTTTGTAAATATAGATTTATAATTGTTACAGCTTCTTGCTGAATTAGCCCCTTTATCATTATACAATAACCCTTTCACCTTTTGTTTAACTGTTTTGACTTAAAGTCTGGTTTATCTAAGTACAGCATCTCCTTTTTGCTTTTAGTGTCCATTTGCATGAATGATCTTTTTCCACTCCTTTACTTTATGTGTATTTCCAGGTAAGGTAAGGCATGGGCTTTGGGGTCAGGCAGGGTTGATCCTGAGTCCCAGCTCAGCCTCTTCCTAACTGTGAGGGTTGGGAAAATCCAGGTTTTCCAAATCCTGGAAAAATCTCAGGAAAGGTGAGTTTCTTATAAGAAGCACATGGTTGGATAATATTTTAAAATCTATTCAGCCAGTCTATATCTTTTAAATAAGCATTTAATCCATTTATAGTCAAGATTTATATTAATATGCAGGGTTTATTTCCTGACATGTTGTTACTTGTTTTCTAGTTGTTTTATAGATTCTTTGTATTTTTCTTTTTCTTTGACTGTTATTGTGGTTTGGTGGAATTCTGTAGAAGACTCCTTTGATTCCTTTCTATTCTGTTCTATTTGTGAGAAAGTTTGGCCGTATATACCAATGGACATCATTTTTGAGCGTGACACAAGGTTTTTAGCTTGGAAAATTATTATTAACTTGATGAAACCTGAAATGCTACAGGTAATATTATCTAAGTACTATGAAATGACAACAGAAACTGTCATGTGCGTCCCTGTGAAGAGACCACCAAACAGGCTTTGTGTGAGCAATAATGCTTTTTAATCACCTGGGTGCAGGCCGGCTGAGTCGGAAAAGAGAGTCAGGGAAGGGAGATAAGGGTGGGGCCGTTTTATAGGATTTGGGTAGGTAAAGGAAAATTACAGTCAAAGGGGGTTGTTCTCTGGTGGGCAGGGGTGGGGGTCACAAGGTGCTCTGTGGGGGAGCTTTTTGAGCCAGGATGAGACAGGAAAAGGAATTTCACAAGGTGATGTCATCACTTAAGGCAAGGACGGGTCATTTTCACTTCTTTTGTGGTGGAATGTCATCAGTTAAGGCAGGCACAGGGCATTTTCACTTCTTTTGTGATTCTTCAGTTACTTCAGGCCATCTGGGAGTATACCTGAAAGTCACAGGGGATACCAAGGCCTGACAGAAACTACCAATTAAAGTGTAATCAATAAGCAATATCTAGCCACATGCAAATTTCCTCTAAGATTATTTTAATAAACTATTGTAGTAAATAGAAAATCTAAACTGAGATTACTTTTATAGAGACACAGAATTGCTAAGAAAGCATTTTGAAGGCAGAAGGCAAAGGACCTACAATTAATCAATTAATTCTACCAGTAGTGTCTTAAGATCACAGAAAGATAGTGATTTTGGCTATATGCAGACGTTTTTAATTAAAGAGGAGGCTTATTGCTCAAGAAATTTGTGCAAAATATAAACATACTTTTTTTTTGGTTTTTGTTTTTGTTTTTTTGAGACCGAGTCTCGCTCTGCTGCCCAGGCTGCACTGCAGTGGCGGGATCTCGGCTCACTGCAAGCTCCGCCTCCCAAGTTCACACCATTCTCCTGCCTCAGCCTCCTGAGTAGCTGGGACTACA
>NW_012120587.1:2256-8218 GCF_000951035.1 Colobus angolensis palliatus
CCATTCTCCTGCCTCAGCCTCCTGAGTAGCTGGGACTACAGGAGCCCGCCACCATACCCGGCTTTTTTTTTTCTTTTTTTTGTTTTTAGTGGAGAGGGGGTCTCACCATGTTAGCCAGGATGGTCTCAATCTCCTGACCTCGTGATCGCCTGCCTCCGCCTCCCAAAGTGCTGAGATTACAGGCGTGAGCCACTGCGCCCAGCCAAACATACTTTTAAGTATTAACAAAATATGTATACTCTACAAGTAACGTTACCATGTAGCATATGAAGGTTACAGTATTCTAACTAAAGAACATTAAGATTTCTTATGAGATACTGTTCTGCCAGAAAATATCTATGTGCAATGTGAGTATATGAAATAGAACAAACATTATATAAATTTCCAGGTATTATTCATGCAGACAACTGAAAGTCCTAAAAAGTTACAAAAATCTTTAACATGTCCAATGTAGCTGATAGGAAAAATATTTTTGCAGGGTCAGAAATAAACTAGAAGAAGGATTTCTAGCAGTAATCAAACTGAGAAGCCACTGTTCCCTTCAGGTATGGTTGATTGCAAGGGCCTCAAACCTGTGTGGATTGCCCAATATGCCCCCTTGAAATAAACAAAGAAAAAGTACTGACTGAAATTATCCCAAATGTGAGAAGCAAATTATAAACTATGAAGCATATAAGAAAATAAGCTATCAGCATAAAGGATGAGAGAAAAATTAAGCATATAAACTTTAGTTATTTTAAATGTACTTAAAATATTTAAGTAAAGACAATGGGTATAATGGAAAATTTAAAAATGATTTCAAAAGACCAAGAAACTTCAAATTAAACAAGCATATTTGGAAATGAGCCAATGAGAAACTGAAAAAATAAATGTTTAATACACAGTACTTGGGTTAAATATTAAGTTAGACTGACATGATGAGCAGATTAGTAAACTGAAATATTGAGCAGAATGAATATCACCAAATAAAGTAAAGTATAAAAATATAAATATAATTATAGGTATATGAAGAATATGAGAAGGAAAAAATACATTTTAATTATCCAACAGAATATATAAAAATAATGAACCACAATAGTAAAATAAATGATTTATGAATTTCTAAAATTAAAAATGAGATCTAAATCCTTAAATTCAGAGGTGCACTGTGAAAAAATAGTTAAAGAAAAATATTCAGTGGGAATAATGCTCAAACTTCATAATACCAAAGAAAAGGAAATAACTTACAAGCTATGAGAGAGAAAAGAGAGAAAACCTGTAAAGGTCAGAGCACAATCTATGCAGCCTTTGTAGAGCCAGAAAACAGAGAAATACACATTAAAAAGTCGTGAGAGAAATTACTGTCCAATCTATAATTGAATACTTAGCTAAAATATCATTAATAAACAAGAATAAACTAAGTTATTTTCAAAAGTAAATTTAAAATTAAGAGATTTTATTACCAATAAAAGGTTCTTAAGTACAAATCTCAAGAAGACAGACAAGTTGTCTTATATGGAGTTTAGGGAATCATAATTAAAGATATGAAATTTATGAACACATGAGGCTAAAGTGGTGGATACTGAACTGAAGAAACCACGAAGTTCTCGGTAGTATTGGTTTCAAAAGAATTTAGATTTAATAAAAGTAGAATTCTGTACAATTTCATTAAATCAAATATCAAAAAATCTGCTGCTTGAATAATTTAACTGATGGCAAGAACATACTTTTCTGCGGATTATGTTTGTTATTAATTTGCTAAAAATCTATGACACTTCTGTTGCATATTTCACTGAATATTGGCTATCCTTTCGGAACTGATTAGCACCAAAGGGCTTACAGTGGCATAGACATTGCCCACAAGCCTTTGGACACCCAGGATAACAGGATCATATGCCCATAAGAGGGCTGAGGAAGATGAGATACTCAGGTCCACCCGGTACATAACCACAAACAAACTCACTGTCAGCGGGATGGTCTGGGTGGCCCCTTTCTCTGGGGAGGTCTTGGAGAGAGGTTCATTCTGTGAAGGTACTGGGATTGCCTCTGATGCCTGGACAGGAGTGTCACCATGTATGCACTTGACAGCAGCATGATTCCTACAATGGGGACATCTGTAAGCAGTGGCAGCATGATAAACAGGTTCCAGATGATGTAACTTTCAGAGGAAACCGAGCAGCATTTACTAATACTTAGCACATTGGTCTGGGTCATGTTAGAAGAAGCCACAGTGAAGAAGATCAGGGTACTACTGCAGGACAAACCGAGAAACCTTAAGAAGGAAAAAACATGGATGATGTAATCTGTGGATTTATGCTTGAATCTAGCCAACCAGGAAGTGCTGGGCTGATAGTGATGGTCTGCAGCACGCTCAGGAGGCAGGTGGTGCAGAAGCAGAGGCCCCTCATCACCCTGTTCAGGTAGAAAAATGCCTGACTCTTGAAGTCATTGTGAAAATTCAGTGACTCAAACAGGTCTGGAAAATTCAGTGACTCAAACAGTGACTCAAACCAAAAACACCACAGTGAAAAGCAACACCACTTGGATGACGGCCAAGTGACAAGTGGTCAGGTCAGTGAGCTTAGGTCGACGATCCAGGAGTGTGAAGATGCAGAAAAAAAGGAGAAAGGTGTTGGTTACTATTTCAGCTGGGAACAAAAAGGCATTTTTTAAATGGTAACGTAAGTGGAACATACTCATCTGAGTGGGAAAGAGGAAACACATTTTACATACCTGAAAAAAGTGATTCAACTTCCATCATCAATGTTATTTATTCAAGAGTCAAAATTATCGCCAACATCATTTTAATTTCATCCATTTATCTTGATTAAATATAACTGATATATTTATACCAACACATCCACAATCACAGGGTGCACATTATCTATACTCCTATAATACCTGGGACTTGCAGGGTGGGGGAGGGGGGAGGGAGAGCATTAGGAGATATACCTATTGTAAATGGCGAGTTAATGGGTGCAGCACACCAACATGGCACATGTATACATGTGTAACAAACCTGCACGTTGTGCACATGTACTCTAGAACATAAAGTATAATAAAAAAAATTTTTTTTAAATACCTAGGACTTACTCCTCAGAAAGCATTTCATTACTTTTGCATTCCATAAGCTTCACCACTCAGAACTAGTGAGTTGCATATAGAAATAAATCATGGGTGTTTGTACAAGTGAGCTGAAGTAAATTTTATGCTAATGGAGAAAGAATCACCAGAAAGTTTTGAAAAAAAGTAATGCTCTATTGAGTTGATCTCATTTCACATAGCTCTGACACTTTTTCTCCTTCCTCCCTCTTCCATGTTTAAGTATCCTGGCATGGTACCTAACCTGATAATGGGGGATAATCTCTCACTATAGTTAGCTGCTCATAGGCCTCAATGCACCTTAATTCCCCTTTATTGTATTACCTAAGATACTCACAGGGTGTGGGAATTAGGATTGTACATGTTTATAGTAACTGTATATCCTCAAAATAGTCCTGGCTCTCTCCCAGCTTCCTTTTCCTACTGGAAACCCCTTATGTAAGATCTCTTTATTTCAGGAGGAAATTGCAAAAGTACTGCTTTCAATTTTCAAGAGGACAAACAATACATTTCTTGACTTTATGACTTCCATGGGATCTAATCAAAATGTTCACTTGGTAATCCTTTCCTTGAGACTTCACTTTATACAGAAATACCCTCACAATGCTTTAAAAATACATCATTGTTCAACAGTAAATATGATTCCCTTCATGTCATAATCAAGAGATTCTACTACTGGAATCTTTTGTAAAATTTCACTGAATGATTTAGAAATTATGTTATGTTATTTAATCTGGATGTAGGCATCATTATTTTATCAAATTAATTCAACTCTGAGATTAAAACAATTCAGCTGCATAATGTTAAAAAATGACAGTTCCACACACTATATTCTTTTTCTGAGACGGAAGAGTGTTCAATTGTTCTCAAGGTCATTTAAAACTATACTGGAGGCCAGGCATGGTGTCTCACTCCTGTAATCTCAGTACTTTGGGAGGTCGAGGCTGGTGGATCACCTGAGGTCAGGAGTTCGAGACCAACCTGGCCAACATGGTGAAACCCCATTTCTACTAAAAGTACAAAAATTAGCCAGGCATGGTGGTGCATGCCTGTAATCTCAGATACTCAGGAGACTGAGGCAGGAGAATTGCTTGAACCTGGGAGGTGAAGTTTGCAGTGAGCCAAGATCGCACCACTTCCCTTCAGCCTAGGTGACAGAGCGAGACTCTGTCTCAAAACAGTGACAAAAAACTATACTGGAGCACTTGGATCTCTCAAGTCACCCGCTTGGCCCTCTTCCAAGTGTATTTTACTGCCTTTTGTTCCTGCTCTAAAACTTTTTAAATAAACATTCACTCCCACTCTAAAACTTGCAAAAAATATTTTAAAATTATACTGGCCCATAAGTATAAATATATAAGGCAATGCAGATCATGTGACAGGGTGTTCTTTACTCATAGTCCAAAAATCACTGCTGAGATAGAACATTGCTCTAAAATCACCTCATATATATATACATTTATAAAGAAGAAACTGCAGTTAACTAAATAATTGTTGAGTCTTTCTTCAAATAATTAGTAATCTAGTACAGGAACATATTTATCTCAACAGACATAACCAAACTATTGACAGTTCTCAACATCTGCAACCTCAGCTCAGTTGCAATCTGTTGTCATTTTGCACTCAGGAGAAGCACCAGGAGACTGACTTAAAGGCTCTGTGGTTAACACATCTGAAGTTCACGATCAAGTCCAAGTAAAAATATATGTTGGCATGAACAACTGCTGTACATGAAATTATTTAATAACTATATTTGAATAATTTCATTGTTCTCCTGTATATACTGTAGGCCATATACCAAAAAGACATTATAAAAATATTAGGAAAGGTAACACAGATAGGAATTTTGTTGTTTTCTTTCTTTCAAAAGGATATTCAGCTCACTGCCTCTAATTCATGGTTCCACTCTGCAAACAACTGTCACATAATGAAAAAAAGAGTGTGTCTGCTAGATCATCCTGTGACCTCCTCTAGTGAGCCTCTAGAGGACATTGATACTGAGCCTGGAGTGGGGAGGACTAAGGCTCCCATGTACTGAGATTGACAGTAAAGTACAAGACAGTTAAATATGAATTTCAAGTAAAGACATATATGTCTACATACATAATATAGTTATTACATAGAAACATTACATGCAAATATTGAAATATAATTACACTAAAAATTATTTGTTGTCTTTATATATTTTAAACTTAACTGTGTGTTCCATATTTTTGTCTGGTGAATCTGGCAAACCCAACATAAAATAACCATGGATCTGAAAACATGGTTCAGATCTGAAAGAAACCCAATATAAGAAAAACTCATAAAGGTCACATATAAGAGGTTGGTCTGATCTGATTGTAAGGAGAGTTAGGTCTTATCTGATACCATAAACACTTATAAATTGGAAAGCACATCTTAGCACTCACCATGAGACATGGCAGCCAGGTCGTCCTTGGGCTGATGGTGAAGCCCTTGAGAATTCTCAGAAGACAAGCAATGCAGATCAAGTTCATCATCATATTTCTGACTTCCATCTTAGTCTATTCTTAATATTTAAAGCCACAAAGCATATGCAAAATCATGGAAATGTGAGAGAAAACACCACCATTGACCAGGAACCAAAGACTGTTCATGAAGTCTAAGGGCTTAGATCAGATGTTTGAGAAAGAGAAGGAATGTAATAATAGAAGTCATTTACAAACCCAATGCTAATATGTTATTTTGGACAAAATGAAGTTTGATAATCTCTATTTTTGAATCTTTATAATAATATCCGATATTTAGAGTTGTATTACTTTATAAATTATGTCATTTTAATAGTTTTTTACATTCTATATTTAAGTATAAATCTATATTACAAAATAACCTGTGTTTTATTATTATAATAATCAAAAAA
>NW_012120587.1:8578-10846 GCF_000951035.1 Colobus angolensis palliatus
AGAGTAGGGTGCATCTAGAAGTACAATGCTCACTGTGGATGTTCATAACCTGAAGACATTTTATTCTTGTCTCAACTGAGGAAGCACATAGGCATGAGAAATGTCACTGCAGAGGTAGGGGACAGAAACACACAGCAGGAGTTTGATCAAAACTCCTGTGCCAGAAATTTTTGGAAGCCTTAAAATCCTGGCTGGTGTGGTGTGTTTTTCTAACTACCAGAACTAAAAAATTATGATTAAAATATAACGCTTTCTTTTTCTAAAGACTTTAAGATCTTTTACCGTCAAATCCCTGTGCCACACATTAATGAGAAGTTCACAATCATATTAATTGCATCAATTATTTTATTAGGAAGGAAACAGAGGGCATATTCTCTGTGCTCAGGAACTCTAATCAAGATTAATCAAGACTTAAGCTCTAAGACGTCCTTTCTCATCTACCTAAATGCAAGAAACATTTAAGACAAACTCAAACTGCTCTAATGAGCAGGTACAGAGAAGTTTTATACTGATCAAGTATTTCGAGGTTTCAATGCCCTCGTGAGCCACAGACAACTGACAATTTCTGTCATTATAATTTTATTCCTTTTGTTTTTGAGTGTCTTGATTGTATCCTCTGTTTTCCATTTTAAAGACACACAGACACTAGAAGGCACTAACCTTATTGAACTCAGATAATGTTAACTTGCAAATTTCAACAACCAGCTTGAAACTTACTTGTCACTTTTTGTGAATACATGTTTTATTGAGTTAACTATAATTGAAACCATAAGGGAAAAAAGTAGAGATAGTGAATTTAGAGGATTTTTAAAATGAAAAGTGAAGGCTGTGTCATTCAAGTTTGCAAATCATTACTTTATAACATCCTTATCCAAATAGTCTTATATTATTGGAAATATACTAAGTACCTTCAACCAAAAAAAAGAGCATAATTAAATAATTCTGAGTTAGTTCAGATTATTGTGCCTTAAAAGATAAAACTTCCTATAAATCCATAAAAATAATTTATTGTTGTACTAATTTATAATGAGAAATAGTCAAGTAAAATTTCAATTGAAACACACCATTACAAAATTACACATGTCCTTTCAAACATCTATAAATTTATGTGCTCATAATATTAAAATTTATATTTTACCTGGAAATACTTATTAGTTATAATTCACTGAGACACAAGGACAAAATTATCCCCATCATTGAGTTATCCACATCATTGAGAAAATCCTCCTCCCACTACGCATGTTGAGTCTTGATCACTCACTTTTACTGAAGCTGAGAAACATCCATTTGCCCAGCGGAGTCCTGGAGTGAGTCTGTGTGTGTGTGGATGGTGGTCCCTGAGACTTGGTTATAAAGAAGGGATGCTGTCAGCTCATCTCCCTCCAGGCCCATAACTGTCATGTCACCTGTAGAAGCAGGACAGCCCTGGTCTTGAGATAATTGGAAACGGGAGCAACCAAAGGGAAAACTGAGCATATTTAATTCCTGGAAAACATCAGTGTAGGACAGATGGGTTTCAAACTTTAACATGTGCAAGCTTGTTTTCTTAGGTAATTTTGCCCAGGAGCGTAGTCTGGTCTCAGTTATTGCCAAAAAAGTAGAAGTTAAACAATAACTATAGATTCAAACTTTGATTAATTTCTGTGTTGCTTTACCAAACATATCCTTGCTAACTCAAGGGATTTCTGGGGGCCTTCACACATGGTCCCCAGTGGTCCCTAAGTTTCAATATTACAGGTAGTCTATGTAAAACTTTTTTTGGGAATGAAGAAAATACTCCCTGCACCAGGGTTACATAGCACTTACAGTGAAGTTGTTTCTGCTTACAGGGATGTTTAACTACACAGTCAGCATTAGAGCATGCAATAAAATGATTAACACATCTTTAGCAACTGACTACCGTTATCTGCTTCTGAGACACCACCAACGACATCTTTGTTATAGCTAGTGGTAACTTTAACTTTAACCTTGATCATGATTGCATTTGGAGTACACTTTCTTAATCAAACATCATCTGATACTGAAGTGGTGACTACTCACCCACTGAATCTATAGATTTTCCCCCAAGGCACTAGATCTGAATATGTTTGAGTTCACCCTGGTGTACCTCTCTTGTGCCATATCTGAGGCTGTAACAAATAAACTCTCCAGGCCGTGCACAGTGGCTCATGTCTACAATCCCAGCACTTTGGAAGGCTGAGGTGGGCAGATCACTTCAGGTCAGTAGCTGGAGACCAGCCTGGCCAATATGGCGAAACCCCATCTCTA
>NW_012120587.1:12927-13375 GCF_000951035.1 Colobus angolensis palliatus
ACCAAAACCTCACCACAGCCTCAACTAGCAAACATAGCCTAAGCAAGGTTATACTTCATAATGGAGGAGAAATAAAGCCTTTCCCAGACAAGCAAAAACCGAAGAAATTCGTCACTACTAGACAAACCCTGGCAGGTTACCTAGACAGAAAATCAACAAAGAAACATCAGATTTAAACTGTACTTTAGACCAGGGGTCCCCAACCGTCGGGTCACAGACCATGGCTTGTTAGTAACCAGGACACTCAGCAAGAGGTGAGTGGCAGGTGAGCCAGGGAAGCTGAGCTCCACCTCCTGTCAGATCAGCAGCAGCATTAGATTCTCATAGGAGCTCAAATCCTACTGTGAACTGCACGTGCCAGCGATCCAGGCTGCACGCTCCTTATGAGAATCTAATGATAAATGAAATGCACTTAAATTATCCTGAAATCATCGCCCTCCCCTAGTCC
>NW_012120587.1:17107-18125 GCF_000951035.1 Colobus angolensis palliatus
AACTACATAATAGTATTTGTAGTGTGTGATCAAGAACACTTTATACAGAAATTATCATAGTTGAAAATCTTACCGTTTTCCTTAAAGCATCAAATACAATTTATAAAGCACAAAAGGGAAAGAAAGCCTATGGTGCTGTCTGCATTTCATCCTGGCATAGGTGAAACTCTAGCTTCTCGTTTGACTTTTGGTGGCATATGTGGGCAGACAGGCATGGTTTTTCAGTGGTTTTGGCTGTAGTAGGGCAGTCCCTGGATAGAAGTTTTCTGGTTTTATTTTTTTGCCTTTGCCCATTGGTGTATCTGAGTTGCCAGTTTCTTTAGCTCGCAGATACAATATATGGGCAAAGAAACCCATGTTTCACCCCACTCTGTTATCACATCTTTTTTCGGTTCATGAACAGTATGCTTGCTTTCTTCCACCTTCTAGAACTTTCTCCATTTTGTTTTATGTACAATGTCCAGGGATTTTAGTTGTACTTACAGGGAAGAATAGAGGCTTGTATGCCTAGTCTTGTCTTCTCCAGAGCAGAAATGCTTGGTTGTGAATGGATTAAACTGAGCTATCTCTAATTTGTCCATTATCCAAGCAGAAATATCAAGTTATTGATATTAGTCCCCATCTGAGACCCTACTCCAGGTGATGGCATCCTGTCCTGGGCACTGGGACCTTGGCTGCGGCAGCAGGGAGAGATGCTGTCACTCAGGTCTTGGGCTCCTCTCTAGCACAGTGATGTCACCATCTGTGGTGGGGAATATGATTAACAACAAAGTCTCCTGCAAACCCAGGAAATCTCTCTAGAGAGACAGAAGAGAAAGAAAACAGTTTCATTGAAGAATCATTAAACCGCATTTTGATGCACAAAACAGACAATAACTTAGCACATTGCAAGAAAGAAGGAAATCTCACTCTCATGCATAGCCAGGCAGTTACAACCAGTGCATGCGTGTTCCCGAGGTAAACAGTAACCAGTCCTCAAGGGAGGGACTTGACAGCTCTGTTTTTACATATCCTTCAA
>NW_012120587.1:18922-26038 GCF_000951035.1 Colobus angolensis palliatus
AGGCCACTGTCCTGTGCTCCTGTCAGATACTTTCCAGGGTCTGGACACATTTGGGTCACACAGTGGATCTGGCTCTCTATTTGTGTGATGCTGGAGGGAGTCTGGACCTTGTTGGTTCACATACATAGAAGGTAAAGCTCTAAACTGATTTTGAAATTCTTTGTTATCAATTTTGGACTGAGATAAATTCTCTGTTACTTTACAGTGACACAAATATTGTAGCTCAACTTTTGGTAGTTAGAATTTTAGATTATTATTTTCAGTACTGTCATCTCTCATATTTAATCAATTTTTAGGAAAGGCATGATGAAGAGATTATCTCATGTTAGAATACCCTTTTGTTTAATTTTTGATTTAGCTCTCTTCCCCCACCAACCTCCTATCTTTCTGTTCTAACCACAGGCATTTTTGGCAGCCATGAGTCCTTATTCTGGGCAACAGGAGTGGCTCCAGAGATGATGGGTCTATGGCCTGTTATACATGGAGCTCTTGCAAGCAAGTCCTGGTGACCAGAAGGTGACCCAAGACCCCTCCTCAAGGCAGATCACTAAGCCTGAAACAAAGGAAGAACCCTTCCAGGGAAGGAATATTAAGCCTGAAAATTCTTTTGTTCATTCACTCTTCAGGTGTCTTTATCCATTAGTAAGCATGATATATATCCAGACACACAGATGCTTCCTGACATGTCCATGACTTTAAGGATTATTACTTCTCTCAATGATCCTCATTTTCACACTTGTTATTTAAGGTTTTATCATCCTCCTGCCAAAAGACATAAAGTCATGCTTAGGCCTTGGCGGCATAGAGGGAGGGTCTCTGATAATCACTCAAATGTACACTGTGAATAGTTTCAAGGTGCATTCACATTTCTCTGTCCCTTGTAGGTCAGTCCTTGGAGAGACCAGGAAATCCAGAGTTTCCTACAAGAATGGAGATTCTTTAGAAGAAAGTTTCACCTCGAGTCAAGAAAGAGGAATCACATACTCTCAAAGGAAATTGCCCATGACCTCAAGATCTCAAGAATCAGGGGCAGAAAGAAACACTGGGCTGACACAATGGTGGTGGTCCTCTCTCCCATCCAAAAGGCCTCTAGACCCTCTCAGGATGGGAGCATATTCCGATTCCAATACCTAAAATAGGCAAAGTTAGGAGGATGCAAACTTCTCCATTCTCTGCCAGACACATCTTGGAGAAAACCCATGTATCAATGATGAAGAAAAGTATAGGAAAAAATTGAAAATCTATTCTAGGCTATTCACAGTGTTTTGCTGGCATCCTGGGACCTACATGCATTTCAAGAAGACTAAAGTGTACCAAGCCTGCAGGACATTGAAAAATGAATATTTTAGTCCTAGACTATGGCCTGTCCATTCAGGTTCATGATACAGAATTGTCTTTAAAAGACGACTTGCCAAAATCAGACATCAACTAAGAGTACTACATGTAGAATATAGACAGAGCGATTTTGGACTCTGATGGAACACGGTCAGTTGGCCTGCTAGGGAGAGTCACAAACACCAGTGACATGCGACTCAAACTGGTGCAGACCACACCCTACTACCAAAGGAATAAGCACATTTCTTCCTTCTGGGTCAGAGGAGAGTGTGAGGGAGAAGAGAAGGGTCCATACAGACATGAGAAGCCCACAGATCCAGATGATCCCCTTGCTGATAAGAATATTAAAGACTGAATTCCAATAATATAGAATCAATGACCCTGGAGCAGATAAGCTTCTAAAGCAGACTTTACCAAGCCTTGTCTGGATCCACCAGAGGACAAGGTTATCACCACACTCTATGTTGGTGATCTGGGTGAAGCCATTACTGAGACAGATCTAAATAATCATTTCTAGTTATTTGAAGATCTGAATGATCACTATTGTGCAGACCAGACAGTAGAGAGCTTTCATCCAGGTTTCCACAGGGCAGGCTGCAGAAGTGGCTGCTGAGAAATCCTTTAATAAGTTGATTGCCAAGGGCTGCAAACTCAGTGTAAAATGGAGAGGATCCCAAGCAGCCAGAGGAAAAAAAAGACAGAACCACAGGCTGGGATCCAGCTAAGGCCTATTCCAGCACTTCCAGGAACAGGAACTCTTCCTCATCCTCCTGCAGCAGCAGCAGATGTATCTGCCAACCACAGCAAGTAACCCACCCGGGCTCCTCCAGCTGTGGTGAGCATTGCCTAGCCACCAGCCCCTGGTGTGTCCTGCTGCTATTCCCAGGATTTCAGCCACCCATGTTCCATCCAATAGGACCACTGCTTTCCTTTCGAGAAAACTCCAGGATCAATCCACTGTGTTGAATCCTGTGCTGGACTCCAGGATCAATCCATCTCAGGACCCCCAGAGGATGGGAGCTTGTTCCAGAAATCACAGCAGCCCCTGTCACAATTTTACCACCTTGCAACTCTATGGAAGAAACATCACTTTAAAATCCCACTTAATGGTCTGGGTGCCGTGGCTCACGCCTGTAATCCCAGCACTTTGGGAGGCTGAGGCGGGTGGATCACGAGGTCAGGAGTTGGAGACCAGCCTGGTCAACATGGTGAAACTGCATCTCTACTAAAAATACTAAAATTAGCCAGGCGTGGTGGCATGCACCTGTTGTCCCAGCTACTCGGGAGGCTGAGGCAGGGTAATCACTTGAACCCAGGAGGCAGAGGTTGCAGTGAGCTGAGATCCTACCACTGCACTCCAGCCTGGGTGACAGGTTGACAAGGCAAGACTCCGTCTCAAAAAAAAACAAGATGAGAAAGGACAAAGGTTACCCCTCCCCTCAGAACAGCTATGACAAAGAGAACCCTGTTCTTTAAGGACTGCAGATCTCAACCCAGGCTACATGTAAGAACTGCCCAGGGAGATTTTCAGAAACACGATGATCTGCTCCAATAGAACATGTTTCTTAGACCTGTTTCTCCACATTTCTTGGGATAAGTTTATCAAAACCATTTTACTTCTCTTTAGAGATGCCAGTTTGACACGTCTTTCTCTCGAGCAACTTTTGTCATTAATATATACACACCCCCACCTTATTTTTCACTTTTCTAACTCAGAGAGATACAGAAAAAAATAAATCAACCAAAGTGTGTTTCCTCACTCGACAATCAGTACAGAATACTTCTGTGACCTCTGTCACCAAAATGTATGGAGATTTCTCTGCATCAAGAGCCAATTTTGCAGCAAACACCGGCTAGAAGTTGAATAATTCAATTCCATTCTGACACCACCTACCTGGAGCTTTAGGGCCCTCTGTCGGTGTGGGCACCCCACCTTCCAGGACCTGCCATGTATTCAGCTATCCAGAAGCTCCAGGAACCCCTTCATTTTGGGCTTCCCTGCAAGCTTCACTAAATAAGCACGATTGATTAAATCACTGTTTATTGGTGATCAACTTAACTATCAGCTTCTCTGCCTCCTCACAGGTTGGGGTGGGGCTAAGAAAGGGTCCTGTTAGAGTAAAATTGTATCTACAGGCATCATCCAGGTGAAGAAGTGGCATTGCTTCTACATGTGGACAGAGGACGCCTGTTCCTAGGCTGCAACACTGATTCTGTGGTGCAAGAATTCTGCTGGCTTCATTTAACAATTCTCTCCAGTTCCTCTCTGTCTGTTAAATTAGTGAAAGGTAAATAAATATTGGGACCCCAAATCACTCATCTAAAGGGAAATGTCAAGGTGGGAACTGCTTAGGGCAAACCTGCCTTCCATTCTATGCAAAGTCATCCCTCTGCTCACTGAGAAAAATGTGTATCCAGTTGCCTCCTTTGGAAAGGCTAATCAGAAACTCAAAAGAATGCAACCTTGGCTGGGTGCAGAGGCTCATACCTGTAATCCCAGAACTTTGAGAGGCCAAGGTGGGTGGATCACCTGAGTCAGGAGTTCAAGACCAGCCTGGCCCACATGGTGAAACCCCATCTCTACTAAAAATACAAAAATTAGCTGGGCATATTGGCACGCACCTGTAATCCCAGCTACTTGGGAGGCTGAGGCAGGAGAATCGCTTGAACCCAGGAAGCAGAGGTTGCAGTGAGCCGAAATTGTTCCACGGCACTCCAGCCTAGGTGACAGAGCAAGACTCCGTCTCAAAAAAAAAAAAAAAAAAGAATACAACTGTTTGTCATGCCTTTGCTTAGAGTTGTCCCACCTTTCGGGACTGAACCAATAGTTGCATAGATTGATTAATATCCCATTTCTCCCTAAAAATGTATAAAACCAAGCTCTGCCTTGACCACCTTGAGCACATGTCATCAGGGCCTCCTGAAGCTGGGTCACAGGCATGCATCCTTAACCTTGGCAAAATTAACTTTCTAAATTGACTGAGACCCATCTCAGGTACTTGGGGTTCACTGTAATGTAAATGGGGAGCCGAGCAAGAAGACAAGAGGCAGATGAGAACAAAGGTAGCCTTTATTGGACTCGCAGGCGAGGTTCACTGGTCCTCTGGGGGAGAGCCGAGGAAGTCGCGCTGGGGGCAGGTATTGGGGACCTTTTATAGGGCAAGGTAGGCGGGGTTTGTAGGTTTCAGTTTTCCTGAGTTAGGTTTTGATTTCTGGGGAATGATGTGTCCAGGAGCTTGTGCAGAGCAGGGGTTCTTTGGTGGGCGCAGGCTTTTTTCGCTGGCTGAGAGTCTTAGCAGGAAGTGAAGGGCGGGAAGTCCTAACAAAGGGCCTGCAGGAAGACCTAACAAAGGGTCTGCCATGCCAGGTGATACCACTATGTTGGGTCTAGATTCCTGCCTAACATTCCGACCTCTTTCTAATAAGAAAAAGGGGCGACATATTCATCTGGCTGCTTCCTGCTGATATAGGCCATTGTGGGGTTCTTCAGAGGTCGGAGCTCGGGTATAAGGGTGGAGTAGCATCTGATTGAAAGTGACCTGGGAGACTTCTTTCATGCGCTCCTGGATGAAGTGGAAGACACAGGGAGCTATGAGTAGCAAGAAGCCAATGATTAGTAAGGGGCTTAGAAAGGGTAGGACCCAACCGGCCATAGATGACTGTCACCACCCAAGTGAGGGCCCTGACCCAAGGTTTTTCTGGTGGAGTCCTTCCCAAATCTTTTCTAGAGTGAGGAGATTGGTTTCTACTAGTCCTGACTCATTGATATAGTAGCAACATTCTTCATTGAGGAACATGCAGGTGCCACCCTTACTGGCCGTAAGGAGGTCGAGTGCCCGACAGTTTTGGGCTGCCACCTGGGAAACCAAGGTGATCTGTCATTGGAGGGAGGCCAAGGACTCCACAGAAGCTTTGATTGCTACCTGTAGTTGGGCTGAAAAGTCTTGAGAGGTCTGGACAGAATGAGTTAGGGCTCCAGCTCCTAGGCCAGAGGCTACGAGGGATGAGGCTAAAGAGACCCCGATCATCAATGGAAGGAATACTGCCCTTGCCTGGCGGGGACAGGAAAGAGGCAGAAGGGAGGATAGCTCGGCCTCACTGTACAGGGTGAGGCTAGGGACTAGGGAGATGGGAATGCATAGGGCAGTGTTGGAAGCCTTGAGAGTTTTTGACAGGGTGGAATTGCACCAAAAATACCCACCTGGGGGGGCAGTTAGATTTGGAGGCACAGATCCTGTCCAGTTGCACCAGGAAGCATTGGGGGTGGAGTAGCAAAAGGGGAGTTGTAGTCTAAGTGGGTCTTGGAACAAGGGACTTCCCCCAGGGTTCGGCTGGGAAGGGGAAAGGAAAGGATTAGGTTAGAGGAGTTAAAAGGGCTGGGTAAGGGTACCACAACCAGTGGGGGCCTATTCAAGGCTGCACACAGGAAATGAGAGATGTTGTGTATATTGGCCATTTGCACTACTTGAGCTCCTTCTCTGACTAGGGTTAGCCAGGAAAAAGGGTTGCTGCTCTCCTGGAGCTTGCTGCCTGGGTCAGCTAGAGCTGAGATGGCTTTTTCCTGTTGTTTGATGTTGGAGGCCAGGCTGACATGGCTGCTCACGACCCTGACATAGGACCTAAAGATCTTGAGTTGGGCCACAGGATAGGAGTCACGGGCCCCTTGATAAAGGCTGGCCTCAACCCCTGACACCCACCTCGGGTCCCAAGGGTCAGGGATGGTGAGGAATAATGTCCACTTGTCTCAAAATGTCAACTTGTCATACGTGTCACTCCTAACCAGTCGCACAGAGGAAGTGGGCTGCTGCCAGAGGGTTCCTCTGTTGTCCAGATGGGTCCAGTGCATGTTGCAGTAGTGATAAGGACAGCCTCCATTGGTCTCAACCCAAGTGGATCAATAGGCATCATTTGTATAATCATATACAAAACAAATGACTGGGTACGGAGGGGGGTATTTTGGGGGAATGCTTTGGAAGGAGGAGAAGTTAAAGCTTACTCGACTTTGGCACCCTAGGGGCTGGCAGTCTACTGTGGCTATGGTAAGGGAGCCCCCGCTCCTTTCTTGGGCCCCACTATTTCCTTGGGTCAAGGTCTCAGAAAGGTAGAACCTCCACCAGAATGGATTGATGGGGGGAGTTTGGGCAGGAGTCTTACCTAGACTTGGGAGGACTAGATGGCCAAGGAAGGCTAGGCAGAGGGTCGTTACCTGTTCGTGTGAGTTGTAACTTGGTAGGGGTAACAACCTGAGTGGTCCAATTGGAATCATGTTGGGTGGATGCCTTTTTCAGCTTGGACAGGTGATACCAGGAGGGAAGACCAAGGAGCTTGGCAGCGGTGGGAGTGGTGAGGATCACAGGATGTGGTCCTTCCCACCGTGGAGGTAAGGCTCGGGGTTGCAGCTGCTTGACCAGGACCAGGTCTCCAGGTGCTACGATGGTGGAATTCTCAAGGTTTGGGGATGCAGGTGCAGGGAGACACAAGTCCGCATGTTTTCTCAGAAGCTCGCGAAGGAGGCTTAAGTAAGGGAGGTAGGAGCCTAAGGGAGGGAAGAGGGCTAGCAGCTCCTGGAAGAGAAACAGGCGTCCGTACAGCAGCTCAAAAGGGCTGAGACCTGTGGCGGCCCATGGAGCTGCCCTAAGACGAGTAAGAGCCAAGGGCAGGAGAGTCACCCATGAGAGGCGGGTTTCTAGAGTGAGCTTGGTTAGATGCAGTTTAAGGAGACCATTTGCGCGTTCTACCTTTCCAGATGACTGTGGATGGTAGGGAATGTGGAGCTTCCAG
>NW_012120587.1:26088-28895 GCF_000951035.1 Colobus angolensis palliatus
AGTGTTGGAAGCCTTGAGAGTTTTTGACAGGGTGGAATTGCACCAAAAATACCCACCTGGGGGGGCAGTTAGATTTGGAGGCACAGATCCTGTCCAGTTGCACCAGGAAGCATTGGGGGTGGAGTAGCAAAAGGGGAGTTGTAGTCTAAGTGGGTCTTGGAACAAGGGACTTCCCCCAGGGTTCGGCTGGGAAGGGGAAAGGAAAGGATTAGGTTAGAGGAGTTAAAAGGGCTGGGTAAGGGTACCACAACCAGTGGGGGCCTATTCAAGGCTGCACACAGGAAATGAGAGATGTTGTGTATATTGGCCATTTGCACTACTTGAGCTCCTTCTCTGACTAGGGTTAGCCAGGAAAAAGGGTTGCTGCTCTCCTGGAGCTTGCTGCCTGGGTCAGCTAGAGCTGAGATGGCTTTTTCCTGTTGTTTGATGTTGGAGGCCAGGCTGACATGGCTGCTCACGACCCTGACATAGGACCTAAAGATCTTGAGTTGGGCCACAGGATAGGAGTCACGGGCCCCTTGATAAAGGCTGGCCTCAACCCCTGACACCCACCTCGGGTCCCAAGGGTCAGGGATGGTGAGGAATAATGTCCACTTGTCTCAAAATGTCAACTTGTCATACGTGTCACTCCTAACCAGTCGCACAGAGGAAGTGGGCTGCTGCCAGAGGGTTCCTCTGTTGTCCAGATGGGTCCAGTGCATGTTGCAGTAGTGATAAGGACAGCCTCCATTGGTCTCAACCCAAGTGGATCAATAGGCATCATTTGTATAATCATATACAAAACAAATGACTGGGTACGGAGGGGGGTATTTTGGGGGAATGCTTTGGAAGGAGGAGAAGTTAAAGCTTACTCGACTTTGGCACCCTAGGGGCTGGCAGTCTACTGTGGCTATGGTAAGGGAGCCCCCGCTCCTTTCTTGGGCCCCACTATTTCCTTGGGTCAAGGTCTCAGAAAGGTAGAACCTCCACCAGAATGGATTGATGGGGGGAGTTTGGGCAGGAGTCTTACCTAGACTTGGGAGGACTAGATGGCCAAGGAAGGCTAGGCAGAGGGTCGTTACCTGTTCGTGTGAGTTGTAACTTGGTAGGGGTAACAACCTGAGTGGTCCAATTGGAATCATGTTGGGTGGATGCCTTTTTCAGCTTGGACAGGTGATACCAGGAGGGAAGACCAAGGAGCTTGGCAGCGGTGGGAGTGGTGAGGATCACAGGATGTGGTCCTTCCCACCGTGGAGGTAAGGCTCGGGGTTGCAGCTGCTTGACCAGGACCAGGTCTCCAGGTGCTACGATGGTGGAATTCTCAAGGTTTGGGGATGCAGGTGCAGGGAGACACAAGTCCGCATGTTTTCTCAGAAGCTCGCGAAGGAGGCTTAAGTAAGGGAGGTAGGAGCCTAAGGGAGGGAAGAGGGCTAGCAGCTCCTGGAAGAGAAACAGGCATCCGTACAGCAGCTCAAAAGGGCTGAGACCTGTGGCGGCCCGTGGAGCTGCCCTAAGACGAGTAAGAGCCAAGGGAAGGAGAGTCACCCACGAGAGGCGGGTTTCTAGAGTGAGCTTGGTTAGATGCAGTTTAAGGAGACCATTTGCACGTTCTACCTTTCCAGATGACTGTGGATGGTAGGGAATGTGGAGCTTCCAGGTAATCTCGAGTGTGGCCGCCACCTGCTGGGTGAGTTTAGAAATGAAAGCCAGACCATTGATTGGATAGTTCCGGGGAGACCAAACCTGGGGATGATGTGCTCCAGGAGAATGGTTGCCGCGACTTCTGCAGTCTCTCGAGTGGTGGGGAAAGCCTCAATCCATCCTAAGAAGGTGTCAACCAAGGATAGCAGGTAGCAGGACTTTTTATGGCGGGGCATGTGGGTAAAATCAAGTTGCCAATCTTCCCCTGGCTGGTGGCCCCTTAGCTGATAAGTGGGCCCTGGGTGCCTGAGCCTACCTTAGGGGTTAACGGCCGAACAGGTGGCACATTACTGATGTACCTTCCTAATTTGGGCCTGCAGTGAGGGGAGGTGAAGGATGGATTCCAGGAAGTTATACATAGCCTTAGGCCCTATGTGGAGAGAGCGGTGTATGTCAGTCAATATATGCACTGCCTGAGTCTGGGGGAGCGCTACTCAGCTGTCAATGAACACCCACCCATCCTCGCTCTGGGTAGCACTGGGAGGGGCCATCAGGGTTTGAAGTTCCTGGGGAGAGTAGTCGGGGAATATGTGGGGGAAAGAAAGAGTAAAGGCGCTGGGGTAGGGGAGGAAGTGAGGGCAGTGGCCCATGTGGTGGAATCAGCTAGGTTGTTACCCTGCGACACAGGGTCCTTAGAATGCTGGTGGCTTTTACAGTGGATGATGGCTACCTCCTTGGGGGCCTGGAGAACATCAAGCAACCTCTTTATAAGTGGTCCATTGACTACTGGCATCCCTTTGGTGGTAAGGAACCCACGTTGTTGCCAGAGAAGGGAGTGGGTGTGTGCAATAAGGTAGGCATATTTAGAGTCCGTGTAGATATTAACTCGCTGCCCTTCAGAAAGAAGTAAGGCACAAGTAAGTGCAGTGAGTTCAGCCTTCTGGGAGGTGGTGCCTAAAGGCAAGGGCCTGGTTTCAACCATCTGGGTTGCTGTTACAACAGCGTAGGCCACCTGCCGGCGGCCATCGGGGGTTACGACAGAACTCCCATCCACGAACAAGGTACGGTCTGGGTGTTCTAATGGCTGTTCAGAAAGACCAAGGCGGGTGGGCGACAAGGTGGTGAGAACCTCTGGGCAGGAATGTGTGGGGGCGGAATCGCACCCTGGAGTGGGCAAGAGGGTAGCA
>NW_012120587.1:29870-32503 GCF_000951035.1 Colobus angolensis palliatus
GGTTGCCAAGAAAATTTAAAAGTGTAGCAGTATCTGCAAGGGAGCTCTCCCAGGAGGGACTACATAGCAATAAGTCATCTACATGTTGCAATAGTGTGCTGTGGGTAAGGGGACAGAGGACAACATCCTGTGCCAGTGCCTCTCTGAAAAAATGGGGACCATCTCAGAACCCTTGAGGCAAAACAGTCCAAGTCAGCTGGGAAGAAATATCAGTGTCTGGATCTTCCTATGTAAAGGCAAACGGAAAGTGACATTCGGGATGTAGGGGAATGGTGAAGAAGGCATCCTTTAGGTCAAGGACAGTAAAATGAGTGGTATCAGGGGGAATGCGCGAGAGAAGTGTATATGGGTTAGGAACAACTGGAAAGGTGGGGACTACTGCCTCATTGATGAGGCGTAGATCCTGCACAAGGCGGTAGGCCCCGGAGTTTTTCTGTACAGGCAGGATAGGAGTATTGCATGGTGAGTTGGTAAGGACTAGAATGTGTTGCTGGAGCAGGTGCATGATGATGGGTTTTAGTTCCTGTCAGTGCTCAAGGGAGATAGGGAACTGGGATCTAGAGGGAAACTTGGAGGGGTCCTTCAGCCAGATGTGGACTGGAGTATGGTGCTGGGCAATGATTGGGGTGGAGGTGTCCCACACCTTAGGGTTAATGGGGACTGGAAACGGGAGTTGGGGCTCAGCCTAGCAGGGTTTATCAGGTGAGAGGAGGGGAAAGAGGAATGCGAGGTGCAGGGAGGGGTTGGGCCGGAAGTGAACTGAGGCCTCTAGCTTGGAGAGGAGGTCTCGTCCTAACAAAGGGACTGGGCACAAAGCAATGATGAGAAATGAGTACCAGAAAAGGGAGCCATCCAGGCAGCAAGACAGTGGAGGAGTCTGGCGGTAGGTGGAGGGAGTACCATCAATTCCCATGACCGTGACAGTGGAGGGGTGGCTGCGGCCACTGAAGGAAGGCAAAACAGAGTAGGTAGCCCCTGTGTCCATAAGGAAGGATATGGACTTACCCACTACCTGGAGCATAACCCTGGGCTTGGCGAGAGTAAGAGGGGTTCCCGTGTCTGGGCCTCTTCAATCTTCATTGGTGTCGAGGAGCTGGAAGGTGCCTCCAGTACCTGGAGGAGGGTCATCACATGGAGGCGTAGTGACCCTCCTCAGGTTGGGGCAGTCTGACTTCCAGTGGCCATTTGCCAACAGCTCGGACAGGGGCAAGTTGGCTCCTTTGGGTTGGTGCACTGCTTGGCCCAGTGGCCTCCATTGCCGCACTTGAAGCACGCACCAGGTGGCGCTCGGGGAGTACCTCCTCTCTGAGAGCTCCTGGAGCTGGCCAGCCTCAGGGCTGCTACCAAGGCCTGGGTTTGGAGTTGTACCTTCTGTTTTAGCCTGGCCTGTCACTGGGCCTCAGCTGCTTCCTCCCTGGAGTTGCAGACCTTGAAGGCCAGTTTGACTAAATCCTGGATGGGAGTTTGAGGGCCGTCCTCCACCATTTTTAATTTTTTCCGGATATCCGGAGCCAACTGAGAAATAAAGTACATAGCTAGGACAGTTCCTCCTGCGGGGGAGGAAGGGTCAAGGTGGGTGTACTGAATGAGTGCCTCTTGTCAGTCAGTTAAGAAAAACAGCCAGATTCTCATCTGAGCCTTGGACTACCTCCTTTAATTTATCAAAGTTGACTGACTTATTGGAGGCTGCCTGCATGCTGGCAAGAAGGCACTGAACCATCATGTCTTGGCGGCGGCAGCCTGCCTGCCCAACTTGGTAGTCCCAGTCGGGCTTGGCCAAGGGCACCACCTCAGTGCCAACTGGCATGGCGGGGTCAGTTAAATGAACCTGGTCTGCATGCTGCCTGGCTGCTGCTAGGATATGCTCCTGTTCCTCAGGGGACAGGGTTGAGGTCGTAACGACATAGAGATCATACCAGGTGAGGTCATACACCTGGCATAGGTATCTGAACTCTTTGATATAGTGTGGGGTTGGCCAAGAAAGAGCCTACACACTCTTCAATCTTAGACAGGTCTGCCAGCAAAAACGGCACATGGACCCGGACCACTCCTTCGGCGCCTGCCACTTCCCGCAAGAGGCATAGGAGGTCGGTCCTGGACCAAGTATGGGCTGAGACCAGCAAGGAGGAGGAGGAGGCAGGAGAGACAGTGTCCGTCAGGTTTGGTGGGGACACAGAAGGGGTGTGGGGAAGGGGTGGTGCTGATGAGGACAGAGACAACAATGGGTCAGGGTAAGGGGGAGGTTGACCGGGGGACCAAAGGGGGGGCAGGGAAGGAGTATCAGGAGGCTCAGAGAAAGAGGAAGAATCGTCCTTCTCCTTGCTTGAGGAAGTAGATTTCACGAGCAAGACCTGGGCCAATGAACATCAGGCACAGACATCCGGGTGGGAACACAAGTCCCAAAAGGCCTGAACATAGGGTACCTCGGACCATTTGCCTAGTCTCTTGCAGAAGTTGGTCAGATCCATAAGAATGTTGAAGTCTAGAGTGCCCTCTGTAGGCCACTGAGACTGATTATCCAATTTATACTGCGGCCATGCCACTGTGCAGAAGAAAATAAGTCGCTTTCATTTCAGGTCTTGGCTGAGACCTAAAGTCTGGAAATTAGCCAAGAGGCACCCCAGAGGGGATTT
>NW_012120587.1:32616-34094 GCF_000951035.1 Colobus angolensis palliatus
ACACACACATTGCAAGCAACATTTTAATCTATTTGAGTGTATTTCATCCCAGGAGTGATCAGTCCCATCCCCGATTCAATCTGGTTAATTTGTTTGCTTCTCATGGTAATACATGGAAATTGAGTTTCATATGCCTGGCAAGAGCACACACTACGTATTTTTTCTTATTGTATTAGTCCATTTCCACACTGTTACAAAGATACTACCTGAGACTGGGTAATTTATAAATAAAAGAGGTTTAGTTGACTCAGTTCAATTAATTGTTTCCTAGGGAGGCCTCAGGAAACTTACAATCATGGCCAAAGGTAAAGGAGAAGTAAGCTCCTTTTTCATAAGGCAGCAGGAGAGTGTTGAATATAAAATGTTCCAGGAATAAATGCTCAGTGCCATGAAGTAAAACCAGCACTCAGGCAAAAGTTTAATTATCTTAGCAAGGCAATTTACTTCTGCAGAAGGGTGCCACTTGCATCAGTCAAGATCACAAATGCACAGGGAACAAAGGCGACTGGGGGTTTTTGTATCTTTAACACAATCCCTACTTCTGTGTCCCTCCCTGATGGGCTGGGGTTGGATCGCACAAACTGAGCTGATCTGATTGGCTACTTGTACATATTTTTCTAAATATAGAAGAGGAGGGGACATGAGGTACAGAAATGGAGCGTGTGAGACGTGCAGTTTTGGAGGAACAATGGGTGCAGGTAACCAAGGGAACAGAGGTGAGTTACTGATTAGAGCTTATGGGAAAGGGGTAAGTTGTTATACAGTAACTAGAGGCAAGGAGGAACAGGGAAGTTGAGTTTGAGAACAAAAGACAAGGAAGTTAGCAGCTAAATTTTTGAAAAGAAACTTAGAAAAATTCATTGTATTTCACAATTCCTCCCTTTTAAATTTTCTTACGATTTTTCTCTTAAAACTTTTTTAACATGTCTTGGCTTTGCCATTCAATTTGACCTTCTAAAAGGAAAAGCTTACTTGAATAAGGTAAGGT
This sequence comes from Colobus angolensis palliatus, assembly GCF_000951035.1. Lineage (NCBI taxonomy): Eukaryota > Metazoa > Chordata > Mammalia > Primates > Cercopithecidae > Colobus > Colobus angolensis. The sequence continues at coordinate 33,605 of NW_012120587.1, forward strand.
GGAGGAGAACTAAGTGAGGCTTTAGTAAGTGATGTTTGTACAATCTTTTGTATTAGTCCACGGATGCATAGTATGTCACATCACCTAACAAGAATGAGTATACCTATTACGATTGCAAGAGAAATAAGAATTGAGGCCATGATTCCTTTCTGTTTACCAAACTACTTCCTAGCCATCCTGAAATAGGATCATTGACTCCAGAGTTTTTAGCTAATTCATTAGATAAAGCGGTAAGTCTTTGTAAGGCCTTTATTATGCTCCCACTGGGGGCAGTGTTGTTTGGGATAAAGGTGCAACATTGGTTTGTTTTTTGTTTGTTTGTTTGTTTTTTGAGACGGAGTCTCACTCTGTCACCCAGGCTGGACTGCAGCAGCGCTATCTCGGTTTACTGCAAACTCCGCCCCCCCCGGGTTGACGCCATTCTCCTGCCTCAGCCTCCTGAGTAGCTGGGACTACAGGCATCCACCACAATGCCTAGCTAATTTTTTGT
>NW_012120587.1:34742-35095 GCF_000951035.1 Colobus angolensis palliatus
GCCTTAAAAAAAGAGGAAAATTATGTCATTTGTGATAACTTGGATTTAACCAGAGGATATTCTGCTACGTGAAGTAAAACAGGCACAGAAAGACAAATACTGTGTAATCTCACCTATATGTAGAATCAAAAAGGTTGATCTCACATAAGCAGTAAATAGAGACTAGAAAGGTGGCAACCAGAGGCTGGTCAGGGGGATGGGAGGAATATGGAAAAAGATGTTTATGGAAGGGTACAAACTTTTATTTAGACTGGAGGAATAAATGTGTTCTATTGCACTGCATGGTGAACACAGTTAATAATGAACTGTACATTTCAAAATTACAATATTAAATTTTTAATATTCTCGCAACA
>NW_012120587.1:40540-42077 GCF_000951035.1 Colobus angolensis palliatus
GTTTTAATTATAATGCAAACCCCACCTTTTTCGGGTAATAACATGTCCAGAGCTATTCTATTTTCTCAAGTCATTTGGCTAGGCCCTAATTGGTTGACTATTCATTTGGTAGCATGCTTGGTGTAATTAATAAACAGTTGCTGATTCTAATAGATGTAATTTATCCAAGTTACATTTTTGTTAATAGTTACTTGAGAAAATATGGATTTAAATCTTGCAGCTATTTGGTCACAGGCTGTGAACCTTTAGGCACTCTTTGTGGGACTCTAATGACATCTATGTAAACTTGAGAGTCAAAAGACCCATAAAAGGCTTTTCTTATTTTTTTGGTGTTGTGGTTTTTCTTTCTGGTTGATGAAATCCCAGGGTTAAAGGGATAGCCAATTGGACAAGAGTACAAGTACTGCTCTAGTTACCTGGCAGAGGGTCCAGTAAGGGTCCACCAAAATATCATCATACATCTGCTCAAGGATGACTAAGGGCAGACTGATGGGTAAGCTCTTGGAAAGGCTTAAGCTCACTGCATCCCGTTAAGCTTCCAATGAATGCCAAATTCTCCCCCTGTGGTGACAGACATGAGGTGAAATTGACATCGGGAAACAGAAGCTGAATGGCCCTCAGGGGCTGACCTGCTGGGTATTGGACTTTGGGATATAGTTGAGAGAGAGCTTGGCATGATTTGTTGCCCCAAGCTGTAGAATCCTGAAAGACAGCTACCATACAGCCCATGCCTAGTCGACTGGGAGACTATCTGAGTGGAAAGGGGATGATCTGGGCTTCTGGCCAGCCTTGTGCACAAGAATAACAATTGCTTTTCTTTAATGTGCAGACAAAATATTTGATCCATTCCAAGCAGGCATTTACAGCTTGATACCTTGTTTCAGTTGCTAAAGTTTGCCTTAGGTCATCTACTTCTCCAATATCTACTTTAGTATTATCATTAGGTATAGAAGAGATGGCAGTCTGATTAGAAGAAAGCTCAAAAGGCAAAGAGAAGGAAGGGGGTGAAGAGAATGAAGGATTAATAAAATGCATTTCAAAAGACCCTATGAGGTCTGTCCCAGCCAAGTTGACTCCTATGCCATAGAAGTGACTTAAAGTAGGTTTAGGGTCAGTAGAGGTGGGAATGAGAATAGAAATTTGTACAGCACTACATTGGTTATACTGGCAGTTGGGGGAGGTGCTCTCTTTAGTGAAATGAATGTATGGTTTTAAGGATATACAACCACCCACTGATGAGGTCCAGCCTTGATATCTGGTTGTCCACAGGACATTATTTCAGCTATGACAGACATGTTTTCCTACATTTGTTAAGGAACAAGAGTCTTGGTAGGGACAGCCTTTCATCTTAAAGGAACAGAGATACCTTTCTGAGGCTGAGAGCTGCCTCTGACTTTGGAGATCTCTACAGGATATGACTAGACAAGCATTAGATGTGATAACTTGGAGTGAGCTTGATTTAGTTACATTAATGACAAGGTGGTCAGCATTGGAAGGGGAAAAGAAGGAAGACTAATAGAATAGATGGAAGAGAGTT
>NW_012120587.1:42127-42929 GCF_000951035.1 Colobus angolensis palliatus
GAGGAATATGGAAAAAGATGTTTATGGAAGGGTACAAACTTTTATTTAGACTGGAGGAATAAATGTGTTCTATTGCACTGCATGGTGAACACAGTTAATAATGAACTGTACATTTCAAAATTACAATATTAAATTTTTAATATTCTCGCAACAGAAAAGATGCTAAATTGGTGAGTGGATGGCTATGTTAAATGACTTGACTGAATCTTTCCATAGTGTATACATACATCAAACATCACATTGTATCCCATAAATATACAATAATTTTTTTCAATTGAAAAGACAGCCTGTTCCATCTAGTGATATTAATCTTTGATCTTCAGCCACCACCTGGTGATCACCTTCAGCGTGAGGAAGAAAGCAGAGGGGTGAGAAGCTATCACTCTGCCTTTGGAGCCCAAATGAGGACTTAGCTCCTGGCTGTGGGTGGGAATGCGTTCTTTCACAGAATTCTCCCTAAATTAGGGCCTGGCCCTCTAGAAAAACCTTGGCATTCCCCACCAAGTTCCCCACCCACTGCACTTGGTCTGCTGCGTGGCTGCTCTCAAAGGAGCTGAGACTGAAACCTGAGGTTGAAGAGCCACCTACTAGGTGGGAGGATTCTGGGTTCCATAGGGTGGTACTTTTTTAAAAACTCAGAGCATTTTCTTTAGGTCAAGCAGGCAGCGTTTCTGGTACTCAGTGGCAAACACACCACAGTACACACACGCACACACATTACACATATACAAACACCATACACACATGTTACACATACACAAACACCATACACACACCCCACACACATGCATGCACACCCCCA
>NW_012120587.1:46802-56894 GCF_000951035.1 Colobus angolensis palliatus
CATTAATGACAAGGTGGTCAGCATTGGAAGGGGAAAAGAAGGAAGACTAATAGAATAGATGGAAGAGAGTTCAATTTTTCTTAGCTTTAGTTTGAGGAAGTTTTCCCCTGGAATAATGGCCCAAGACTTCAAGGGTAGTGGTGCTTTCTTGACTCAGGTGTGATGGGTCCATCCTTTCTCTGCTGTCTGGACTGTTTCAGTGGTGGGAAGTACTAGGCCGGCTCCTTAGGCTGGTGTTGATGTACTAGGAACTCTAGGAGTAGTGCCTGTACTGGAAAATTTTGAGTTCTGAGGGAAGAGAAGGTGGAAGATAAGCCAAGTATATAGGAATGTTGGCAGTGGATTGTTTTGAGAGGTAGTTTGGATTCTTACTAGGGTACTAGGAAGACAGAAGACATTTGATTTATGGCAACCAAGTCTCTAGACTTGTTTGGCTAAAGGTATAAATTCCTATACATATATAAACTTTGTGCTATACATGGCTTGGGGTCTTTAATGGATCCTCTAATGTAGGTAGGATAGGACTTCCTTCGTAAGAGGTTTGAATAGCAGTTCTCTGAGTTCCCTTTTGGCACCTACAGGAGAAATGGCAGCCCATTTGGCTTATCGGATTTGGTAGGTTATTTTCTTAACTCTTGAAAAACAGGCTTTTTTGGTGCCTGGGGATATGGACAGTAGTTATTTTTTTCTTTTCTGGTAACTGAAGGTTGTTTAACACTTGGGTGATTAACTCCTCATGAACAAGGCTTTGACTTTTACTATTAATTCAGTTTGAAATTTTCTAAACATATGAGCTACTGTAAAGGCGTATTTAGAATCAGTATAGATTAGTATAGATGGTTCTTCTGCAGGTACTTTAAAGCTTGACTAAGTGCAAACAGCTTACAAATTTGGGCACACTAATTATTAAACAATTTTTTTACTTTATTTCTCTAGGAACTTCTTTATTAATTACTGAACACCGGTTGCATCCTTTTTCTCTTAATCACTTTCGAAGGCGGTTTCTCTTAAGTTTGGTCAGACATTTGTATAGTAATCAGTTAAATCTAATCATGTGTGCTTTCTTTTTAGATTTGGATCTCTCATCAAGAAACTTGCTAGGTTAACTGAATTATCAGTAGTTAATGTTGTAGTAGGACAAGCCACAGACAAAACTCCTCAGACACCAAGTTAAAGAAGGAAGGGGTTTATTCGGCAAGGGACATCAGCAAGACTCCTGTCTCAAGAGCCGAGCTCCCCAAGTGAGCAATTCCTGTCCCTTTTAAGGGCTCATGACTGTAAGGGGGTGCATGTGAGAGGGTCGTGACTGATTGGGCAAGCAGGGGTTACGTGACTGGGGGCTGCATGCACCAGTAATTAGATCAGAACAAAACAAGACAGGGATTTTCACAGTGCTTTTCTATACAATGTCTGTAACCTATAGATAACAACCGATTAGGTCAGGGGTCGATCTTTAACTACCAGGCCCAGGGTGTGGTGCCGGGCTGTCTGCCTGTGGATTTCATTTCTGCCTTTTAGTTTTTACTTCTTCTTCCTTTGGAGGCAGAAATTGGGCATAAGATGATATGAGGGGTGGTCTCCTCTCTTAATGTAAACCATCTTTTTTAACAGAGTAGCCTCATGCTTATACATATGTAATTCTTTTCTGGTGGCATATTTTAATATAAGTGACTTTAAAGAATCAAAGTTTTTTTCTAGTGGATATTTTCGCTTTTAACACTGGCCTGACCACAATAAATGCTAGTGGATATATCAGCTGAAAGATTATCTGCTTGGGGCATAGGCAGGGGCCCGACGCATGTGTCCCACAGAGTTGCCATTAATACGGTGCCGGGAACCTGGAAGATGCTGACAACATGTTGCAGCCAATCCTTGATGTTGTCAGCTGGACAAAAGCCACCTGGAAACTTAGGAGCTTGGAGTCCTTTCAAGGGGTGGGGACTTACGCTGCCTGAGGGGAAGAGCTGGGTGTATTAGGTGGGGGATGGTCTAGGGGATCCTGTGTGCTGTTCTTTTTGCTAGGATCCCCCGAGCCAGCCCCTTCCTTCACTGTTTTTTTCATTTCAGATAGTTCTATTTTAATGGGGTGTGTGTACAACTACCTTTCCTCCAAATATTAGTTTTTGACTTGCTCCTTTCAATTCTTGGAGGAGGGGAAAGGACAAGTCCTTGCCACCAACATAGGGCATAATCTATTTCCTCTCAGGAGGCGGGTCTACTAGGAACATTTTCTATTAGAAGTTCATAATTCCATTCCTCATTTGACCCAAATTCTGGCCAGAAAACTAAGGGTTCAAGGATTGGTTCTTGAGTCCAAATGGAACAGCAATATTTTATCATTTGTTGCTTTTTCTTATGTTTAGTCTTTTCATTATCTTTCCAGTGTTTAACATGAGACCTAGGGGACTATCAGGGGAGATATCTTTGTTTCTAACTTTATCTTTTTTGCTTGTAATATTTCCCATATTGGGTCCTGGCTAGGCTCAATCTCTCATATTAGGAATCTCTTGCCTAGCGGGGACTTGCTGTGGCTCAATCCCTCATATTAGGGATCTCTTGCCTATTTGCGGTGTTCCTTGTGGCTCAGCCCCTCATATTAGGCGGTCTCTTGCCTATCCTTCACTAGAAACTTTGTTGAGGTTCAATTCGCCTATCCTTTAGCTCCACCTGCTGGAGGCTCCTTGCATCCTTCTTTCACTTTGTCCACTCTGGCCGCTTCCCTCACCAGAATATTTCAGATCCCTCTTAGCATTGATGGCGGGTCAGTATAAAGCCCTGACTGGACCTCCGAAGAGCCACCCTAAGCAGCATGAGGTGACCACGGAACCGCAGATTGGACTCACCCCGCACAGCAGCAGTGCTTGTTACCATTCACGCTCTTTCAACCTCCAGAATGCCCCGACCCCACCTCCGACCACCAAGGAAGTACTTTATCACCCCTGCGACATTTCCTACCTTGGCACAGAGTTTACCTGGTCGCTACGGTATTGCAAGCCTTTCTTCCCCACGTTGCTGAGAGTTCAGGTTTTTTCATCACAATGGATGGGTCTTGATCTCCCGTCCCTGAGGCCACCGCAACAGGACAGCGGGATGCGTCTCCCCTGGGTAGCGTGACCAAAGACAGCTTCTCGAAGGAGAACGGGGATCCCAGATGAGCCCCCAGAATTGTTGGATATAAAATGCTCCAGGAATAAATGCTTGGTGCCATGAAGTAAAACCAGACTCAGGCAAAAGTTTAATTCTCTTAGCAAAGCAATTTACTTCTGCAGACAGGTGCCATTTGCATCAATCAAGACCGCAAGAGCACAGGGAACTAAGGAGACTATGGGGTTTTTGTATCTTTAATATAATCCCTACTTCTGTGTCCCTCCCCCATGGGCTGGGGTCGGATCACACAAACTGAGCTGACCTGATTGGCTACTTGTACATATTTTTCTAAATATAGAAGAGGAAGGGGACGTGAGGTACAGAGGTGGAGTGTGTGAGACGTGCAATTTCGGGGGAACAATGGGTGCAGGTAACCAAGGGAACAGATGTGAGTTATTGATTAGAGCTGACTTGGTAAAGGGGTAGGCTGTTTTACAGTAACCAGGGGCAAGGAGGAACAGCAAAGTTGAGTTTGAGAATCAGAGACAAGGAAGTTAGCCGCTAAATTTTTGAAGAGAAACTCAGAGAAATTCATTGTATCTTACCAGAGACACGGGAGGCACCACACTTTCAAACTATCAACTCTCGTGAGAACTCACTCACTATCATGAGAACAGCATGGAGGAAAATGCCCCCATGATCCAATCACCTCCCACCAGGTCCTTCCCTTGACAAGTAGGGATTACAATTCAATAAGAGATTTGGGTAGTGACACAGAGCCACTTATTTTTCTAGAACCCTGTAGCACAGGGGTGTCTACTCTTTTGACTTCCCTGGGCCACACTGGAAGAAGAAGAATTGTCTTGGACCACATATAAAATATACTAACACTGATGATAGCTAATGAGCTAAAAATAAAAATAGCAAAAAAAAAAAAATCATAATGTTTTAAGAAAGTTTATGAATTTGTGTTGGGCTACATTCCAAGCCATCCTGGGTCCCATGCAGCCCATGGGCTGTGGGTTGGACAAGCTTGCTGTAGCCAGCTGGGACGATGTACTCATAGCAGGTTTCATCCAATCATTGCATGAAAGCAGAGATATGCCTTCCACAGCATAATTAGGGCTTGATTATAGATTTCATTTTTCTTGAAATAAAGCCAGTTTTCAGGTTTCTTTTTTCTTTCTGTTTTCTTCACTGTGAGGAAAGAATGTTCTATGTTTCCATGAGTGGAACTTCCATTTTACTTTACACGTTTTGTTTATAGTCTTCCCCTGTCACACCCCCTCCAGCTTGTCATGCAGCACAGTCCTTTTCTGAACTCACACACTTCTCAGCTCACCCTGACAATGGCAGTCATGAACACATGAGCCAACCACTTCTAGCCTGTTCTCCTTTCCTTCGAAGCTTAAAGAGGACGTCTCATTTCCTGGCTCTAAAATTTTGTCAGCAGATAGAGCTTTACTGTAGTTTGGGCCGGGCACAGTGGCTCAGGCCTATAATCCCAGCACTTTGGGAGGCCGAGGTGGGAGGATCACCTGAGGTCAGGAGTTCAAGACCAGCCTGGTCAACATGGTGAAATCCTGTCTCTACTAAAAATACAAAAATTAGCTGGGCATCATGGTGGGTGCCCATAATCCCAGCTACTTGGGAGGCTGAGGCAGGAGAATGGCTTAAACCCGGGAAGTGGAGGTTGCAGTGAACTGAGATCATGCCACTGCACTCTAGCCTGGGCAGTGGAGCAAGACTCTGTCTCAGAAAACAAAAAAAAAGAAAAAAAAAAGAACTTTACTGTAGTTTGCAGTTGCATGAGATGTGTTGCCCTCTATCCAGGGTGCAATGTGGCTTGGTATCACCCATGGACTGACGCCCAAGAACAATTCATCTGTATAACTTTTCTGGAAGGATGTCACTCTAGCAACTTATAAGGACTCTGGGAAGACCTTCCAGAGGGACTTGGACCAGAGATGTCTGCCTGTGTGTAAGACAGACAACCTCCCACCTCCATATACCTGCTGGGCCAGGACATGGGAATCTCACAGGGCACCCTGCCCCAGGCAGAAGAAGATGGGGCTAGCTTCAGAGGGTGTGGACAGTTCCCTGGTTCCTGAGAGGACTTCAAATGTATTGCAGACAGAAACCCTTTCTTTCTCATTTTCAGCCCAACGAACTTACCTGGTGGCTAGAGAAACTTCATGTTTCTATTTAAATACATTTTTAAATATACATATTTTACACAAGATGTATGTTTAAACAACCAGATGCCAGATTTGAAGAGGAACATATCTGGGATTCATTCTGTTCTTGTAAGTGTCACTTAGTCCTGTGTAAGGACAGATTTGGCCTAGGTGTAACAACTAAATTTAAAAAAGTTATGAAATCATCTTTAGTTTCACAATGGAATATTTTAAAAATAAAATTCTCCAATTGAACAATGTTTTGTTTAATTGGAATCAGTGTTTTCCCTCGCCTTGTATCCACTGGAAATCACTCAACACAAACTGCTGATGATTCAGTACAATCAAACAAGCAAGCAAACAAAATCATCCATATGCTTGTGCAGCTGCACTTGATAATTTCTGTACAGTAAAGGAATGAGGAAGGAGGAAGTGAAGAATAGAGAAAGGGATACTGGACCAGTCAGACGTGGTGGAACCACATTACAGTTTTCCACATGAGAATATCTGCTTGGTCTGTAGGAACAGAGTTCTGGGGTAAAACAGTGAGTATGTTCTCAGTAGACACTCCCGTCTGCTTCTGGACCACATCGACTGAATCTTTGTCCTCCATTTCCAGTTCTGCAGATGTGTCTGTTTCACTAATTGGCCCTAGTCAAAGTGGAATCTGATCTGTGTCATGGACAAACTCTGCCTTTCACCAAAGGCTTCCACTCATTCACTAAGTGGTGTGCACCTCTTCACCATCAACTGCACCCCAGGACCATCCTACCCACCACCTTCGAACTCATAGGATTCTGCCCTTGGCCTTGACTCAGGCTCTTTCTCTGCCATAGCAGGCTCTTCAGCTGCAGCTTCATGAAAGACGTCCAGAGTGTGCACAAAACTAGCGAGCCAGCAGCCCCCGATGCCTCAGGTGGAGGAGGCAGCAGAGCCTTACTTGGTGTTTTTATCACAATTCCTACAGCAACAGCAGCAGCAGCAGCAACAACAATCACAACCACTATTTCTACTCATGGTAATAATGATCACACTTAGAATAGTGATGAATAACAATTGTAATTGTTGACATGTTCAATTTATATGTAGATTTATTATTTGTAATATTCTATAATTTACTTTTAGTAATATAGATGTTAATTGTGTCATAAATGTCAGGACCCCAAACCACCCCACCTAATGAATGATTCTCACCTATGGACCTATGGCTGCCCACCTGCTAGTGCGGGTCCTCTCACCACTCCACCCTCAGAGCTTCGATCTGTCTGGTCAACCTTCTGGGACGATGAAGTAGCTGAAGCAGTCATATGATCTGATTGGGGTCTTCAAAAACAACTTAACTTGTTAGAAATCAAAGGCTGACTTTAAGATGTACTCAGTAGTTTGGCTAAATTGAGGCAGGAGGAACTGTTCTCAGCAGATCTACCTTTGTGTCTCTTGCTTTCCTAAAACGTTGTTTCAGAAACAGTAGTTTAGTTTAGTCTGTGTTAAAAATCATAAACAGCCTACAAATAACGAATGGGGATGAAAATAATTTCCACACCTGTTCAGTCCATTATATGTGCTTTCAGATCTCTCTTATGATAAGAAATGAAAAAGTTATGCCTTGATTTTTTAAACTCAGCCATCAGCCATTTTCCCAAATTATTCTAAATGTTTCCAAGACATTTCAGAAGCATTCTCTGGTGGGGATTACTCCTAATTGTGAAGAATCCTACCAGAAGGATGAGCATCTCAAAAGAACCTTGATTCTATTGCAGAAAAGTCAGTCTTCAGGATCTCAAAGGCCTAGGGAAGCTGCTTGAGTTGTAAGGTCTATGGAGGTACATGGGCTTTGGAATCAGGCAAAGTTGATCCTGAGTCCCAGGCCAGCTACTTAGTAGCTGTAGCACTTTGGACAATTTCTTTGACTTGGAACAGTTATATAAACCTTGTTGTAAGAAAAGGCGGAATGATACTGATTGCCAAAATTGCAGCAATTCTGCATCCCCTCTGGTGTCCATGCCCTTTGGAACATGCTTTTACAGTTGCTCCAACATAGAGGCAGAATCTGTTTCCTGATGCTTGGATCTGGGCTGGCCTTATTTACTCTGGGCAATAGAAAGCTGTGAATATGGCAGTGTGAAAGTTTGGGGTCTAGGGACAAAAGGCCTTGAATGCTTCTGCTTTTTATTTTAGAAACCTGCCATCTCCATGAGAATAACCACATGTTAGCCTGCTGGAGGATGAGATCCCATTGGGGAGGAAAACCAAAGTGCCCCAGTTGACAGCCAGCTCATGCCCAGAAGCAGAGCCACTTAGTCAACCAGCAGCTGACCACACGTGCCTGAAGAAGCCCAGCGGAGATCAGAAAAATGGCCCAGTTGAGTCCAGCATAAATGACTGACCATCCCAATCATGAGCTAATAAGGCTTAGGGTGATTGTTATGCAGCAATAGCTAAATGATACATACATCTGTGCAGTCAGGATGCCAGGATTCAAATAACAGGTTGCTTACTGCTAGTTACTTGGCAAACAGAAGGCACTGTATCGGTATTGATTTCCTTTTCCTTTATTTAAAGTGGGGCCTCTTGTTAGATGGGGATAAGTTACACAGAAATGCATGTTGACATGCTTGGTGCTTAAACTCACACAGTCCCCACACCACAGGAGGAAACAGCCGGCCATAGCCTAACCATCAGGGCCAAGGGCAAATTGCATAACAAAAAGTTTGCCTTTATTCCCTCCACATCCAAACTTTGGAGGTCAAGGCTGTGGACAGATCTGAAGACAGGGGTTTCCGCTTCCTGAAGCCCGACACTCTTTGTTCACTGTCTGACCTTTGGAAGGGTGAGGGAGCCCTGCCCAGCAAAGGTGGGCAGCAGTGGTCGACCTGTGGACACCTCCTTCCTGTAGCCCTGGCTCTCTCACTGGGCACTGCCTCTCCCACCTTGGGCGCGAGTAGAGAGATGGGCAGGATGAGGGTGTTCCCTCACCTCTGGCAGGAAAGGGGGTCCAGGCCCTCGACTTCCCTGAGGTTAGATGGAGGGCCCTCAGAGTGGCTCTTGAATGCGTCAGCCGCTGCCCACGTGGCATTGCTGAGCTCTTTGGATAGAGCTGGTTGGAATTGAAAGGTGCAAGAAGTTTAAATACAGAGTCACTAAAAAAATTGAGTACCCCAAACACCTTTATTAATAGTTTCATATTGCTCACATATTTACATGATAATATTTTGAATATATTGGGTTAAAGTATCACCATCAGTTTCACCTGTTTTCCTTTCATGATGCCACCAGACTACTGTAAATGACACACGCAGCTCACGTTTTATTCCTATCAGACATTTCTGACTCAGAGGACTCCATCTCTTTTCAAATCTCATGCTCTCTCCTCAAGAGACCAGAGGCCATGAAGTTTATGAAGTCTGAAATTTTAAAAGAATCGTTATTATATAATTTCCAATTTTAAATATTATATATATTACTCATAAATTGATATAACCTTATGGGCACGGTTAAATGCCAATGCCCTGGGCAGCCCCAGGTCCCAGTACAGTGAGTCAGCCCTGCCGTGAAAGGGCTGCAGACAACATTCATTCATTCAGGCATCATTCAGCCACACCTGTGATCGCATCTCCTGTCACTCGGGGGCAAGGGGGCGGGGCCTGGAGCCCTATCCAATCAGCGGCACCGTGGTCGAGCCTGTCCAGTCAGGCGCACAGCCGAAAAAGGGGGTCACTTCCTTTGGTCTGTGCTGGCTTTTTCCTCAGCCAGGTGTGCTTCCCTGCTTGGTCCGCCTCCGCTGCTCTTTCTCCTTCGTTCCACAGCCTCCTTTGTTCTGTGACCTGCAGGTACTGGAAGGTCCCTAGAGAGGATACCTTATGGGAGACTCCTGAAGCCGCGAGATGTTGAGTCTGCGGGGCCGAGCTTCCCGAGACGCGGCAGAGGGCCGGCGGGAATTGGCGGGGACCGGGCCTCCCCACTGGCGGCTCCAGAGTCGGGGCCCGGAGTCTCCTCGGTCGCACGGTGCAGCTGGGCCGGCAGTTGGGACCCCGGGCTTCCCGTCCCGTCACGTCCCTGCGCGGCAACCTCGGCCCAGCCCGGAGCCCTCTCCAGGCAGTTCCGCGCCCTCAGCCCCGAGTCTACCCACGTTGTGCGGTGACGAAGGAAGGGTCTTTAAGGGCGAACCCAGGCTTGGGGTGCAGGGTTCGGGCGTGGGAGGAGCTGTGGTCCATGGGGTCCCTAGTCCTTTCTTTCTTGTGTTAAAAATTAAACTGAAGTTTGGTTAAAAGTTAACGGTTTTATTTGCGTTTGTGGATTGTGGTTTGGGGTCCACCAGAGGAGCTTGAAGGAAAGGGTTTTATAAGGTGCATGAGGAGGCAAAGCCAATTCAGTAATTGGCTACAGTTATGTAGTCCCTTTATTTGAACTGTCCAGGCGGAAATTCCCTGATTATGTAATCAAAGGTTAATCGGTAGTTTGTGGTTGGTTAAGACTGTTTTGTTTTCCTTTAAATTATTTCTAAGAAATACATAAGTTACGTTTTGGTTTTCTTAGGTAGAAACCCAGGGCCCTGCAGCCACTTCAATCAATTGCCTCCCATTTAATTATTTTAACACTCCACAGGGGGACTGATTTTCGCTGCATTTTCCAAATGTATGGCAAGCAGGGTCTCAAATCCACCACCGTGTTCCCCCAACCTAATTCTTCTAAGGCTTGCAGTAAAATTCTAAATTTTCACTTCCTTCCCCTGATTCTCAACTGTCAGCTTCCCCTCTGCAATTCACAATGTTATCAACTATTTGCTCTTTGTTGTAGATTTCAAGCAGATGCAGCCTGACCATTAGGG
>NW_012120587.1:57702-59090 GCF_000951035.1 Colobus angolensis palliatus
TGGGAGATTGAGGGTGGGTGAGTAGGTAAAGGGTGGGGGGCCTTCACAGAGCAGTGACCAGTTTGTGGAGGAAGAAGAATTTCATCCCTGCAGGATGGGTCTTCCATGATACTGAAAGGAGAGCCACATGTGATGCCCAGGAGACAGCTGTCTCCTCAGTCTGAAAAGCCTGATTGAGGCCAGGATTGGCTATGAGAGCTGGAAAATGGGAGTACCTTTGAAACCATGGGAGAGGGTGAGGTAAGAATAAGGAGAGGCTGCAGCCCAACACACCTAGCTCAGGACTGGAGGAAGAGGATGGAGCTGGAGAGAGAGGGACGAAGGTATGGTATTGGTCAGGGAGGAGGAGGAGGAGGAAATGAGCGGTGGCCTGGGTGCTGCTGAGTGGATGGATGCACCTGGGCTGGAGAAGCCCCTGGGAGTTGACCCTGAGGGTGGCCTTGGTGATGTGGGGAGAGTGGTTTGGACAGTGAGCTCAGGTGGAGGCCAAACTGCGGTTGGCGCAGGAGCAGTCGAGGAGGGAGACACGGGATGTGGAAGGAAGAAGGTGGCAGCCTGCAGGTGCGCCAAGGGTGAACTGGGACTGTGGAGCCGAGGCTCAGGAGGGCACGCGGACACAGTTCCATATGACTTGTGCCCATCCAGGTGGTGTGAGGCAGACAGTCCTCCCTCACCAGCAAGGCCCATCTGACTCAGTGCCTTGCTTGCCACCCCCAGAGCCACCATCACTCATGTTCTTGAATGGGAACCACCTGGAAAGCCTGAAAAGGGAGTGTGAAAGAGGAAGGAGGAGGCTGAGCCACCCTGGGAACATTGGCTGGATAAGGCCAAGCCAGGAGATGACACCACTAAATAGAAGTCACCACTCAGGATTCGGGCTTTTCTGTGGAGATCCCAGCCCCGAGATCTAGCTCTTTTCCCTGCAGGTATGATGGAGGAGTGGAGCTGGGGACCAGGGCTTGAGTCTGCTGGGGAGGATGAGGATGGAAAGCCCAGCTTTGCCCTAGCTCCTCCTGACCCCATGCTAGCATGGTGGACCAAAAAATGGAGTCCAGGTTCAGTTACTGCCTTGTTGCTAGAGAACAGCTACCAGCTGGGCCTACCAGCCCTGTTCAGGGAGAGGAGTGGGAGCAGGTGGGTAGTGTCAGGTCCCAGGACACCCTAGCCTCTTGCTCTGTGCCCTCAGGCAAGTCACCTCTCTCTGGGCCATGACTTTACCATCTGTCACCAGGGCCGGGGGGGTGGTATTGGGTGTTCTCCAAGGACAGAGCCAACCAGAGGACTTGCAGGCTGGTAACTTGGTGGGGAGCCGGGCAAGGCCCTCTCATGTCCTCTCTGCTCACAGGCTTGGGCACTGGAGCACCCCTTCAGGAAGGAAAAGGCCATTT
>NW_012120587.1:63362-65887 GCF_000951035.1 Colobus angolensis palliatus
CCTGGGTGCTCGTGTGCTGACCACCAGCCTCGGGTCCCACAGGCAGCAGGAGCAGAAAGGCTGGAGATGGACCCCACCAACTACACACCACCCAAGCATATCCTGCTCGGGAACCTGGAACAGCCACTGTGTACCCTGCAGCCCCAGAATGGTGACTAAAAGGTGGGACTCCAGGGAGGAGCAAGGAAGAGGGTCCCTGGGTGGGTGGAGGGCCACACACCAGGAGGCCTGGCCCATTCATGCTTGGCCATTCCTGCAGTCCCTGAAAGTGCTTGCCTTGAGCGGCTGGCACCTGTCCCCTGGGAACTGCAAAAGATTCCAAGTCTCCCTCTAGGGAGCTGTGAGCCAGCTCTGGCGAGAGCAGCCCTGGGAGCGGCACCCATGTGCTTCTGACTCGCCTTTCAGGGCAGCATCTCAGGGCCAGGAAAACCTGGAGCAGGTGAGGGCCTTGATGAAGAAGGAGCCTGTGGCAGGGTCCTGAGATTGGTGGGTGGCCCCATCTGCCTTTCCCCTGCCTCACATGGGGTCCAGTATGCCCATTCGAGAAGGGGCCACCTCATTCCAGGTGTGCAGCTGGATGGCCCCTGTGACGGAGCACACTGTGGACTGCATATGTGGAGAGGCGCCTGCACCTCGGGGCTGGGCTGTGAGGAGCACATTCCTGCACAGGGGCCTGTGACCGGTCCTCACTGGGAATCCCCTTCCTTCCTGGGTGCCAGGTAGGGTTCTGTGTACTTCCCTGAGGCTCCCCGCGGGTCTGTTCATTGGGGACTCTGGGGCTGTCTGTGGGGAGAGAGGAGAAGGGACTTCCCAGGGCAGGTTGCAGTGCACAGGCTGAGCCCATGTCTCCCTCCCTGGTCCCTCTGCAGCCCCAGTATTGGAACGAGGAGCTGCAGATGATGAGGGACCTGCCCAACAAGAACCAACCTGAGCAGCTGCTTCAAGAAAAAGCCGTGTTCAAGGTTCCGAAGCCCCTGGTGAGTGAGTGACAGCCTCACAGCCTCAGGCCCACCTGTCTCCTGCTGGAACATTTTCTTCTGTACAGGAGGGAAGTGAGGGAAGCTGACAGTCCCAGCCCTGTCAGGTGCCCTGAAGGCCCGTCAGGTTTGCCCTGCAAGGCCTTCTAGCGTTCTGCTTCTTGGGAGACCATCCCAGCACCTTTCCCTGACTTCTTTGAGACTTTGAGTCCCTGGGAGGAGGGCCAGGGCCATCCAGCTTCCCACCCTCAACTGACTGCCATGGGGCCCTCCCCTGAGCACATGGTGCCCAGCCGTGGCCCTTCTAGGGCAGGGGCTCACTGACATAGCACTTGCAGCTTGCTGGGGCTTCAAAGTCATTAGTGTTGTTCCTGAGAGAAATGAGGAAAGAATAATTGTTTAAAAAGAAAATCTCTCCTAAACTTACTGCCTAGAGGTGATCATGGAAGAAGTAACAGCCATAATTCCTGGGTACTAACTTTACCAGGATGATTCCAAGTGCTTTATAAGCATTATTTCCTATAATCTTTTGGACCCCTTGTATATGTCAATACTTTTTGTCATCATTGTATAGACAAGAAACTGGGACTGAAGTTACTGCCCAGGTTTGCCTGGCACACAACTGGTGGATCTTAAACCTGCCCCAGGCCTCAGACTCCTTTTTGACCACTAAACTCTGAGCCTCCTTAAGCATAAGTGTTTCGTTTTTTCAAAAAATGATTTGCTTGCCCTTCTGTAAATATAAGGAAACTGAGGCAAGGGTCTCTGGCTCCCAAGGCAGGCCTGGTTGCCTCCCCCATCTTGGCGAGCTGGGCCAGGTGGATTTAGCCTGAGGCTTTTGTGGGCATGGCCTCTTGCCCTTCCAGCCTTGGTCCCTCCCAGGTACACAGCAACTTCAGAGTGGCAGCCACATGGGGCGTCATTCAGGGAGGCATCGTCATGGCCATCAGCCCCAGTGAGGAGACCAAGCTGCAAATGTTCACGTGGAGCTGTGTCATCTTCAGCATGTGCTTTGTTGTTAGTGGCCACTACAAGGACTTTGCTGGGGATGTGGCAGCCTCCATAGCATTCACCAATGGCCTGAATGGTTAGCACTCACACAATGCAGTGGACATGGAGGGTCTGTACACGCTGGACACAGAGAGGTGGATGACCGTGGCTACTGGGTCAGGTTCCAGTCCTCATCCCTGGCATCCTAGAGTGAGACCAGGAGCAGAGTGTCATCTGTGGCTCCACTGACTTTGCAAGACAATGGTGTGGCCCCCGTGTTGCCTGGATCTACTAGAGCATGAGTTGGCTGCTGAAGACCCTGCGCCACTGCACGCTCAACCACTGTGACGAGGAGGCGGAGCTCTTCTCGGTTGAGGGCAAGGGCGTCACTGGCAATGACAGGTGCCGCTATGTTCTCTACCTGCTGAGCCCACTGCCCCGACCTCAGCTTCCTGCCTGTGCCCCACAAGGAGCTGCCAGAGGAGTGCTCCCATGCCAGCTTCCCCTGCACCCATAGGCATAGGTTCTGTCGCCTGTGCCAGGAGCTGGTGGACGCCT
>NW_012120587.1:72207-74100 GCF_000951035.1 Colobus angolensis palliatus
GGCCCTTCTAGGGCAGGGGCTCACTGACATAGCACTTGCAGCTTGCTGGGGCTTCAAAGTCATTAGTGTTGTTCCTGAGAGAAATGAGGAAAGAATAATTGTTTAAAAAGAAAATCTCTCCTAAACTTACTGCCTAGAGGTGATCATGGAAGAAGTAACAGCCATAATTTCCTGGGTACTAACTTTACCAGGATGATTCCAAGTGCTTTATAAGCATTATTTCCTATAATCTTTTGGACCCCTTGTATATGTCAGTACTTTTTGTCATCATTGTGTAGACAAGAAACTGGGACTGAAGTTACTGCCCAGGTTTGCCTGGCACACAACTGGTGGATCTGAAACCTGCCCCAGGCCTCAGACTCCTTTTTGACCACTAAACTCTGAGCCTCCTTAAGCATAAGTGTTTCGTTTTTTCAAAAAATGATTTGCTTGCCCTTCTGTAAATATAAGGACACTGAGGCAAGGGTCTCTGGCTCCCAAGGCAGGCCTGGTTGCCTCCCCCATCTTGGCGAGCTGGGCCAGGTGGATTTAGCCTGAGGCTTTTGTGGGCGTGGCCTCTCGCCCTCCCAGCCTTGGTCCCTCCCAGGTACACAGCAACTTCAGAGTGGCAGCCACATGGGGGTCATTCAGGGAGGCATCGTCATGGCCATCAACCCCAGTGAGGAGACCAAGCTGCAGATGTTCACGTGGAGCTGCGTCATCTGCAGCCTGGGCTTTGTTGTTAGTGGCCACTACAAGGACTTTGCTGGGGACATGGCAGCCTCCATAGCATTCACCAATGGCCTGAACGGTTAGCACTCGCACAATGCAGTGGACATGGAGGGTCTGTACACGCTGGACACAGAGAGGTGGATGACCGCGGCTACTGGGTCAGGTTCCAGTCCTCATCCCTGGCATTCTAGAGTGGGACCAGGAGCAGAGTGTCATCTGTGGCTCCACTGACTTTGCAAGACAATGGTGTGGTCCCCGTGTTGCCTGGATCTGCTAGAGCACGAGTTGGCTGCTGAAGACCCTGCGCCACTGCACACTCAACCACTGTGACGAGGAGGCGGAGCTCTTCTCGGTTGAGGCCAAGGGCGTCACTGGCAATGACAGGTGCCGCTATGTTCTCTACCTGCTGAGCCCACTGCCCCGACCTCAGCTTCCTGCCTGTGCCCCACAAGGAGCTGCCAGAGGAGTGCTCCCATGCCAGCTTCCCCTGCACCCATAGGCATAGGTTCTGTCGCCTGTGCCAGGAGCTGGTGGACGCCTTCGTGGAGCACAGTTGAGGAGCAGCCCTTTGAGGCTGAGGCTGCAGCCAGCTGCATCCTGCTGCAGGCATGGGACGCCTGGGTTGTTCTGGGGCTGGATGGTTGAAGAGAGAAGCTCTGGACTGTGAAGAAGAGCTCATTCTGGCCACACTCACTAGAGCCCCTTCCGCATCCCCCACCCGCCTGCCATCAGGCTCCCAGATGCAGAATCTGGAGCTTTGTGTTGGTTGTAAGTTCGTGAGCAGTCAAACCAGCGACCCAGCTGAGCTGTGCTGTTCTCCTAAGGAGCATTTGGAAGTCGCTGGGTGGTTGGTTTGTGAAGGTCACAGTCCCTGAGTGTTGGTGCTGCTGGTTTTTAGTGCTTAGGAGTTGGCCATGTTAAATTTCCCATACCATGAGTAACTCCTTTTTCAGAAACTAGTGACATTCCTGTCTCTTTTGAGAGTCCTGGCCTGAATGTGGACCCCCTTTCCTGCACCTCCATACTCTGGCTGTCTTCTTCCTGTCTGGGGAGATCTGGCAGCCACCACCTTGTTGCTTGGGTCTGTGAGAGCAAAGCTGAGTTCTGGTCCGGCTTGCAGCAGGAGAAGGATGCCAACACCATCTATAAGACCCAGGTGGGCTGTGGCAGGGCTGGCGGGCT
>NW_012120587.1:78380-80773 GCF_000951035.1 Colobus angolensis palliatus
TCGGCGTGTGATTCTTGTGTGGGAAGAAACTGTGCCCTGTGGGATCCCCAGTCTCCTTTTTCCTCCTACAAATTAAAGGGACTCACCCTTAAAGCGTGGAAGGGCTTATTTGGGCAAACAGCGATCGGTGAAATGGGAAGCCTGACGCCCTGGTTTGTGGTTTAGGGTCCTCTGAAGCGCCGATTTCAAAATCCCAGGGCTTAGCTTGGAAATGCTGCTGGGGAAAAGAAATAGGGACAATCTCTCTTCCACTATGGCTGTAGAAAACGAATACATTTCCACAGAAAGTGTGCTAGATTAATTGGTCAATTACAAACATTCACTAAAACGTCAGGGCCTCTCTCTTGCAGTGGAGGATTTGTGACAGTGGATATCTCTGTTCCATATTCTACTGCTATCTGGATGTTCGAGTTTAATGCCAGATTTTATGAGACAGAACTTGGCACCTCCTAGAAGTGTTCACATATACTAAATTATCTGCTGTTATGGAAATAATTAAATGACATGCTTCTTGCCTGAAAGAGGTATTGTGGCCTTACCTGTTGAAGTATAAAGTGTAAGTGCTTATCGTTTCCTTCCTTTCTATAAAAACGGTGTTTGAGTAATTTTGCTCTTTTCCTGAAACCTGTTAGGTCACTGAACATCTGACTGGCTGGCCACCTGCCACTGTCCCTTCAGTTGAAGTAGGATTGGCAGCATTCCCCAGAAGGCGTGCAGTGCCAGGAGAGTGGAGGAGGGTCTGACATTTGCTATCCTGGGGTAGGTTTTAGAGCTCGCTCGATGCTTGTGGAGAGCTGATGGGATGGGAAGAAGGCATCCCACCTCAATGGACCTAAGGGACAGAGCCTGAAAAGTGAGAAGCAAGTATGTGGAATAACCCTGACTGGGCAGTAGAAGACCTCAGCCTTCTTTGAGTCTGCAAAAGGAGGTCATTGAAGGCCCAGATAGTTCTTCCTGGGGAGCATCCCCTTCAGCTGTCCCTGAGGTTCACAGCAGCCATGGAAGGAGCCGTTTGTACTGGGAGAAGCTGCAGAGTTCTGGAAAGCAGGGGATTCACAGGCAGATGTGGTTGAGGTTGGGCTGGAAGGGAGGTTGAGAGGCTCTTTCTGAGGGTAGAATTGTTAGTGTCCTGGGACTGTTTCTTGAAGTTGTCAAATAAGACATCTGGATTTAGGTAAGAAGTTCCTTAATTCTAAAGAAGTATTGCAAGAGGAGGAAAATACCAACTGTAAGATTTTTGTGGATCTCACAGTTGAAGCAGAAAAGGCCTTTATTTCATAGGAGCAAACATGATTAAAGGTGGGAGAGGAAGGGCACGACTCTGGGGCAAAATCAGATCCCTGATCAGAGAATGTTTCACCCTGAAGTCAGCCTGTTCTTAGGAGGGGCATAAAGAGGGGTTGAACGTTGGCTCAGGCTGTGGGTGGGACAAAGCCCAGGAACTTGGAGAAGGGGAGAAACTTCAGCAAGTTTGGTTAACACATATTTTGTTCTGACCACCAAAGACAGAATTCTTTATTTAATTGCTTATCTGGGGGGAAAAATGAAATAGGAGGGTCTGTGGCTTTGTGATACCTAAAGCAGGGAGCATCACCTAAGTCATAACGGGAAGAGGATTCTTTGCAGTAAGCTGCTCTTGCAGAACACAAGGAAAGGGGGATTTCTTTCATCACAGCTGCTTCCCAGGGTTAACTACCTACGCTATCTTTCCCTGACTCCTTTCTCTTGCCCTATACATCTCTTCCATTAAGCTGAGTTATATCTTTTATAATATGGTCAATGCAATTACAGTCTTTGCTGAGTTCTGTGAGTCCTTGTATAAAATTAATGAACTTGAGTAGCGTATTATGGGAGGCCCTAACTTACAGGCAGTAGCTCAGAAGTATAGGTGGACCCTGGGGAATTGTGACTGACATCTGTAGAGGGGGCAGTGTTGTGGCACTGAACTCTGAACTTGTGGGGACTGTGCTGCCTCTGGGTGGTGTCAGAATGTTGGAAAACCAGTTGGTGTTGGAGAATTGACTGGTGTTCAGCAAACTCCACACATTTATTGTTGGAAAAAAGATAGCACAGGGACCTGGGCTGGAGAGAGACTCTGGGTGTCTCCAGGAAGGGAGGCTATATTCTCCTACACACAAGCTGTCACCCTATACATTGTCCTGTTATTACACATCTCCTCCCAGGGAGAGAGGCGACTGAGGATAGAAAGGGAAGAAGTTCTGAGAACAGACCCCGCCCCCACAGTGCTGCCACCACATAATTCCCACCCACTCTGAACACACCCACTAGGCACTGACGTGGCCACACCCCTTTCAGGACAAGACATGACCCTCAGGAATTGTGCCCATAGCACCTTTGCTCCTAGAGTTTCCTGCCAAAATTCCCATACAAGT
>NW_012120587.1:80823-81521 GCF_000951035.1 Colobus angolensis palliatus
GCTCCTAGAGTTTCCTGCCAAAATTCCCATACAAGTTCCTAGAGGACTCCTGGCTCATCCTTGTCCCCAGACCCTGAAACTGCAGCAGCAACCTAGTCCCTCCATCAGCCTAGGCTTGTGGACCACCCGATCATAGTCTCATCTGCCTGCATGGCCACAGGAAGAAGTCAGAGCATAGCCCTGCCTGGACCAGTATCTGTAGCACAAACCAGTCCTTCCACCAATTCTGCACTGCCCCCATGCGAGAGTTCTTAGTAGCACCTTCCTTTCTGCCTTTTACTTCCCCGCAAACCCCGACAGGGTCTCACTCTGTCACCCAGGCTGGAGTGCAGTGGCATGATCATGCAGCCTCGACCTCCTCGGGTTCAGGTGATCCTCCCACCTCAGCCTCCCGAATCACTGGGACTAGAGGTGTGTGCCCCCCAAACCTGGCTAATTTTTGTAATTTTTGTAAGACAGGGTCTTACTATGTTGCCCAGCTCATCATGAACTCCTGGGCTCAAGTGTTCCACCTGCCTCTGCCTCCCAAAGTGCTGGGATTACAGGCATGAGCTACCATGCCTGGCCCACGAACCCCTTTTTACGTGCATGCAGCGTGTCCAAGGCCAATCCTCAGGTGCCTCAATCCAGCACCTCCTGGAATTCAGATGTCCATAAATTCAAGATTATGGCCCTAGATCTCGCAGTTGTGAGAACAA
>NW_012120587.1:87177-88077 GCF_000951035.1 Colobus angolensis palliatus
TGCTGGGATTATAGGCAGGAGCCACTGTGCCTGGCTGTCAGTCTTTTTGATTCGGGACATTCTTTAGGAACTGGGAATCACTGATTTGAAATGTAAATAGCAAAGAAGAGACAGCCATATCTCACAGTTTCTCTAGGAGAGCAGGCATCTACCTTCAGGCATCTGGCTCCAAGTTGCAAATCTACCTGTCACGAAGACATGAAGTTTATTTTTCCTTTGACTGTAGCCAATTAAAAAACACAGATGGCCTCCCAGTTCCCAGGTGAATTTAGGATGCACTCTATCTGACAAATGGTGCTGTCAGGTCTTCTGTTGAAGACTAATTATGGTGACTTTTTCATGAGTGACTGTTTTTCCATTCTCTTAGCAGATTGCCTGTAATGTCCTTCACATTCTGGTCTGATTGTGTCATAAAACAGTTTGCTTTCTTTTCTACCATTGTGGATCATTTTTCTCATGACTCTGTTTTTAATTATATTTCCCAAACACTGAGAAATGTAAGGTACCACAGGCCTCACTCTAGAGGGGACGTTTCCTCGAAGACTTCCCGTCACAACCCACAGTTGTGCAGCAAAGTGCCCATTGCCCCGAAAATCTGCAGGCAGAATGGTCTCTCTGCTTATCTGGAATCTTTAATCCCTTCTAAAACAGTTTGGCCAGATTTCTACAAAAATAAGTTCACAGGGCATCAGTTAGCCATCCCGGCTCTGTCATACCCTGGCGTCTTCAGACCTGAAACTGACTCAGAGACCATGGGGACTGGAAACCAACCAGGCACATACACATACATAGAGTAGGCCTGAGAATCTCAACATTCCCCTCATCCTCTTGCCCAAATGCCCATGAATGTGCAGAGGGTGCATGCCACTTCCCTGCCCCTCCCACACCTAAATCTGCAGC
>NW_012120587.1:88127-88364 GCF_000951035.1 Colobus angolensis palliatus
GTCCTGGGGTTCTCCAGGATGTGTGAGAGCAGCCTCCCTGAGGGGCTGTCTCCTCTAGTTTTCCTCTCTTCACAGCAACACCCAAGAATGCAGAGTCAGGTTGATTCCTTCTGGGGTCTGCACATAAAGGCTGGTCTCCACCTGGGATCCACAAGACAGGGCCAGACTTTGGACTGAGGATGTATAGAAAATCCAGGGGACATTTTCTTTCTTTCTTTTTTTTTTTTGAGACAGAGT
>NW_012120587.1:88786-90690 GCF_000951035.1 Colobus angolensis palliatus
TCTAAGCAGTATCTGGTGGCAGAATCTGTTAGTGTAAAGCAGCATCTTAGCAGAGGGAGGGCAGGGCCACCACTGTCCAGAGCCATGAATGAAACTACACCTACCTGTGAGCTGTGTTACTGGAGTAGGGTAATCTTGTTCTTTCTTGTACCCAAGAGTTAGCTATCAGGTATAGGTAATATTACACCTGGATCCAGAATCTGTGGCTCCACTGGGGCAGTTCCACTTTGTACCCTGGCCCCACAGAGTCAGCCTGAGTCTCTCCTGCCCAAATCACTACCTTGGCATCAGCACAGGATCACCAGGGACTCCCTCGCCAGCACCTGGGGGTTCTTGAGACATTTGGTGATGTCCTGTGCAGACTGAGGTCAGGCTGACAACAGGGTCTAATTTTTTTCCATCTCAGAGGGAAAGGAATGAGTCATCCAGGATTTGTTCCTCCACTCGCAGAAGGAATCTCTTTATTTGGTATCCAAATGGGAGTTACTCCAGTTTTCTAATGTGTGGGCGAAGAACAAAGAGGAGTTCTGGAGACTCATACTAATAGGTAAACCAATTGCTTCCTTTTCATATGGCCATTAGATCAACACTTGTAACAGCCATAGTCCCTACCATCCAGGAACTTTCAGTCTAGAGCAGGTGGATAATGGCCAAATTCAGCATCATGGGGTCCTATGCAAGCACAGAGGTATACAGGGAACTTGGGCTTGATTTGGGACACTGCCCTTATGTTGACATTGTGAGTTCTGATGTCACCACCTGAACAGAAGAGTTATTATTTCTATTGATTTTCTCTTGATTTGGTTTTTAATATTTTCCCATTGTTGGGAAAAAGCTGAGTGATGGGAGGGAAACTGAGGCAGGGCTTACATAATGTCCTCTGGAATGTATCTAGACTTGCTGGCTCCTTGCTTCTAGCCCTCCTAGGCTCCTCGATCGATTGTATTCCCATTATCTCAAGTAGCATTACATGTTCCATATAAATGTTAAACCATCACAACTGTAAATCATGTGCTTAATGCAATGTGTCCTTTTGACCTCCACATTCTCACCACCTGTTTCTTTGTTGGATTACCAATAAATAGCATGTGCTGTCAGAGCTCAGGGCCTTTGCAGGCTCTGTACAATAGCGATGGACCCCTGGTGTCCCAACTTTTTCTCTCCCGCTGTCTTTTTCTCAATCCTTTGACTCCGCCAGACTTTGTCACCCCCACAACCTGGTGTTGGGTCTGATCACCCCAACAGCCAGAAAGCCCTACATATTTTGATTGTATTGCTTGTTAATAGATTTACAAAATAGTTAAAGATGAAACAAAATTAGAAAAACTCTGGGAGTCAAGTTCTTGTGGTCAGGCTTAGGAAACACAGGACTGAAAATAAATCAGCAACATAGAGATGAGAAGCCTAGGGCCTGCCCTGTGCCCCTAGCCTCGCTGTGCCCCAACCCTGTCCAAATCCACCCTCTTCTGAACTTGGTTCAGGTCTGGCCCCACCTTGGAACCTACCTTCACAGAACTGTTTGTTGGAGATCAGACTTCTGAGTGGTTGCTCTTGCTGGTTCTCCAGAGCTCACAATTTCCCCAAACCCAAAAGCTGTTAAATGGGAGCAAAGGACAATATGGGGGCCTGAATTTTTTCTTCTTTGAAACAGTGCTTCTAGAGACATCCCACCTGGCAACCTTTTTTCCATTCCTGCAGATCCAGTAGTTGCTCCACCAGTTGTAACAAAGTCAATGTAAAGACTACAGTGAGAAATCCTTATGAGCTAAACTTCACCCTTCTTTTCCGTATCCCTCCCGTCTGTCTATAGTTAGCTTTTATAATGACAGGAAAACAGAAGAAGAGAGAGAAAGGCTGGGCCATCATCTAAATCTTGCAGGGAATATGGGATACTCAGGACCCAC
>NW_012120587.1:93359-94993 GCF_000951035.1 Colobus angolensis palliatus
TCTACACTGGTTTTGTGGATCTTATATCATTCTCTTTCCACAGAGTTAGAGAATACACTAGAAAATATTATTGTGTTTAAAAGTATCTTATTGAATATTTCAAGTCACTCATATAAATCAGAGTCAGTTTTCTTAACTCTCTTATTTCATCTTGATTTGTCAAATGATGAACTCTGCCCATGGCCACATGGTCAATGTTCTATTTATTTTTATTTCAGGGACTGTTGACATTCAGGGATGTGGCCATAGAATTCTCCCGGGAGGAGGGGACACCTGGACTCAGATCAGAAGCTTTTATATGGGGATGTGATGTTAGAGAACTACAGAAACCTGATCTGTCTGGGTGAGGATAACTTGCCTTCGGAATATCTAATATCTAATAACTAAGGGTTTTCTTTCTTTCCTTTGTAGAATGTCACTTGGGAGCTTGTGCTTTATATGAATGAATTCAGATTCCTACTTCCAGGAAAAAAAAATTGTGGGTTCATTGCAGAAAAAACTCCCTGATGTTTGATCTTGACACTTGCCTTCTTTCTTGAGGTGACGTAGAAGCTTCACTGTAGTTTAGTGATGATTCTAGAAACAGAGTGACATAAAGGATCATTGCCTACACTTTAAAATCCAATTCCTTCTCCTTATTTTTGATTTAGTCATACTTGGAAGTGAAGCTCAGGATTCCTGTGTTTAAAATGCTTCCTAAATATTCTAAAGAAGCTGACAGGAAATAGTGTTTGAGGAAGTAACTTTCTAGGATCCTCTATAATGTTCCCTCTTTACTGAGTATCCTACTGAGCTGGCAATTAAAGAACTCTCAGCAAGAGTCATGTGACTTTTTCTAATAAAACAGGTCTCGCTGTCTCTAAGCCGGACCTGATCACCTTTTTGGAGCAAAGGAAAGAGCCCTGGAATGTGAAGAGTGAGGAGACAATAGTCAACCAGCCAGGTAGGTGGGAGCAGATGAAGTAGATGACATGAGTGAGAGGTCCAGCGGTCAAGAAAGAACCAGACCTTGGAGTGTGGATTGGGAAGTTCTCCAATGGAAATGATTTTTGAGACACCTGGGTTTATTTCTTTCTCTTGCTGTCACAGAGAGACATCTTCTATCTCATGTTCTTAAATTATCTGATGATTCTCCTTCCCCTTCTGTGATTTGCCATCATATTCAAAGTGACAGCCAAAGTGCTCCCCTTGGCCTGTGAGGGCCTGTGTGATCTGACTGTTCTTCCATTGATCTGGGGGCTCTGGGAAAGTCTGGGCATGTTTCTACCTCTATGTGGAACCACTTTTAAAGTTCTGGTTTTGTGTCATGTCAGAAATGTGTGAGATGAGTGATGGACAGTAGGATTTTTTTCAAAAGTCCCAGGAATTCTGTGGACAGATGTCACATATTTTCTGGTATATTAATTTCGAATCCTATGGTGGTTTCCAAGATGATCCTACAAAAATTGAGACACAGTAATTTCATCAGAGCACAAAGTATCTTCCTAAATGTAAAAAAAAAAAATCTGATTCCATATTTCACTTCAACTTTTCATCTTTCCTAGCCTAAACTAAGATTAGAAATATAAGCTCTATGCACAAATTCCACAGATTTAAAATCATTTAATATATTACTTACTATGTAGAATTCTTAA
>NW_012120587.1:95506-104552 GCF_000951035.1 Colobus angolensis palliatus
TTTTGCCTCATGTCAGAAATGTATGAGGGGAGTGATAGACAGTGGAATTTTTTTCAGAAGTCCCAGGAATTCTGTGGATAGATGTCACATATTTTCTGGTATATTAATTTCTAATCCTGTGGTGGTTTACAAGATGATCCTACAAAAATTGAGACTCAGTAATTTCATCAGATCACAAAGTATCTTCCTAAATGTAAAAAAAAAAAAATCTGATTCCATATTTCACTTCAACTTTTCATCTTTCCTAGCCTAAACTAAGATTAGAAATATAAGCTCTATGCACAAACTCCACAGATTTAAAATCATTTAATATATTACTTACTATGTAGAATTCTTAACTAAATGAATGTCTATGGCGAGTTTAGAACATTGCCCATTATATGGCTAAACTCTCAACTTTTACCTTATATGTTAATAAGATTTTATAATTTTGTCTGGTTAAGTGGGAAGCATAATGAGAATGTGTTCTTTATGTTCGTTTTCTTTTTTCTTTTCCTTCCTTCTTTCATATAGATTTTTTTCCCACACTTGTAAATTGTATATATTTAAGGTATACATCCTGATAATTTGATTTTACATATGTATACATTGTATAATGATTAATGCAATGAAATTAATTAGCACATTAATCATCTCACATAGTTGCCAGGATTTGTGGACAGAGCGTTTAAGATCTACTGTGTTAGCAAATCTCAAGTATACAAGAGTGTTGTAAACTATATTCACAATGCTGTACATTAGATCCCCAGAATTTATCTTTTAAATGAAAGTTTGTACTCTTTGACCAGTATCTCCCCATTTTTACCACTTCTCAGCTGTTGAGACCCATTGTTCTACACTTTACTTCTATGAGCTCAACTATTTTAGATTCCACAAATAACCGATATTATACAGTATTTGTATTTCTCCCTATCTTATTCAGTTACCATAATGTCCACCTGGTTTATTCATCCATGTTGTCAGAAATGGCAGGATTACCTTCTTCATTGTGCTGAATAATATTCCACTATATAATGTGAATAATCAGCTATGAACATAGGTGATTATTCATACTGATATTGATTAATTAATTGATTGATTGATTTTTGAGACGGAGTCTCACTTTGTCGCCCAGGCTGGAGTGCAGTGGCGCCATCTCGGCTCACTACAACCTCTGCTTCCCAGGTTCAAGCGATTCTCCCACCTCAGCCTCCCAAGTAGCTGCAATTACATGCTTGTGCCACTCTGCCTGGCTAACTTTTTTGTATTTTTAGTAGAGACGGGGTTTCACCATGTTGGCCAGGCTGGTCTTGAATTCCTGGCCTCAAGTGATCCACCTGCCTCAGCCTCTCAAAGTGCTGGGATTACAGGTATGAGTCATTGCGCTCACCAGATTGTATTTCTTTTAGGTATATACTTAGAATCGGGATTGAGGTTCATATGGTACTTCTATTTTTAATTTTTTGAGGAGCCTCCATGCTTTTTCCCATAATGGCTGGATCAATTTACATTTCCACCAATGGTGTACAACGTTTCCTTTTCTCTACACTGTCACCATTTGTGGTCTCTTTTCTCTTTGATAATAGCTATTCTAACAGTATGAGGTGATATCTCATGATTTGATAATCTCATTGTGGTATCTCTCTGTGAATGTGAGGTGATGGCTCATTGAGGTTTGATGTGCATTTCCCTGATGATTAATTATGTTGAGCACCTTTTCTTAAACCTGTTTGCTACTTTTATGTCATCCCTGGAAAAATTTCTAGTCAGGTCCTTTGCATATTTTTAAGTCAGATTTACTTTTACTGGCAATTGAGTTGTGTGAGATTCTTACATCTTTTGGATATGAAACTCTTATCAGATATATTTTCTCCCAGTCCTTAGGCCAGTCCTTAGGTTGCCTTTTCATGTTGTTCTTTGTTTCCTTTGCTGTGCAGACACTTTTTAGTTTGATGTAGTCCCACTTGTTTCTGTTTTTTGATTTTGTTGATTGTGCTTTTTTGGTGTGAAATCTAAAAATTCAGTACCAAGGCTGATGTCAAAGAGCTTGTTCCCTGTGTTTCTTCTAAAAGTTATACAATTTCTGGCTTTACATTTAAGTGTTAATTCTTTTTGAGTTCATTTTAGTATATGGTATAAATGTTCAATTTCATCCTTTTGCTCATAAATATCCACCTTTTCCAGCATCATTTATTGAAGAGAACATCCTTTTCCCTTTGTGTATCTTGGTGCCCTTATCAATGATTGCTAACTGTATACACATGGGGTTATTTTTGCTTTCCTCATTCTGTCCCATTGGTCTGTGTGTCTTTGTAGGTCAGTGTAATACTCACTATTAGTATAGCTTTGTAATAGTTTGGAATGAAGAAGTGTGATGCCTTCAGCTTTATTCTTTCTTAAGATTGTGTTGGCTATTTGTGGTCATTTGTGGTTTTATGGAAATTTGGAGGTCAGATGCAGTGGCTCACACCTGTAATCCCAGCACTTTGGGAGACCTGAAGCAGGCAGATCACCTGAGGCCAGGAGTTCAAGACCAGCC
Source organism: Colobus angolensis palliatus (assembly GCF_000951035.1). NCBI lineage: Eukaryota > Metazoa > Chordata > Mammalia > Primates > Cercopithecidae > Colobus > Colobus angolensis. The sequence continues at coordinate 98,025 of NW_012120587.1, forward strand.
TGGCCAACATGGCAAAACCCCGTCTCTACTAAAAATACAAAAATTAGCCAAGTGTGGTGGCACATACCTGTAATCCCAGCTACTGGAAAGGCTAAGGCAAGAGAATTGCTTGAACCCAGGAGGCCGAGGTTGCAGTGAGCCAAGATCATGCCGCTGCACTCCAGCCTGAGCAACAGCGAGACTCTGTCTCAAAAAATATATATAAAATAAAATAAAATAAATTTTAGAATTTATTTTTATTTCTGTGAAAACACATTGGAATTTTAATAGGGATTACATTGTATCTGTAGATCACTTTGTGATCTGTAGTGTGGACATTTTATCAGTATTAATTTTTCCAGTCCAGGAACAAGGGATATCTTTCCATTTATTTGTGTCTTTTTCAATTACATTCATCAATGTCTTATAGATTTTACCGAGCAGATCTTTCACTTCCTTTGTTAAATGGAGTCATAAGAATTTTATACTTTTGATGCTATTATAAATTGGATTGTTTGCTTAACGTTTTTTCTCAGATCGTTTGTTGTTAGTATATAGAAATGCAACTAATTTTTGTATGTTAATTTTGTGACCTCAACTTTACTGAATGAGTTTATTAGCTCTAACTCTTTTTGTATACTCTTCAGGATTTTCTGTATATAAAATCACCTAATCTGCAAGCAGAGAGAATTATAATTCTTTGTTGCTGATGTGAGTGCTTTTTATTTCTTTTCCTTACCTAATTGCTCTTGTTGCAGGGCAGGTGAGCCCCCAGATTGGGGCTTATCCTGGGAAGGTTCATAGCTTCACTCAGGAAGAATTCAAATGCAAGGCAGTGGTAGAAGAAAACACTTATTGAGCTGGCAGTGTTGCAGTTCTATGACTGCTCCTGTGGAGTAAGGCTCCCCTGTAGGCAGTGTGCTGAGAGGAGCAGTTCTGCAGTCATGTACTCATATACCCACTTTTCATTACATGCAAACTAAGGGGCAGTGTTTTTTCCCTTCAATTTTTTGGAAGAATTTGAGAAGGATGGATATTAATTCATCTTTAAATGTGTGATACAATTCATATATGAAGTCATTTAGTCATGGGATTTTTCTCATTGGATTTTTTTTTATTACGCTTCAGTCTCTTATTATTCATCTGCTTGGTATTTCTGTTTCTTCATGATTTAATCTTGGTGAGTCATTCATTTCTAAGAGTCTGTTTCTAAGTTATCCAATTTGTTGTCATATGATTGTTCATATTAGTCTCTTATTATTATTTGTATTTGTGTGGTGTCAGTTGTAATGACTCATCTTCCTTTCTTTCTTTCTTCCATTCATTCATTCATTCATCCATTCATTCATTCATTTATCTGAAACAAGGTCTCACTCCAAAGCCCAGGCCAAAGTGCAGTGGCATGATCATGACTCACTGCAGCCTCATCTTCCCAGGCTCAGGTGATTCTCCCATCTCCCAAGTAGCTGGGACTATAGGTGCATACCACCATGCTCAGCTAAGTTTTGTACTTTTTGGAGAGAGGGGTTTCGCCATGTTGCCAAGGCTGGTCTCCAACTCCTGAGCTCAGGTGATTTACCTGCTATGGCCTCCCAAAGCTCTGGGACTACAAGCATGAGGAAGTGCACACAGCCCATTTATAATTTTTCGACTCCTCTCTCTTTTTATTCCTTTGCTTAATCTTGCCAAAAGTTTCTCAATTTTGTTTTCTTTGAAAAACTCAACTCAGTTTCTTTGATCCTTTCTATTGTCTTCCTATTTAGTCTCTTTTTGTTCTAATTCTTATCATTTCCATAAGTATGCTAACATTGGGATTATTTTGTTCTTGTTCAAGTTTCTTGAGGAATTGAGTTAGATTGCTTATTCAACATATTTTTCTTCTTAATGTAGGACTTTATTATTATAAACTTCTGTATTAGAACTGTTTTGGTTGCATCCCAAAAGTTTTGGTTTCTTGTGTTTCTAATTTCATTTGTCTCAGGATATGTTTAGATTTTTCGTTTGATTTCTTCTTTAACCCATTGATTTTTCAGGAGTGTGTTGTTTAATATTTACATATTTGTGAGTTTCCAGTTTTCTTTCTGCTATTGATTTTCAGTTTTATATCAGTGCAATCAGAAAAAAAACTTGATATAATTTTAATCTTTATAAATTTGAAAAGACTTACTGTTTTTTACTTTTGGTTTAACATGTGATCTATCCTGGAGAATGTTTCATGTATTCTTAGAAGAATGTGTATTCTCATATTGTTGGGTGGGATATATATGTATATTTAGTCTATAGTGTTATAGGAGTGCACTGTTTTCTTAATTTTGTGCTTGAGTGATCTATCCATGTTAAGTAGGATACTAATGTTTTCTTTTATTGTATTTCTGTATATTTCTCTTTCCAGTTCTCTTAATGTTTGCTTTATATATTTAGGTATTCCTGTGTTGGGTGCATATATCTATTTAATTGTTCTATCCTCTGGACAAATTAACCTCTGTATTATTATATAGTTAACTCCTTTGTCTCTTGTGACAGATTTTGTCAGTCTGTTTTATCTAATGTAAGTATAACTACCCCTGCCTGCACTCTTTTGTTTATCATTTGTATGGAATATCCTTTCCAGTTCTGTCACTTTTAGCCTATGTTTGTCCTTAAATCAAAAGTGAGTCTCTTGTAAGCATCTTGTCACTGGATTTTTAAAAATCCATTCAGCCACTCTCTGTTTTAAATCAGTTTTGTGCTGCTATATCAGAATATCACAGGGTATTTTATATGGAAATGGGTGATTTATAAGGAATACAAGTTAATTTAGCTTATGATTCTGAAGGCAGGGAAGGCAGAGAGCATGACACTGGCATCTGGTGAAGACCTTTATGCTGCATAATAACATAGCCAAAGGCATGACGGGGAGAGAGCATGTAACAAATGCACACTTGTGATAATTAACCCACTGCTGTGATAAGGACATTAATACATTCATTACAGGCAGAGTTCTCATGGCCTAATCACTTCTTAAAAGTCCCACTTCTTAATTCTATCACAGTGGCTATTAAATTTTAACCTAAATTTTGGAAGTGACATTCAGTGTCTGTTTATTGGATAATTTAATCTCTTTATGTGTAATTATTGATAGGTAACTATTATAATTTTGTTTTCTATTTTATACTTAATTTGTTTCTTTTCTCCTCTTGTGCTGTCTTCCCTGTGGTTTTGTTTTTCGTCTTGTTTTTGTTGTTTTTATATACTTTGATTACTTTCTCTTTTTATTGTATGTATCTACTACAGTTTTTTTCCCCAGTGGTTACAAGACTTACATAAACATCATATAACAGTCTAATTTAAGATGATAATAATTCAACTTTTGTACATAGAAAACTCTACAGTTTTCCTCTCCTTCACACATTTTGAAACTTCTTATATTGTGTATTCATTAAATTATCAAAACTATACTTCTTAAAAATACTTTTGTTTTATAGTTCTTATACTAGAATTAAAAGTGATAAATGTACTCACCATTACAATATTTGAATATTCTGAATTTCATTATTTACCATTTCCAGTGATATTAGTAGTTTTAATGCTTTCATATTTGGTTAGCATTTCATCATTTCAACTTGAGTAATTCCCTTTAGTCCTTTAGCATTTCTAGACAGGTCTAGTGGTGATGAATTCCCTTAACATTTTTTTTGGGGGGGGGTCTTGAAATGTCTTCATCTCTCTTATTTCTAAAAGATGCTTTGTTGTATATAGCCTTCTTAGTTGTCTTTCTTTTTTTATTTTCCTTCTTTCAGCACTTTGAATATATGGTATAACTCCTATTTGGCCTGTAAGGTTTCCGCTGAAAAATCTACTGATAACATCATAAAGTTTCCCTTGTATGTGAATAATCTCTTATCTCATGCTGCTTTCATGATTCTTGCTTTGTCTTTGAATTTTGCCTTTGTCTTTGAATTCAATTATAATATGTCCAAAGGGAATCTTCATTAGGTTCTTCTTGCCGCAGTTATTGTGAGCTTTATGAAACTGGTTGTTCATATCCTTTTCCAGATTTGGGGAATTTTAAGACATTATATCTTTAAATAATCTTGTTTTCCTCTTTCTTTCTTCTGAAAATCCTAAAATGTGTATATTTGTTCACTTTATGGTATACAGCCTATATGCTCCTTCTCGCTTTCATTTTTTTTCTAATTGATTACTTTCAAATGACCTGTCTTTGAGTTTGCTGATTTTTCTTTTTTTCATCATTGAGTCTCTTGTTAAAACTGTTACATTTTTTCAGTTCTTCCATTGTTCACTTTAGTGCCAAGATTTCTGTTTGGTTCTTTTTAATGGTTTCTATTTCTCTATTAAAAGTCTCATTTTGTTCAAATACTGTATTATAAAACTTTTCAGTTATCTATCTGTGTTCTTTTGCATCTCACTGAAATTCTTTAAGATGATTATTTTGAATTCTTCGTTAGCCAACTTTCAGATCTCCATTTCTTTGGAGCTGATTACTACGGCTTTTTAGTTTCCTTTGGTGGTGATGGTGGTGGTTTGCCTGATTCTTCATAATCTGTGTAGCCTTATGTTTATTTCCCTGAATGTGAAGGAGCAAACATGTCTTCCAGTCATTATAGACTAGTTTTGGGAAATAAATACTTTCTTCTTTCGGATCCTGAGCTGATGTGATTTTGACTAATATTGCAGTTGAGTGTGTTGGAGCCGTGTCACATGACTGCTACTGGGTCTCCAGTGGATTATATGGTTGACAGACCTATTAGCAGGACATAGATAGTCATGGATCCTGTCTGTTCTCTTGGAAGACAACTTTCTTCAGGATCTTGAGCATTGTGGCTGGTTTCTTAGATAAGGAATTGCAGTTGTTTCTGCAGAGTCAGGGTGCTGATAGAATAGATGTGGACAGGTGTGGCTCCTGCTGAGTTTCTGGAAGTGCTTTCATCCAGTCATTGAACAAGTCACTGACTGACATGACTGACCCCTGATCACAGCTGAATGGGTCTGGAACTAATTCACAGGGCTGCTACAGGATATGGGCCCTGGGCCCATGGCTTGTCTCCTTCTAGGTTTCTCATTGAGCAGAACTGCTTCCAGACCCTGGCTGACGGAAAGTAGAGCTAAACTTACAGGGCTGCTTTAAGATTCACAATGAGACTAATGTCAGCAAGTCTAGCTCCAGGGGCACAGATGTGTGTGTTTTCCAGCAGGTCCCAGGTTGAGCAAAACTCCTGACCTGTGTCTGCATGAAACTGGAGCAAAGTTTCAGTGCCACTTCAGGATTCCCATTCCAGTCAGTGTTGGCAGTTCTACATCCAGAGGCACAGATGGATGTTTTTTCCTGAGGGTCCATGTGTGGACAGAACTTTTTCCAGACCATGACTGAGAGGTGACAGAGACAGATTTTGCCTTATTCAGGGAGCACAGGCAGGACCAGGATCTTCAGGCCTGTCACCTGAATCTGAGGTGGGAATGAATCCTCCTGGATTCTTGGAAGATTTTTTGAGTGGCAGGACCAAGGCCAAGTGAGCTGTAGCTAAATCTACAGTGGGATATGGCAGTGTTTTTGTTTTGTGTCCAGAACCATAATCAACAAGCCTACCCTTCGGTTCAGGACTTGTCCTCAAATTGTCCTCCTTGATCTTGGGCTCCAGCTGGGCATCAGAAATTCTGGCCTGGCTCACAAAGCTCCCATAAAGGCAGTTGTGTTTGGCACAGCTGCCACATTATGTTGTGAGAAATATGCATGGGGGCCTCCTATTCTGTCATCTTGCTTATTTTTCTAATCCTATATGTTTCACTTTTGAAAATGTGTCAAATATGTGATTTTTGGATTCAAAAATTCTGAAACAAAATACTCGAATGTATACATTGTATAAGATGTAAATTAGATTACTAGTGAGCACCACGTATTTATTAATATGTTTGATTGTAAGTTTAAGTTTACTGCAAGCAAAAAAGAATTATTAAGATTTATATCAATTTTATATTTAACTGATGTATAATTTAATTCCAAATACTGACTTTATATTTTAGCAATTCTCACTGTATTTTGCAACATTTATGTTGTTCCTTAATTTGGAAATATAAAGCTTTTCTTAGCTTCTAAAGACTTTATTATAGCCATTATATTTTGTGTAGGAATAGCACCAATATACTGATAACATGATAAAGAAGTTTTCCTAGTGTCTTTTAAACATTTACTCATTAAAATTTTCTCATTAGAGCTAATTATTAGTGATTATAATGCATTTTCTGAGACATTTTACTGCCATTCATTGAATGGCAATGATTCAAAATGCCTGTTCTTCATGGGTGCACACAGTTGATAATTGCAAATATCTAAAGGATTATTATTAATAGACTATGTTGTATTCATTATTTTATGCACTAAAATTTCTCTTATTCTTGTTATTCCATATGATTGTGTTTTTTTCAGATATGTTTCCTTAGATCAGTTAATTGTATTTTTGTTTTTCAACCTTGATATTATGAGTTGGATGATAATTTTCAACTCTGTAAGACTTTAAGACAATATGATGTTTAATTTATATATGAATTAGC
>NW_012120587.1:105087-106635 GCF_000951035.1 Colobus angolensis palliatus
CCGGAAATAATCTTAAATTCACAATCGGTTGTTTGGATCTATATAATTATGTGAGAGGAACACTTTTGTTCTTTGAAGCTGATTTTTGAAAAGTTTTATGACTATCTCTTTTAGGTAGTCAAATTTTTTATGGTGAAAACATAACAATTGTCATCTCAAACATTTTTAAGTATACAGTTTATTAGTGTTAAGTATAGTCATATTGTTTTACAAGAGGTTTGTAGATCATTTTTATCTTACAGAAGTCAAAGTGAATACCCATTAAACTACACTTTCCACACTTCTCTCCAGCTCCTGAAGAGCACCATTCTGCTTAATGTTTCTATGAGTTTAGCTACTGTAGATACTTTATGTAAGTATAATCAAACAGTGTCTCTTTCTTTTTAACTATCTTATTTCACTTAACATAATGTCCTCAATGTTTGTTCTCATTATAGTACTTGTCAAAATGTCTCTGATTTTTAAGACTCAGTAATGTTCTGCTGTGTACGTGTGCCACATTTGTTTAATCGGCTCATCCAATAAGGGACATTTTGATTGCTTCCAGGTATTGTCTTTTGGGAGTAATGCTGCAGGGTACATGGATGTGCAAACATCTCTTCCATGTTCTGTTTTGAATATGTTTGGAATATTTTGGATACACGGATATAGTCCCATGTGTATGTTCTTGCTTTTTGTTGCCTCATCCTTTGATATTATATCCAAAAATTCAACGCCAAGATCAGTTTTCATGACCAAGCTTTCCCCTTATGTATTTTTCTAGGAGTTTTACATTTATAGGTTTTACGTTTAACTTTTAGTTTGCTTTTTCAGTTGATACAATGTTAATTGTACATATTTATGGGGTATAATTTTATATGTGTGTGTGTGTTATATAATGTTCATATCAGGATATTTAGTGCATTACCTCGTGTATTTGGTAATTCTTTGTAGTGAGAACATTCAAAAGTCTCTCTTCTAGCTGTTTTAATTTTTATTATTTGTAAAGACAGGATCTCACTCTGTCACCCAGACTGAAGTGCAGTGGCACAATTGTAGTTCACTCTAACTTCAAACTCTTGGGCTTAAGTGATCCTCTGGCCTCAGCTCCCCAAGTAGCTAAGACTACAGGCATGTGCCACCATATCCAGCTAATTTTTTAAAAATTTTGCATATAGGGTCTCACTACATTGTCCAGGCTGGCCTTGAACTCCTGACCTCAAGTGGTCCTCCTGCTTCAGCCTCCCGAAATGCAGAGATTACAAGGATGTAACACTGTGACGAGTCTCTTCTAGCTATTTTGTAATATTCAATACCCTCCTATTAACCATTGTTATCCTGCTGTGTAAGAGAACACCAGAACTTATTTCTCCTATGTAATTGTAATTTTGTACCTGTTAACCAACCTCTTTCTATTTCTGCCCCTTCAGTCTCTGGTAACCACTGTTACACTCTCTGCTTATTGTCAACTTTTTTTCCTTTTTTTTTTTTGACAGAGTCTAGCTCTGTCACCCAGGCTGGAGTGCAGTGGCGTGATCTCAGCTCACGGCAACCTCTGCCTCCTGGGTT
>NW_012120587.1:106685-107056 GCF_000951035.1 Colobus angolensis palliatus
GATTCTTCCTATCCATGAGCATGGTATGTTCTTCCATTTGTTTGTGTCCTCTTTTATTTCACTGAGCAGTGGTTTGTAGTTCTCCTTGAAGAGGTCCTTTACATCCCTTGTAAGTTGGATTCCTAGGTATTTTATTCACTTTGAAGGTATTGTGAATGGGAGTTCATTCATGATTTGGCTCTCTGTCTGTTATTGATGTATAAGAATGCATGTGAATTTTGCACATTGATTTTATATCCTGAGACTTTGCTGAAGTTGCTTATCAGCTTAAGGAGGTTTTGGACTGAGACGATGGGGTTTTCTAAATATACAATCATGTCATCTGCAAACAGGGACAATTTGACTTCTTCTTTTCCTAACTGAATACCCTT
>NW_012120587.1:107106-107757 GCF_000951035.1 Colobus angolensis palliatus
TTTGCATTTTTAGTAGAGACAGGGTTTCACCATGTTGGCCAGGCTGGTCTTGAACTCTTGACCTAAAGTGATCCACCCACTACAGCCTCCCAAAGTGCTGGGATTAGAAGCGTGAACCACCACGCCCGGCCCTTTTTTTCTTTTCTTTTTTCTTTTTTTTTTTTTTAGGTTACTCATTTGAGTAAGATCACAAAGGGTTTATCTTTCTGTATATGGCCTCTTCACTTAACATGATACCTCACAGTTCATCCATGTTATTGCAAAGAACAGGATTTTATTCTTTTTTAACGGCTGAATAGTATTTCATTGTGCATGTACACCACATTTTCTTTATCCATTTATCTCTTCCTGTACATTTGGATTGATTTCATATCTTGGCTGTTATAAAGAGTGCTGCCATAAACATGGGAATGCAGCTATGTTTCTGGCACATTGATTTCCTTTCTTGGGATATATACCCAATAGCAAAATTGCTAAATCATATGACAGCTGTATTTTTAATTTTTCAGGAACTACCATGCTCTTCTGTAGTGGCCATACTACTTATCTCATCAAGAGTATACACGTGTTCCCTTTTCTTCACATCCTCACCAATACTTGTTTTAGTTGTATTTTTTGTCTTTTTGATTATAGTCATTTTAACTAGAGTGT
>NW_012120587.1:107807-108783 GCF_000951035.1 Colobus angolensis palliatus
ACATTTGGATTGATTTCATATCTTGGCTGTTATAAAGAGTGCTGCCATAAACATGGGAATGCAGCTATGTTTCTGGCACATTGATTTCCTTTCTTTTGGATATATACCCAATAGCGAAATTGCCAAATCATATGACAGCTGTATTTTTAATTTTTCAGGAACTACCATGCTCTTCTGTAGTGGCCATACTACTTATCTCATCAAGAGTATACACGTGTTCCCTTTTCTTCACATCCTCACCAATACTTGTTTTAGTTGTATTTTTTGTCTTTTTGATTATAGTCATTTTAACTAGAGTGTGGTGGTATCTCATTGTGGTTTGGATTTGCATTCCCTTGATGATTAATTATGATAAGCATCTTTTTATGTACCTGTTGGCCATTCATATGTCTTCTTTTCACTAATGTCTATTAAGGTCTTTGGCACATTTTTAAACGGATTATATGTTTGTCTTATTTTGAGATTTCAAATTTCTTATGTACTTGATATTAACCTCTTGTCATATATATAGTTTGTGAATATTTTCTCCCATTGTCTATGTTGTCTCTTCACTCTATGATTTCATTTGATATGCAAAAGTGTTTTAGGTTGATGTAATCTCGTTTGCCTGTTTTTGCTTAGGTTGTCTTTGCTTTGAAGTCTTTCCAAGTCCAATGTTGTAAAGTATTTGCCCGGTTTTCATCTAATAGTTTCATAGTTTAGGGCATTACATTTAAGTCTATAATCCATTTTGAGTTGGTTTTTGTATATGATAAGGGTTAGGGATCTAGTCTTACTCTTCTGCATATGGATATTCAATTTTTCCTGCACTATTTATTAAAGAGATTGTCTTTTCCCCAAAGTGTGTTCTCGGCATCTTTGTTGAAAATCAGTCAGATTTAGGTGCATGAATTTATTTATGGACTCATTCGGCATATTGATCTATGTGTTTGTTTTAATGTCAGTATAATGTTGTTTGGGATACTATAGCTTTGTA
>NW_012120587.1:111875-113646 GCF_000951035.1 Colobus angolensis palliatus
TGCTGATAGAAAACCATCTGAAAAAGAAAATAAAACATGCAAGTTATAGTAGCTACAAAACATAAGTCAGTCCATTTTGAGTTCATGTTTGTAAATGTGCAAGGTAAGGTGCAACTTTATTTTTTCCCTGTGGATTTCCAGTATTCCCAACGCTGTTTGTTGAGAAGACTGTCCTTTTCTCATTGTGAATTCTTGGAACCCTTGTTGAAAATAAGTTTACGATATACATGAGTGTTTATTTCTGGACTCTCCAGTCTGTTTCATCTTTTATTTATCTTTATGTCAGTAGCACACTGTTTTCAGTACAATAGCTTTGTAGTATGTTTTGAAATCAGAAAGTATGATGCCTCTTTGTTTTTCTTTCCCAAGATTGTTTATCCATCTGTGGAAGATTGTTTATCCATCTGTGGTCTCTTGAGATTCCACAGACATTTTAGACTATTTTAATACTTGTACAAAAAGTTCTATTAATATTTTGATGGAGAGAACATTGAATCTGTAGATCACTCTGGGTAGTATTGGCATCTTAACAATATTGTCTTCAAATGTTTGAACACGAGTGTATTTGAGAATTTATTTAATTTCCACATATTCATGGACATGCCATTTTTCTTTCTTTCTTCTAGTTTTATTCTGTTTGTAGTAAGAAGTGATACTTTGTGTGATTGTCATCTGCTTAAATTTGGTAAGACTGTTTTGTGGCTTAACAGGTTGTCTGTCTGTGGTAATGTGTCATGTATGGTTACAGATATTATGTATTCTGCTGTCAAATGGTCAGTTCTGTATATGACTGTTAGGTCAATGGTGTTGTTCAAGTCCTCTGTTTCCTTATTTATCTTCTGTCTCTTTTGTTCTTTTCATTACTGAAAGTGGAGTATGGAAGTCCCCTACTACTATTGTACTGCTGGCTACTTCAATTCTGTAAAAGTTCGCCAGGTGCTGCATGTATTTGGGAGGTGTGATGTTAGGTGCATGTAAATTAATATTTATTATAGCTTCCTGGACAATGAACCCTTTTATAATTATATAATGCTCTTCCTTGTCTCCTGTGACATGTTTTGATGTAACATGTATTTTAACTAATATGACAGTATTTTACTTTTGGCATTTTTTTTTCCATTCTTTCATGTTCAGCTTATGTACGTTCTTAGATCTAAAGCTGGCTTTCAGTAGAAAGCGTTGAGTTGGATCTTTTTTCTTGAATTTATTCAGCCAAATTATGTCTTTTGAATTTATTCATTTATATAGAAAGTAATTGCTGAAAGGGAATGACTCACTATTGCATTTTGTTCACTTTTTTGTTTTAGGTCTTGTATCCATTTTGGTCCTGTTTTCCTCTCTTGCTATCTTCCTTAGTGTTTTGTTGATTTTTTTAGTGACATGTTTTAATTCCTTTTCCACTTCTCTCTGTGTATCTATTGTAGGTATTTGCTTTGTGATTACCATAGATATTATATAAAACATGTTAAAATTATAACAGTCTACCTCTAGCTGCTAACCTTAATTGCATACAAAAATCCTGCCTCTCTAGGAACCCTCCATTGTATTTTATTGACATCACAAATTATATCGCTTTATATTGTGGATCCATTAGCACAGATTTCTGGTTATTTTTAAGTGTTTGACTTGTCAAATCTATAACAGAATTAAAAGTATTCTATGCACTATCATTATAGTACAGAATGTTTTACTTGTATATATAATTACTGTTACCAGAAAGCTTTATATTTTTATATAATCTTGTGTTACTATTTACCATCATTTTATTTTT
>NW_012120587.1:113696-115152 GCF_000951035.1 Colobus angolensis palliatus
TCTCTCTTTTCTTCTTTATTAGTCTTGCTAGTGGTCTATCAATTTTGTTGATCTTTTCAAAAAACCAGCTCCTGGATTCATTGATTTTTTGGAGGGGTTTTTGTGTCTCTCTCTCCTTCAGTTCTGCTCTGATCTTAGTTATTTCTTGCCTTCTGCTAGCTTTTGAATGTGTTTGCTCTTGCTTCTCTCGTTCCTTTAATTGTGATGTTAGGGTGTCAATTTTAGATCTTTCCTACTTTCTCTTTTGGGCATTGAGTGCTATAAATTTCCCTCTACATACTGATTTAAATGTGTCCCAGAGATTCTGGTATGTTGTGTCTTGATTCTCATTGGTTTCAAAGAAAATCTTTATTTCTGCCTTCATTTTGTTATGTACCCAGTAGTCATTCAGGAGCAGGTTATTCAGTTTCCATGTAGTTGAGCGGTTTTGATTGAGTTTCTTAGTCCTGAGTTCCAGTTTGATTGCACTGTGGTCTGAGACACAGTTTGTTGTAATTTCTGTTCTTTTACATTTGCTGAGGAGTGCTTTACTTCCAACTATGTGGTCAGTTTTGGAATAAGTGTGATGTGGTGCTGAGAAGAATGTATATTCTATTGATTTGGGGTGCAGAGTTCTGTAGATGTCTATTAGGTCCACTTGTTGCAGAGTTGAGTTCAATTCCTGGATATCCTTGTTAACTTTCTGTCTTGTTGATCTGTCTAATGTTGACAGTGGGTTGTTAAAGTCTCCCATTATTATTGTATGGGAGTCTAAGCCTCTTTGTAAGTCTCTCAGGACTTGTTTTATGAGTTCTCCTGTATTGGGTGCATATATATTTAGCCTAGTTAGCTCTTCCTGATGAATTGATCCCTTTACCATTATGTAATGGCCTTCTTTGTCTCTTTGGATCTTTGATGGTTTAAAGCCTGTTTTTTCAGAGACTACAATTGAAACCCTTGCTATTTTTTGTTTTCCATTTGCTTGGTAGATCTTCCTCCATCCTTTTATTTTGAGCCTATGTGTGTCTCTGCATGTGAAATGGGTCTCCTGAATACAGCAAACTGATGGGTCTTGACTCTTTATCCAATTTGCCAGTCTGCGTCTTTTAATTGGACCATTTAGTCCATTTACATTTAAGGTTAATATTGTTATGTGTGAACTTGATCCTGTCATTATGAATTAGCTGGTTATTTTGCTCATTAGTTGATGCAGTTTCTTCCTAGCATCGATGGACTTTACATTTTGACATGTTTTTGCAATGGCTGATACCTGTTGTTCCTTTCCATGTTTAGTGCTTCCTTCAGGATCTCTTGTAGGGCAGGCCGTGGTGACAAAATCTCTAAACATTTGCTTGTCTGTAAAGAATTTTATTTCTCCTTCACTTATGAAACTTAATTTGCCTGGATATGAAATTCTGGCTTGAAAATTCTTTTCTTTAAGAATGTTGAATATTGGCCCCCACTCTCTTCTGGCTTG
>NW_012120587.1:119549-119767 GCF_000951035.1 Colobus angolensis palliatus
TGGGCGTGGGACCCTCTGGGCCAGGTGTGGGATATAATCCCCTGGTGTGCCGTTTACAAAGACTGTTGGTAAAGTGCAGTATTAGGGTGGGAGTTACCCGATTTTCCAGGTGTTGTCTGTCTCAATTTCCTTTATCTAGGAAAGGGAATTCCCTTCCTCTTTGTGCTTCCCAGGTGAGGCTATGCCTCCCTCTGCTTCAGCTCTTGCTGGTCAGACTG
>NW_012120587.1:130171-131422 GCF_000951035.1 Colobus angolensis palliatus
ATCTTTTGAAAATATTTGTTCACATAATTTTCTGTTTTATTGCTTTTCATTTTAGAACAAATTAAAATTAATACAAAAACTCACTGGGAATGTGTAACAGTTCTTATTTGACTTGACGTAGTCAATAAAAGTTCTTGCAAATGTATATGGTTATTTTGTCATAGTCTTAGAAATATCTATGCAAACAATGACACTTGCTTACTCTTTTAATCACTAATTATATCTTGTCTCATTTAAAAATAAATGGGATGTAGACAATCTCATGTAGAAGTTAGATGAACCCATCATGATACTTGTGTCCAATTTTCTATTTATTTTGTATGTGTATTTTACAGTCAGATTAAAGCTGCAGTGAGGTTCTTTGAAGTGAAGAATATTTCTTCTCTATTCACTAGAAAAGATAAGATACATATGCTAAGTATTGAGGAGAATAATAATACATCATTTTTAAATAATAGTACAGTTTTATTGCAATGAAGAACTACAAAAACCGCCACATCCTCCTTGTTCCTATCCATCTCCGCAAATGAAAAGGATATGCTGAATTAGAATTTACAACAATACACTTTTTAATATTAGACTTAGCATACAGAACACTATGAAGAAGTAATAGGCCTTTACTTGAGCAGTTGAGATGGACTGAGATGAGGTATAATTTTTAGTACTCTATCCCTGTGGAATGTTGAGATTATGTGGTTAAAAATTCAGCTTTATGCGGTAGTGAATATCTAGATGTCTATCCTTTTATTTCCTTCTATCACATCAATAAAGACTGTTTTTAACTATTTCAAATCCATGGCAACTCAAAATAGCACTATGTATCCATAACATTTACCTCTGTATAACAGAGGACCACACTTGAAACTGTATTTTTACAGCAATCTTGACAATTCCATGTTGTCTGGCAGAAAATGACCCTCAATGAAATTAACACTTTCATTGTCATATGACTTCTTATTGCAGAGGTTCATAGGTTTATCTTAATCATTTTGCTGTGGTTGACTAATCTAATCTTTTACAAATTTGAAATGCTTCTGCGAGCACTTCTCTGATCTCTCTTCTTCATTTCTTAAGGCGATTTTTAATTTCATGCAACTTAAGGCAATGGACAGATTGGAATGAAGTGTCAGTGGTTTACATTTGTAAACCTTGTGGAAGCATTATTTGAATGAGTTGAAAAATTCTGGAATTTGGGCCTTCATGAAGATATTGCATATTGGTTGATTATTGGTATTTTTTTCTTCTTTGAGA
>NW_012120587.1:135977-136321 GCF_000951035.1 Colobus angolensis palliatus
GATTTCATCATTTGTGGTGAAGGCTTTACAAAGACATATAACCTACCACACTTGGGAATATTTTCATTCGTAGATATAAAGTAATCAAGTCATCAATCCAAATGAAAGATATACAAAACACAGGACAGATAAGAAGTTGAGATTTATAAATAATATACTTTTTTTATTATTATACTTTAAGTTCTAGGGTACATGTGCATAACGTGCAGGTTTGTTACATATGTATACTTGTGCCATGTTGGTGTGCTGCACCCATCAACTTGTCCGCACCCATCAATTCATCATTTATATCAGGTATAACTCCCCAGTGCAATCCCTTCCCTCTCCCCGCTCCCCATGATAGG
>NW_012120588.1:0-1057 GCF_000951035.1 Colobus angolensis palliatus
GTGTTGGCCAGGCTGGTCTCGAACTCCTGACCTTGTGATCTGCCCACCTCGGCCTCCCAAAGTGCTGGGATTACAAGCGTGAGTCACCACACCCAGCCCACACTCCTTTTCTTACTGCACTTCCGAGTCTGATAGCTATAACAGGAGGTTGTTTTAACTATGATATTTTAACGATGACTCTAATCTTTATAAAGGGCATAACTTCAGCAAGCCAAATTAGAACGCATATTTCTCATTACCCAACCAGAAAAGCTGGCATTTCTACCATTAGGATTAGACTACTAAAGCCAGAAAAAGGCCCCCTCCTCCACCAAATATCTTCCCTGGGGAATGATAATGTGATAAATTGGGCTATAAATGGAGAAAACTAATTTGTGGGCTTAGCAGAAATTAACAGTCATTACTGTCTGCACACTAGAATGATAACCAATTTATGGGATTAGCATAGAGCAAAATAAGAGTTTCAGAGAACCAAAATAAGGGTGAGACATTAATTGGGGAAGAGGAGGCCCGGCACATTCCACGTAGCATATTGGAATTGGAAGAAAAGTAGCATATTGAGTTCTGGAGAAGGCAGGGTGTGTGAGTGCTAATAAAAGGCATGTGTGGGCTGTCTCCTTAACAATTCACCCTGGGTTTCATTACGACAGCAAGTTAAGAAGTTCAGCACTGTGCAGGTATCCATTAATGCCGTGACCTTAACCAAGTTTCTTAAAGTCTCAGAACTCAAGTTTCTTTTTTTTTCTTTCATTTTCTTTCCTCCTTTTTTTTTTTTTGAGACTGAGTTTTGTTCTTGTTGCCCAGGCTGGGGTGCAATGGCATGATCTCCTCTCACTGCAACCTCCGCCTCCCGGGTTCAAGCGATTCTCCTGCCTCAGCCTCTGGAATAGCTGAGATTACAGGTGTGTGCCACCAGGCCCAGCTAAATTTTTTTTTGTATTTTTAGTAGAGACAGGGTTTCACCATGTTGGTCAGGCTGGTCTCGAACTCCTGACCTCAGGTGATCTGCCTGCCTCGGCCTCCCAAAGTGTTGGGATTATAGGCGTGAGCCACCGCG
>NW_012120589.1:0-1204 GCF_000951035.1 Colobus angolensis palliatus
TATAAAAGCCAGGTGTGGTGGGCGCCTGTAATCCCAGCTACTTGGAAGGCTGTGACAGGAGAATCACTTGAGCCCAGGAGGTGGAGGTTGCAATGAGCCAAGATCTCACAATTGCACTCCAGCTTGTGTGACAAAGTAGGACTTTCTCCAAGGAAGAATATAACTTTCTCTGATGGTACTGAAATGCCTCCTTTCAATAGGGATGGAAATTGGAAGAATACCAGAAGTAGTTACAAGGATGTAGATTTCCATATAATTGAACTTGTCCAACTCCTAAAACTGTTTAACAATGGACAGTTTAGTGAAGTAACAAACTCTCCATCTCTTACATCCAAGCAGAGGATAGAAGCCAAATGTCAGGAATCTTGCAACGGGCACCCTGCATAAAAAGGGAGATTGAACAAGGACAATCAAGGTCCTATCCATTCCTTTACAGGCCTAAATTAGCATCTTCTGCATGGAAGTGTTCAAAGGGAAGCAGAGGTTTCCTGCAAGTGGAGCAAATTAAACCACATGAGAGGCCGGGCGTGGTGGCTCACACCTGTAATCCCAGAACTTTTGGAGGCTGACGCGGGCAGAGCACCTGACAGGAGTTCAAGACCAACTGGCCAACACGGTGAAAATACAAAAACCAGCTGAGCGTGGTGGCGGGCGCCTGTAATCCCAGCTATTCAGGAGGCTGAGGCAGAAGAATTGCTTGAACCTGAGAAGCCAAGGTTGCAGTGAGCCAAGATCACAACAGAGCCAGACTATCTCAAAAAAATAAAAACAAACCACATGAGATACGACCTTACCCCAATCAGAATGGCCATTTATTAAAAAGTCAGGAAACAACAGATGTTGGCACAGACATGGTGAAAAGGGAACACTTAACACTACTGGTGGGATAATAAATTAGTACAACCTCTATGGAAAGCAGTATGGAGATTTCTCAAAGAACTAAAAGTAGATCTACCAGTCAATCCAGCAATCCCACTACTGGGTTATCTACCCAGAGGAAAAGAAGTCCTTCCATTAAAAAGTTACCTGTGGCCGGGCGCGGTGGCTCAAGCCTGTAATCCCAGCACTTTGGGAGGCCGAGACGGGCGGATCAGGAGGTCGGGAGATCAAGACCAGCCTGGCTAACACGGTGAAACCCCGTCTCTACTAAAAAATACAAAAAACTAGCCAGGCGAGGTGGCGGGCGCCTGTAGTCCCAGCTACT
>NW_012120590.1:0-1631 GCF_000951035.1 Colobus angolensis palliatus
TATGTGTTTTTCAATGATTGGCATAGAAAAACAGTAACAGATTTTCCAGTAATTTTCAAATTTAAAGATTACAGAGCATGTGAATAATTTACTGCGCGTTGAGTGTATTGACTAATTGATCTAAAATAAAATATTCACAAATGGATAAAGCATTTCAGAATTAAGTACATCTAGGCAAAGGACCTCTTTGTAGGAAAAAATTTTGACTAAATGGAATATTTAAAAATAATTATTTTTTTCAATGATTATGATGTCAAACCTACAAACTTAAATATACCTAAAATTTTTACATGCCTAATTGATGGGGCTACAAGGATTACTTTATAATGTTTTTTAAAAGGATCATCTAGTAAGAGATTCTTGCTATGTGATTAAATAATAGTTATAATATTTTCATGTTGGAAGTTTGTGCTTTGTTCCTGATCCTGACTTTTTATAATGTTTTCTTTTTGCATTTTTATAATTTTTATGTTATTTCTCTAGTTTTGCTTATTAGCTTCTACAGTATAAGCATCTTTTAATGAAACTCACAAAATTAATTTTACAGCATCAGGTGTTACAGTATTAGAACAAATATAGGTATTTGCTTGAACTAAGTAGCATGTGTCATTTTACAGTCTGATAAATTTGAAGTCAATCTGGGCAAGATTCTAGAGTGATTTACCAGCAGAATTGCTTTTGGATTAAAAGAAAAAGAACCTATCATTGTTATAAATAAGAGTAGGATCACTAATTAACAGTTGTAATTTCTTTTTTTGTTTTTGTTCTTTTATATAACATTGATAGACTGGTAGAGTAGATAGATTTTGCCAAGGATTCTCCTTGTATTCTTGTGACTTAGAAATATAAGTGGTGTTCCCACGTAGTGTTGATGATTGATGTCTTCTCGAGGGTGTTTCTAATGGCAGACTATACAGGTCTATGCCTGAGCTTGTCCTGCTCAACATTTTATGTGCATGACTTGAATACTTAGAAGAAGAGGTTTATCAGATTTCTAGATGACAAAGTCAGAGAGATAGTAAACGTGTTGGGTCACAGGAACAGAATCACTATTCAATGTAACCTTAACAAGCCAATGTAAAACATAAATTTGAACCCCAGCAAACACATCAGACAACATCAACAAAAATTACAAAGGATAGAGTAAAAATGACTTAGTAATAACATATGTAGAAAAACAACTAAACAAGGTTTAGTTTATATTAAACTCAAATAGGAGTTTTTAGAATGATGTAGCTGCCAAAAACACAACAGAATACCCTCAACACAACCCCATCACTCTCACTATCATTAAAAACAGTAATTAAAACCGAATATGATATTTCCTTGAAATTATAGAAGTGCACTATTTAGGATGAAGTAATAGTCTTTGTCTATTTTTTAATTGTTTATAGAACAGTTAGAGTACTAGTTGTACATAGTACAGTGAACTATGCTTTGAATGGCAGAGATTAACTGTAGTAAATTTTGTGGAGGTTAATCAAACTAGTGAGGGTATCAGAAATCGTCTTTTAGGAACTGTTTTTACTGCAAGCATATAGTCATGAGAAGAGGCCTGTTGTGTGTAAGATGATTTAGACTTAATCTGTATGGCCCCTACTGGTATTACTAGGAAAAATGGGTAGAATTCA
>NW_012120591.1:0-1060 GCF_000951035.1 Colobus angolensis palliatus
CTGAGGCAGGAGAATCACTTGAACCCAAGAGACTGAGGTTGCAGTGAGCAGAGATCAAGCCACTGCTCTCCAGCCTGAATGACATCTCTAAATAAATAAATAAACAAACAGCAGAACAGCATGGGCTGACTTGGGTTTCAAAAGAGCACTCTGACTCCAGCACAGAGAATGGATCAGAAAGAACAAAGGTAGAAGCTGGAAGACCATGTAGGATTCTGGGGACAGATGCTCTGTTTTAACTAGTGTGATCAGGAAAGAACTCTGATGTCATGGCATTTAAGGCAAGACCTAACTAAAGTGAAGGGCAATTCACAGAGGTGTCTGAGGAGAGAAGCAAAACTGTTTTTTTTCAAGAAAAACTGAATATAAAAAGGCCACTCAATGAATTTAAGGGAAAATAAGTATTACATGCCTCCTCCTCTCATATAATTTGAATATGTAACTCATCTTATTTCTCTTTTTAGTATGATTTGACCAATTTGCTTTTTCTTTCCTTATTCCTGCTTTCAGATTTTTTTAATTTCCATTTTATTTCATGTGCTTCTTGTAAACGACTTTGTGCCTTTTTTTATTTGGAATTTAGAACTGAAATTGAAATTTTCAGTACTAACCTGCAAAATGGTCATAATTTCAGTACCACTTAGTATTTAAATAGCTAGACTGCCCAGATACTACAATAATGTGTTCATCAGAGTCACTGAAAAGCCAGTCACAATTAGAACCTAATAGAGTTCTTCAATGACTTTCCCTTTAAGAAAGAAACTAAGTAAAGAGAAAATAGGCAGGGCATGGTGTCTCATGCCTGTAATCCCAGCACTTTGGGAGGCCAAAGCAGGCGATCACTTGAGCTCTCTGGCCAGCATGGGAAAACCCCTTTCTACCAAAAAACAAAAACAAAAACAAAAATTAGCTGGGTGTGACGGTGCACACCTGTGGTCCCAGCAACACAGGAGGCTGAGGTGAGAGGATTGCTTGAATCCAGGAAGCAGAGGTTGCAGTGAGCCAAGATTGAGATCGCAGCACTGCACTCCAAAGTGAGACTGGAAGAAGGAGGAGGAGG
>NW_012120592.1:0-1492 GCF_000951035.1 Colobus angolensis palliatus
TCACTGACTGGGAAAGGCCAGCCCCAGAACATAGCACCCGTGAAGGAGCCGCCATGGGCCAGGGTAGTGGCTCTGTGGACATAGGCCCTGGGCTCAGACCACCCTCTTCTGTGGGGGTCAGCACGGGGACCAGCCCTTCCCCTTGGACCTGGGTGGACCCTGTGGCATGTGGGGTGGCACTGGCTGCCTGAGCACAGCTCTCAGCGGGAGGGGCAGGTCCCAGGAAGTGAGGCAGGGGCTGCCAGGCCCCACAGGCCACCTCCCCTGCAGCTCCTCTTTCTGGCCCTCTGCACGCAGGGAAGTGGTGGTCAGAGCAGGGGCACACGGGCAGGCTGGCAGCCGCCCTGTCCCCATGCCCCCACTCCAGATTTTCCCCTTCCCATCCTTCCCAGAGGACCCAAGGGAGGACCATGCCTTTAAAAATTATTTTTAATTTTTTGGATACATAACAGTTGTACATATTTATGAGGTGCGCGTGCTATTGTGATGCATGCACGTAACTCCTAACAATCAATTCAGGGAAACTCGAGCGTTGATCATTCCTTTCTATCAGGAACATCCCAGATCCTCTCTTCTAGCTATTATGAAATAAACAATAAATTATTAACTATAGTCACTCTACTCTACCACCAAACAACAGGTCCTATTTCTTCAGCCTGGCAGCACGCCTGCAAGCCCTTCATCTCCCCCTTCCCTTCCCAGCCTCCGTGGCCACCAATCTTCTGCATGAGACTCACTCTCAGCTCCCACGGGAGGGAAGCGTGGGCTTTATTCCAGTTCCATTCACACTGCTGAAAATGGCAGGATTTCACTCTTTTTAGCTGGAGAGTACCCTACGGTGTCCACTCATCTTGTTTTCTCTGTCCACGCATCTGCTGATGGACAGACACCCAGGCCAATTCCGCATCTTGGCTATTGTGATTAGACTGCAGTAAACCCAGGGCGCAGGCATCCCTCTGTAGACGTCTTTCCTTTGGATGGGCGCCCGGCAGTGAGATTTCTGGGCCCTGTGGGAGCTGGGTCTTTAGTTTCCTGAGAAGCCTCCACACCGTTACCTCCCTGCCAAAGGTGCTCATGGGTTCCCCTTTCTCCACACCCCGGCCAGCACATTTTCTGCATGTGTCTCTGTGTGTGCATGTGTGCAAGTATGTGTGTGTGTGTCTCCGTGTGTGCATGACACATGGATTTTTTTAATCGCTTTATTAAAGTTTGTAAAACTGGGTTTAGAAGCAGTTCTTGAAGAAAAGCTCTAAACGCTGTGACTGTTTCCCTGCAAGCTGAAGGCGTGGGTTGCTGTTTTGGGTGGAAGCAGGTGGGGCTGGCTCATGCTCTGGGGAGGTGGGATTTGAAGACATGGCTTACGGAAGGCTCCTGTGGGTCTCCCTCGGGAAATGGGGAATGTCCTTGTTCCCACCCCCAAGAGACACAGTCTGGAAGAAGAAGGGAAACAGACAAATTGTTACAATCCGCAACGTGGGCACCAGGCCCTCGC
>NW_012120593.1:0-1108 GCF_000951035.1 Colobus angolensis palliatus
TTTTTTTTTTTTTAACTCGACACTCTGATATCCACGGTAATTGGAGCAATGGAAGTCTTGGATTCGCCACAGTGTGTTTTTCATAGGTGGAGGACTGGGGAATTGGAGATTGAGTCTGGAATCGGGAACCCACTGTTGCCTCAAGTGGCTCACTCCTTATGAACAATACCACCCCACTTAACTGATCTTCAGATTTCTACTTGGGATATGGTCCTGTTTTGGAAGATTTGTGACTGCTTCTCCCAAGCTGTGCACAGGAGGACTCACTGTCGTCAGATGCTGTGGTTACACAAAATATTTTTTCCTACGGTTGACTCTCTTCACATAAATCATGTACTTACCAAGTCTTTGGAGGTTGGGCTGCCTTACTGTAGTGTCATAGCCAGTCACAGACCTGGCAGCAGTGCCGTGTAACTCTGAAAGCCCTTCAGTGGCTGCCACCAGTAGGTCTCTCTCCTGCATACTTCTTTGGCCACTATACAGGTCTTCCATCTTTCCCTGCACTATAGCTTTACTGGCCTTTTTTCCAGTGCCTTGAATAAGGTATGTTTTTCCCCACCCCAGAACCTATACATATTCTGTTCCCTCTGCCTAGACCAATTTCTAACCATCCTCTGCTCCTCCAGCCCCCGCTAGACACACCCATACCCCGGTCAACTCGAATTCACCTTTCAGGTCTCAGATTCAGTAATATTTCTTCAAAGAGAGTTTTAAAAAATTTTCAGAGTGATTAGGTCCCCTTGTTATGCCCATTATTTCAGATTGTATGCTTTTTTTCCCCACAGCAATTAAGTATAATCATGTATTTTATGCAGTTTCTTTATAGTCTGTCACTCCCATTGAAGGGCAGAGACTGTGTCTCTTTAGTTCACTATTGTATATCTAACACCTGTAATTGTATCTGCCACATAGTTGACATTTGTTAAATATTTTTTAGTGAATTAATGTGCAGTGATTTTAAGTAAGTATTGGTTAAATAACATTTAACATGTTTAATGATGCTGCATAGGCATTTTCAGGTAGTGTCTACCACAGTTTATCACAGAGGCCAGTGTGGGCTCTCACATGTAATAGAGCTAACTTGAAGTTAATTTGCAAAAAAAAAAAA
>NW_012120594.1:0-1639 GCF_000951035.1 Colobus angolensis palliatus
GCCTGCCCTCTTCAAAACTACTCCAAAATAAACCTCTGCCTTGATGAAGCTTGTTGGGTTTTCTTTGATATGTGGGTGAATCTACTCTTAATAGACACCCAATCTTTACTGGAAAAAGAGAGCTCTTTCCATCCCTGTGCCCCACCTTTGACTTCTTACAAGCAGGAAAATTAGATTAAAGGAACATGGAGAAGGATTAGGCAAAAAAAAAGATTAAAGGATATGGAGAAGAAGGATAAATAATTTTGGTGAAAAATCCAAGTACAGCCGGGCGTGGTGGCTCAAGCCTGTAATCCCAGCACTTTGGGAGGCCGAGACGGGCGGATCACGAGGTCAGGAGATCGAGACCATCCTGGCTAACACGGTGAAACCCCGTCTCTACTAAAAAATACAAAAAATGTAGCCGGGCGAGGTGGCGGGTGCCTGTAATCCTAGCTATTTGGGAGGTTGAGGCAGGAGAATCGCTTGAACTCTGGAGGCAGAGGTTGCAGTGAGCCGAGATCGCACCATTGCACTCCAGCCTGGGCGACAGAGCGAGACTCTGTCTCAAAAAAAAAAAAGCAGAATTGAACAATGTATTTTAGTCAAACATACCTCTGCTTTATCCAGATTTTCATTACTGCTGCTTCTACAAATACTCTGTGTTGATTCCAATATGCATGCTTACAGATTTAGTTATTTTTGAAACTGTCCCTGTAATCTGTTTGCTAATACAAATACCTGCCAGGTGAGTTACCTTGATTTTTGTCCTCTGCACACTAAGGACCAGATAGGGAAGTGGGAATCGTCTTGTAACTCATAGATGGATAATGGCTACCAGAAAAAATTGCATTCTATAGGTTCACCCATAGAGACAGAAGGCAGATGAATTATTGCCAGGGGCTAAGGGAAGGGGGAAAGGAGTGGGACTAATTAATGGTAATGGTATGAGGACTCCTTTTATGGTGATAAAAATGTTTTGGAACTAGATAGAGATGATTGTTGCCCAACATTGTGAATGTACAACATGCTACTAAATCGTATTCTTTAAAATCATTCTATATTACGTGAATACATACATATTTTTTAAAAAGAAAGAAATTACATTCTAAATCCCAAAATTTTGATAGGAAGAGGCACATATTAAGCATAAAGCCATTAACATTTTGCTTCACCATATTTCCCCTGTCTCCTTGAGTCATTTGTAAATTCAATATGCTGTTGTTAAGTGGCAGACGGGATAGCAGACCCCAAAACAGCAGGGCTTGGGGAGGAGCCAAGGATCTCCATCTGGCCCACTGGCAAAAAAGTCAACAATGGGCAAAGAGTCCAAGGGCTGGCTCAGTCAGAAATCAGTGTCCCTTCCCAACAAAGGCACCTAAATTCTCAGAGGCCTTTCAACCAGAGCAACTTCATCTTGAATAGTAGCTGCACAAAATGAGGCGGAGACCTACTGGGCTGCGTTCCCAGATGGTGAAGGCATTCTAAGTCACAGGATGAGACAGGAGGTCGGCACAAGATACAGGTCATAAGGACCTTGCTGATAAAACAGGTTGCAGTAAAGAAGCCGGCCAAAACCCACCAAAACCAAGATGGCGACGAGAGTGACCTCTGGTGGTCTACACTGCTACACTCCCACCAGCGCCATGACAGTTACAAA
>NW_012120595.1:0-1119 GCF_000951035.1 Colobus angolensis palliatus
AAAAAAAAAAAAAAAGAAAAGAAAAGAAAATATTGAAATCAATTTACCTTGCAGGATTCACTAGAAAGCAATATTGCTTCAAATAAGGTGTCATTTTGATGTTTTACTGAGCTTGTTTTTTTCTTGAGCCACCACAGCAGGTGACTATTAATATCTGTATTGAAAAAGCTCTGGCTAAACATTAGTGTCATCACTCTTTGTATCATAGAACATTGGTGTCTTACTTTCCCATTTAATTATATTTTGAAATGAATTCAGAAATGTTTGGAGGGCATGATATTGGTCCTTTCTAATGGTACTTGGGTGTTTGCCTTGGGCAGTACCTCAATTTTCTTGCCTTACTCTATTACACAGAAGTCTGCACCCTGGACTCTAGTTTGAGAAGATAATTTCTAACCATTCTTTATCCAATCCTTCTCAAATGCCTAATTGCAAAAATTTATGTTTGGGCAAAATTCCCTCAATGCCATGCAGTACATTCTCATTTAGATAATTAATTTTGCCCTTGGATGAAGCCAGACCATTAAAGTTTTAGTCCTTTGGAGAACTGAGTTTGATAAATTGCATTTTGGTATCATGCCATTGTCTTATAATAAGGAAAATTAAAAGGAAAGGCCAAGTATCATAGACTGTTATCTGTACTCGATGCCTGTTTTTAATGTCTGTCAATCATTTCATTACATGGTATCTTTTTCATATGACCTGTGGGAAAAATTTATCCCAGCATTCAACCTGGTTTTTATTTTATGGCCGCTATGAATCTTCCACTGTTTTTGTTTCTCTCTTTAACTGCTGGAAACTTAGAGCCGAATGTGTAACCCATCTCTACCAACTCTATGGGGCTCTGGTGCAACATTTCTGTCTACTACTCTAAAACTCTGGTTTTACCATTTTCCTGATTGTTCTTTCTTTTTTGCTCAGACTATCTCAACTTAAAAAAATCCTTAGTGATTTTATTTGTTTTTATAAGCCACATCAAGTTATTTATGGAACCAGCTGGGGTGTGTGTGTGTGTGTATATGTAATATATATAATATATAATATTACATCTCTGTATATGTAACATATACATCTGTTTTACTCATTCTGAAATAATCATTTAATATTATAATATATAAT
>NW_012120596.1:0-1035 GCF_000951035.1 Colobus angolensis palliatus
AAAAAAAAAAAAAAAATTAAATGCAAAGACCGGGCGTCGTGGCTCACACCTGTAATTCCAACACTTTGGGAGGCCGAGGTGGATGGATCCCTTGAGGTCAGGAGTTTGAGACCACCCTGGCCAATATGGCGAAACTCCGTCTCTACTAAAAATACAAAAACATTAGCTGCGTGTGGTAGCTGGCGCCTGTAATCCTAGCTACTTGGGAGGCTGAGGCACGAGAATCACTTGAACCCAGGAAGCAGAGATGGCAGTGAGCTGAGATGGCGCCATTGCACTCCAGCCTGGGTAACAAGAGCAAAACTCTGTCTCAAAAAAAGAAAAGAAAAGAAAAAAAAATTTATGTATCATTATAGTTAAGTGAATTTTCACAAACAGAACACACGCAGGTCAGGAAATTTGAGATAAACAGCACCTCCGGAGTTCCTTCATGTCCCCTTCCATTGACTTGTACATATATATGTTTTTTGAAGTGAACGTAAACTCAAGATGTTATTGTCTTCATAATAAAACAAAATATTACACTTAGAACTGGATCACTTGGCCCTTTCTCTTATCTTCTCCCAGTTCAAAATGCTTGCATCTTTTAATAGCCAGCATTCTCTTAGATCTGCAATTGGGCTCAACGCACTCAAGCCTTAGCACAGTCTTTGTGGTTTCAGCCTTTTTCCGGAAAGTCAGCTTAGTCTGCCCACCATAGCCACTCTGCTTCCTGTCATAACGCCGCTTTCCCCGGGCATACAGAGAATCCTTGCCCCTCTTGTACTGTGTCACTTTGTGGGGTTGGTGCTTGCCACACTTCTTACAGGAGTCCAACGAGTTGTAGGAACGTTGACCGTTTGCGTGAGTGTTATCAGCACAGAAAGGACTTGTATATTTTTATTTTTTTATTTTTATTTTATTTTATTTTATTTTTGAGACGGAGTCTCGCTCTGTCGCCCAGGCTGGAGTGCAGTGGCCAGACCTCAGCTCACTGCAAGCTCCACCCCCCGGGTTTACGCCATTCTCCTGCCTCAGCCTCCCAAGTAGCTGGGA
>NW_012120597.1:0-1149 GCF_000951035.1 Colobus angolensis palliatus
CCGCGAGCCACACAGCCGGGAGCCCGCGCCCTCAGGCTCAGCACCCCAGCCTGCCTGCCTGCCTGCCCTGCCGCTGCCCGCTGTCACACCCTGTAGCGCAGGAGCCTCTCTCGGTGCCCCGGGCCTTCTTGTGGTGCCCCGCCTGCTGCCTTTGCCCCTGCGCTGCCTGCCTGGCTCCAGCAGCCATGGTGGCCGGCATGCTCATGCCACGGGACCAGCTGCGGGCCATCTATGAAGTGCTCTTCCGCGAGGGCGTGATGGTGGCCAAGAAGGACCGGCGGCCCCGCAGCTGGCACCCCCATGTGCCCGGCGTCACCAACCTGCAGGTCATGCGTGCCATGGCGTCCCTGCGGGCACGGGGCCTGGTCCGCGAGACCTTTGCCTGGTGCCACTTTTACTGGTACCTCACCAATGAAGGCATTGCCCACCTCCGCCAGTACCTGCACCTGCCACCGGAGATCGTGCCCGCCTCTCTGCAGCGCGTGCGCCGCCCCGTCGCCATGGTGATGCCCGCACGCCGCACCCCCCACGTGCAGGCTGTGCAGGGTCCCCTGGGCCCCCCACCCAAGCGGGGGCCACTGCCGGTGGAGGAGCAGCGGGTCTACCGTCGGAAGGAGCTTGAGGAGGTGTCACCTGAGACCCCTGTGGTGCCTGCTACCACCCAGGGGACCCTGGCCAGGCCAGGCCCGGAGCCTGCCCCAGCCGCAGGTCAGCTGCACCCTGACCCCAAGTCATGAGGGGTGGAAAGTGGGGGTCTGGTTTGTCGGGTCTTGGGCCTGGGCCTGGGCTGGAGTGGTTGCAGTGGTCGGCCGGCTTGAGGAGCGTTGCTCACACCAGCAGGTGGCCCCCCCGTCCGAGGGTGGGGGGTGTGCTTGCTGATGGACCCACATGGCTCCTCCTCTTCGGCTGGGGATCTTGGGGTGTGTAGGCCAAGGAGGAGCCTGTGGCTGATGCCAGTGCCTCCCCAGGCACACCCTGGGGCGCCCCCTCCCCTCTCTCCAACACTGCCCTTGCCTTCACCCCCTACGCCTCCTCTCCTGTCCCAGTGACCTGTCTGCCCCGAGGCTCCTTGGCACCGAGGTGGGGGTGTGCGAGGAGGTGCTGGCGCTGGTTGGGTGTGGCCCTCCTCCAGCACGTGGCCCGGCTGTG
>NW_012120598.1:0-324 GCF_000951035.1 Colobus angolensis palliatus
ACCGAACCACCCACCTGGGTGCCCGGCGGATGATAAACTTGATCAGACGCTCCAAGCTCAAGATTAGACATATAGCTGAGACGGCCAGCAGCATCCTGACCAATTGCAAAGTCTGCCAGCTGAATAACGCCTACCCTCAATCACAGGCTACAACAAGAACAAGGCTCAGGGGAACCAGGCCCGGTATCTACTGGGAAGTAGATTTTACTGAGATAAAGCCAGGGAAATGTAGGTATCGGTACTTACTTGTTTTTGTAGATACTTTTTCAGGATGGACTGAAGCGTTCCCAACCAAGAGAGAAACCGCTCAGGTGGTAACAAAGA
>NW_012120598.1:374-861 GCF_000951035.1 Colobus angolensis palliatus
CTGCTGCCAAATCCAGACTTGGACGCCCCGTTCCATGAGTGCACTGAGATACTGGCTCAGGTGCATGGGGTGCGGGAGGACCTGCAAGATGGTCCACTCCCTGACGCAGAACTCATCTGGTTCACTGATGGCAGCAGCTTCCTCCACCGAGGCCAGCGGTATGCAGGAGCGGCTGTAACGTCAGAGACTGAGGTAATCTGGGCGGAACCCTTGCCTCCAGGGACATCGGCCAAAAGAGCCGAACTGATAGCACTCACCCAGGCCCTCACCCTAGGGGCAGAGAAAAAACTAACAGTATACATGGATAGCCGCTATGCTTTTGCCACCGCGCACATACATGGGGCCATCTACAGAGACAGGGGACTATTAACAGCTGAAGGAAAAGAAATAAAAAGCAAACAAGAGATCCTAGCTCTATTAACTGCTTTGTGGAAACCAAAGAAATTGGCTATTGTACATTGCCCAGGGCATCAGAAACCGACCACTC
>NW_012120598.1:1339-2019 GCF_000951035.1 Colobus angolensis palliatus
AAAAGCTGTGTTAACTCAGTATCTAGGCCCCTGGCAGAGACCAGTCGCCTACCTGTCAAAGAAGTTGGATCCAGTGGCCGCTGGCTGGCCACCCTCTCCCCGGATAACCGCAGCAACTGCCCTAATGGTTCGAGATGCTGACAAACTTATCATGGGGCAAGAGTTGCGTGTTACAACCCCGCATGCCATTGAAGGCATCCTCCGGCAGCTGCCGGACCGATGGATAAGTAACGCCCAGCTCACCCACTTCCAAGGACTGCTGTTAAACCCCCTCAGAATAACTTTTCTGCCCCCAACATCTTTAAACCCTGCTTCACTGCTGCCAAATCCAGACTTGGACGCCCCGTTCCATGAGTGCACTGAGATACTGGCTCAGGTGCATGGGGTGTGGGAGGACCTGCAAGATCGTCTGCTCCCTGACGCAGAACTCATCTGGCTCACTGATGGCAGCAGCTTCGTCCACCAAGGCCAGCGGTATGCAGGAGTGGCTATAACGTCAGAGACTGAGGTAATCTGGGCAGAAACCTTGCCTCCAGGGACATCAGCCAAAAGAGCCTAACTGATAGCACTCACCCAGGCCCTCATCCTAGGGGCAGAGAAAAAACTAACAGTATACATGGATAGCCGCTATGCTTTCGCCACCGCGCACATACATGGGGCCATCTACAGAGAGAGGGGAC